>NC_141041.1:11485000-11852500 GCF_052040795.2 Danio rerio
TAATTCACCTTTATTTTTATAGCACTTTTATGCTGCAATGTGTGTCAAAGCAGCTTAACATAGAAGTAAAATACTGATAATACTACTAATAATAATACTTATAATAATAATAATATTATTATTATTAATAAAAAAATCATAATAATAGTTTATCCATACATACTTATCCACACTCATACACTACAGACAATTAAGCCTACCCATATCACCAGTACCACATGTCTTTGGACTGTGGGGGAAATCGGAGCACCCGGAGGAAACCCACACCTGCGCGGGGAGAACATGCAAACTCCACAAAGAAATGCCCACTGACCCAGGGGAGGCTTGAATCAGCGACCTTCTTGCTGTGAGGCAATAGCACTACCTACTGCGCCACTGCATCACTATTATTATTATTATTATTATTATTATTACATATAACAACAACAATAATAAAGATGATTATGATGAAAAAACTATATATTATTATTATTGGAAATAAGCAAATCTTCACATAATAAACCCTGCGCCTACCTTCTCCTGGTACTGTCGTCGGGACGAGTCCAGAGACTGGATGAGGGCTGTGGCGTGACCCACGAACATGGCATAGCAGGTGGCGCCGACGATCATACTGAGCATGGTGATCCAGAGGTCGGACATGCTAACGGGCGCTCGGGCTCCATACCCGATACACAACATGTGGCTCATGGCCTTGAACAGGGCGTAAGAGTACTGCTTCCCCCACGAGTCGTTCTAAGAGAGAAGATAAGAAAAGATCAGCCTTTGGAAATAATTTGGAAAATGACACATAATATACATTTCTTGAAAGAAGACTGGAAGCTTCACATTCATGCATGACAGAACTGTCTGTCTTCATACATTTACAGTACTGTGCAAAAGTCTTAGACCCCCAGTTGCATTTGTTGTTTTACTGAGGGTAATGACATGATATATTACTTTGCTTTTTCTTTATCAAAATACAACCAGAAAATACAGCTTCTAGTTGGATTTTTGAGGGTCTATTTGTTTGACATATGAAAGAACGAGTTGGAGAAAATGGAAGAATATATGAAAAATACTGAGTTTCTGTCTTGGTTTGATCTGCATTTCTGCCAGAGCTGTTGTCAATGTTGCCGGAAATTTATGTGAATCCTGAAAAGTTCAGACAGATTTTAATTCGTCATGTAATTCCTACTAGCACCTAAATTGTAATAGTGTAATAGCTTATGAAACAAACACAGTCATAAAATGGCCTGCACAGAGTCCAGACCTGAATATTATATACTGTACAGTATGTGATGTAATAGGCAATGTGAGATTCACCTGGAGAGAAAAAGAAAGATAGAACATGCTAAATCTAAACAAGAACTCTTAGAAAAGCTGAAAGATGCTTGATATTAAATAGCACATCATTTCAGAAGACTCTACAAAAAAGTTCAAGCTGTTGCTTGGTGCTAAAGAGGTCACGTTAAACACAGACTTTTGATGCTAGTCTTTTGATTCCAAAAGTAAGTTTGTTCTGAATATTGTGTACATATCTCCACCTAGTTTCTGTTTGTATATTAAAGGTATTGTTCACCCAAAAGTAATGACCCTGCCCTTGCTCCATACCTTTTAAATAGATTTGTGCAAAAGTCTTAGAGCCTACTCAAACTATGCCATCCGTACCGTGCCCAGGCCCGTTTCCCGGATCGTTTGAGAAGTGTGAGTGCGCTGAATCGGGCTCAAGCACGGTTCACTTGGCCGGCCCTGGCCCGGTTGGAAGAGGTGGGCCTGAGCGCGGTTCACTTGGGCTTTACCGCGGTACGTTTGTAGTGTGAGTGCAAAACGCGCCAAAGCCCGAAACTGAAAGCCAGACGTGACTTTTAAGGGACTGTTTCATATGGATTTATTAATCATTCTTACTGTTCAGTGAACGCAAACTGCTGTAGTTTATTAACGAACGCAAACCCCTCACTGCACGACAGCTGCGCGCCTTCAGCAGACCTCCTAATACCTGCAGCACGAGGGCTTTATGATTGTTTATGAGCCCCAAAAGTGGCGGATCTGTTCGGTGAAATATCTGACTGCGTGTCACCGCAACTCTAAGGACTATTTGGCGAAATATTTGACTGCATGTCACTGCATTTCAAACCGACTGAAACGATATAGAGAAATCTCCACTGTGCTGCTAAGTGAGAGAGCGCTTCTCACTAAACAGCACAGCATCGATGACGTAAGCGTGCCCAGGCCCGATTGTGGTTAGAGTGCGGGCCGTCGGGGGAGACGGGAGGGGGGACAAGCGTGCTTGGGCCCGGTTCGAGGCAACTGTACCTAGTGTGAGTACGGCCTTAAGCTCCCAAAGCTGGTGGTCTAAGACTTTTGCACAGTACTAAATAATCTGAGGTAAATGCCAAACCGTCTGTAGAAACACTCTTCTCTCCGAATGCATCTGACACTTTACTTAAACTCCAAGTAACAAAGACTCCAAATAACAAATAACAAAGACAATTTATTTATAAATTTTATTTAAAAAAATAAATAAATAAATAAACAAGGTTTACTTGTGAATGTACCACAAATCATGTTGAATGACTTGCTTTCTTCAATCTTAAATACCTCTTTTGCACAATTTCTTGCACAATATTGTTCTGGCTTATGTAATAATTGTATAGTCTGTCTTAGGTTATGTATATACTGTATTAAGTATTTTTAGTATATTTATAGTTAGTAGTTAGTATAGCTCTAGTAGTCCTACAAGAACACAACGTTTTGTTCCTCTGCAAATAAAGCTCAACTTCCCTCGATTTGACTAGAAATTAGTTTTTATTTCAATAATATTTGTAGATTTGCTTTAAGTTTTAGATTAGTTTTAGTTTGTTTCATTTTAGGGTTTCGCTTCGTTTTTATTTTGTGAACATGATTCTATTATGTTGTATTCATAGTTTCATGTTTTGCACAGCTTATATTAACTCCTGTTCAATCATATTTAATAAAACAATATTTGTTTGAACAGACACTGAACCCAAAGCCATATAATGCAAGATTGAAGATGTTTTGCTAATATTCCATTTCAAAAATGTCCAAATATTTTACCACAAAAGTGCTTATTAATTCAGAAAATAATTATAAATTTTGCTAAATATTGTCTTACTTTAGCTATTTTTTTAGGAAGTTCTGTTTCTATTCAGTTATAGTTTTACATGTATTGCAATTTAATAAATAATAAATAAATAAATAAATAAAACATTTTATTAAAATTCACTAAAGGTATTTTTGACAAATTGTTTTGCCCACTAAAAAAGCATTGCTGTACTTACACTTTCTCTCTTTGTTTTTTTTGTTGTTTTTTTTTATAATCTATCCACACTTAAACACTATGCTTTAAAAACTTTTTCAGCTTGTTCAAACTGCTTATTTAAAAAAATAATAAGTTGCAAACACAATTCTTAAGGTTTTTGGGGGGACAACTTATTTTTTTACATTCAATCCAAGTAAATTCTTAAAAAAAACAATTAGGTTAACTTAATTTATTTGACAATATGAAATAATTTAAAGTGCATTCTCACATACAAATACATACACATACACAAACAGTACATATGGACAGAAAATTCCCCTACTTTGCACTCTTTTGTCTCAATTGCAGTGAATTGTAAAAACAAGTGATGGTTTGGAGTCTGCTAATCAACTGTGATTTCTTTCATTATCTGCTGTCGGTTGATGTACGGCTTTGTGGATCCTCTCGCAGGACACTTTCTGTCCTCTCGCAGGCTATTAGCGTAGCTCTGTTTAATGGAGAACTGAGCGAATGGAAAGAGACAAACTGTACTGCAGCCTGTCTGAGCCGCTTCACAATCAATACATCAGCTCATCTAAACTACATGCTGAAGCAGACCCTATCCAAGCTGTTTTGATATAATATAATATAATATAATATAATATAATATAATATAATATAATATAATATAATATAATAAATATAATATAATATAATATAATATAATATAATATAATATAATATAATATAATATAATATAATATAATATTAGAATGGGTATTAATAAAAGAAAAAAACACAATATATTATGTAATATAACATTTGTATTTGCATTTAATGCATTTATTTGCAATATTCTTTTTGTTATTTGCTATTATATATATATATATATATATATATATATATATATATATATATATATATATATATATATATATATATATATATATTACAATGGATATTAATGAAAAAAAACATAAATACATAAATAAAACTTAATTAAATATTTTATTTAAAAAGTGTAAAAAAACACAATATAATATAATATACAATTTTATTTTCATTTAATTGAATTTATTAGCAATTTTTATTTGCATTATTATTATTTTTTATTTGCTCGACTGTTAATTAACATTCATTCATTCATTTTCTTGTCGGCTTAGTCCCTTTATTAATCTGGGGTTGCCAAAGCAGAATGAACCGCCAACTTATCCAGCAAGTTTTTACGCAGCGGATGCCCTTCCAGCCGCAACCCATCTCTGGGAAACATCCACACACATTCACACACACATTCACACACACACTCATACACTACGGACAATTTAGCCTACCCAATTCACCAGTACCACTAGTTTTTGGATTGTGGAGGAAACCTAAGCACCCGGAGGAAACCAACGCGAACGCAGGGAGAACATGCACACTCCACACAGAAACGCCAACTGAGCCAAGGCTCGAATCAGTGACCTTCTTGCTGTGAGGCGACAGCACTACCTACTGCGCCACTGCTTTGCCTTGTAAATTAACATTTTCCTAAAATTATATTAAATATTTATATTTTAATATAGAAAACTGAATAGACTGTACTTTGAAATATATGAATAAATGAATTAATAAATAAATTAATAATATTATATAATATAATAATGGATATTAAACTATATTAAAATGGATATTAATAAAAGGTCAAAAAAACTTGATAAAATATTTTATTTGAAATAAAAGTGTAAAAAACACAATATAATATAACAAGTATACAATTTTAATTGCATTTTCTTTGCAATTTAAATTTGCAATATACTTTTTTTATTTGCATGATTGTAAATTAACAATTTCCTAAAATTATATTAAATACTTATATTGTATTATATAGAAAACTGAGTAGACTGTATACTTTGAAATATATTAATAAATGACTGAATAAATGATAATAAAATATTATATTATGTCATTATATTATATTATATTATATTATATTATATTATATTATATTATATTATATTATATTATATTATATTATATTATATTATATTATATTATATTATATTAAAATGGGTATTCATAAAAGCAAAAAAAAAACATAAATACATCAAATAAAATTCGATTAAACATTTTATTTGAAATAAAAGTGTAAAACAACACAATATTATATAATATAATATAATATAATATAATATAATATAATATAATATAATATAATATAATATAATATAATATAACATTTTATTTGCATTTAATTGCATTTATTTATTTTTTCTTTGCATGGCTGTGAATAACATTTTAAATATTTATATTTAAATATAGAAAACTGAGTAGAATGTATACTTTGAATTAGAATAAATGTTAAAAAGAATAATATAATATAATATAATATAATATAATATAATATAATATAATATAATATAATATAATATAATATAATATAATACAATACAATTTGGGATTTTTTATTTTACATGACTATAAATCTTTTTGCTATAGAATGTACAGTATACTAATGAAAGTAAAAATCTAAAATAAATAAAAATACAATTTGATTAAATATTTTATTCAAAAATAGAACACTGACTAGACTGTGTACCTTGAAATAAAAGTTCAAAGAATTAATATAGGCAAGGCTAGTTTAATTTTTATAGCACATTTCAGGCAAAATGGTAATTCAAAGTGCTTTACATAAACAATAATAAGAGAAACAAGTATAAATATATAAAAAGAACAAAGATCTGCTTGGAAACCAGATTGAAAATTGTCTAAACATCCCTCAGAGCTTAAGAACGTGTTAACTTGGTTAAAAACTGCTTTTTCAATAATTTTGCCAATGAAGCGGAGATTTGAAATCAGTCTAGTTGCTCAATAGGTTGTTACCCAGGTTACTCTTTTCAGAAAGGGTTTAACAACTGCAGTTTTAAGGCAGTTTGGAAAAGTGCAAATGTTATTTATGTTTATAAGGTTTGAAAAAAAGTCTGCTCAGCAATGTTTATTTTCTCATTAAAAGCAAGAAGATTGTAGTTTAAGACTGTAGTTATAATGGACTACTAGTTTTATCTTTTTCCACATGTGCTCAGCTTTTCTGAATTTAAGATTATTTTGGTGTCTTTTCATCATTTGTACTATTGTTTCTCCAAGGTGTTTTTTTTGTCTCCCAGTCCTCTTCCTGACTTTAACAAGAGCCATGTCATTCATGACATTCTTAACATGTAATAAATATGTATTATAATATATAATAAAAACTTTATAATAAAATTATAAAGTTAATAATTAATAATATAATATAATATAATATAATATAATATAATATAATATAATATAATATAATATAATATAATATAATATAATATAATATAATATAATATAATATAATACATTTAGTATCTATTATTCATCATTCAAACATGAATTCCAGGTATAGTAAAATCTTTTTACAGTCATTTAAAACAATCCCTTTTTAATCCATTGCTTTTATATAAAAAAAAAAAAAAAAAAACCTTTGTTGAATCAGCAGTGGATATTTTAGGTATGCTGTACAAAACTTAACAATGCTCTGTTCATGTCAGATAAATTTGCTTCCCAGACTTATTTTATATCCGGAAGCTATTCTGAGTTTGCTCTGTCACTCCTCAATGTCAGCATTACTCGAAGACATTAGTTAGACTGACTAAAACAATCCCCATATTATTTCCCGATGGCCTCAGCTCTGCACTGGAGGCATGTGACAGTTCGGTGTTCATGGATGGAGTCTGGAATGGAATTGCTGACTACTCAAATCTCTTCTTGCTCTTTTTTGAGGAGGAAAAACTGCTGAGGAAGCCGACAAAAGCTCATTGAAACCGCTATTAAACCTGTGCACCGTGGCCTGCCAACCCACAGGGCTCTCAAACGCCATTCAGAATAACTCAGACAGAATAACTTTATGGGTTTATTAACTCCAGTACTGAGTAACAAATTAATAGAACATCTCATCTCCACGCTGATTGCATTTTTCAATGAAAGACTGGTGGTTTCATATTGAACTGCAACCCCAAATCAGAAAAAGTAGGAAAAGGCAGGAAAAAACAAAAGGCAAACAAAAAGTAAATAGTAGTAAATATATTTCCAAATTTACTTTGACTTCATTTCATTGCAGTATTTCATTGTAGACGATATGAACACAATATTTTACTAACCCAGGCTCATTCTGAAAATGTAGTCCCGTAGACCTTTCCGGAGACCGCAATATACTTTCCAGGAGGTACGTGACCCACCCTCCTCCCTCCTAAAACACAACCAAAAATTTTTAAAAGCTGTCCAGAAAAAGAAAAGCCCTCGTCTGATTTTTTTTTTTTTTACCACGTTTTCGGATTTTACCACATTCTCACCCTGTTATGAACTCTTGCACTTAATTTTTTTGGATTCTGTTTTTGTCTTACCTGATTTCTGGAACCGATCTTCCTCGGGCTTAAGCCCAGTCGTCATCGTACATGACGAGCTAGCCGGACAAACTGGTTGCGTCGGGAAAGCACTCCACACATTGGTGAGTGCTCAGCCGGTATGCGTAAAAAGGAAGGGTGTAACAATACCCTGTAGCGTTTGCTTAAAAAAATTAAATGCAGCCATACGTACCTCGGTTTACATAATTCGCAGTCTCCGGAAACATGCGCGGGACTACTATTTCAGAATGAGCCTGGGTTGAATATTTCATGTTTTGTCTGGTCAACCTGCAACATATTCTAAAAAAAGAAGTAAAGGATCATCCAGACTATTACCAGCAACAAGTCCTAAAGCCAGGGTCTTTCGTGGAATTGGGTTGTGTCAGTGCTCTGGGCAAGCATCACTTGTCACTCTGTGATGGCGTCATTAATGCTGAAAAGTACACAGAGGTTTTTCCTAGGGGCGCCCATGCATATTTTAACAAGTCAATGCAAAATCACATTCTGCACACATTACAAAGCCCTGGCTGCGGAGGAAAAGGATACAGGTATTTGACTGGCCTGCCTGCAATAACGACCTGTTTCCAGCTGAGAATGTGTTGCGCACTTTGAAGTGCAAAATGCAACAAAGAATACCCTGTACTGTTACCTAACTTAAGACGTTTGCACCAAGAATGGGTCAAAATTACTGTACACCTAAAACACTTCATCTCTTGGTGTCTTCGGTCCTTAAATGTCCTTTATGTGTTGTGAAAAGAAAAAATGTCCTTTATGTGTTGTGAAAAGGAATTACAGTGGTAAATTTTTTACTGTTTCAACTTTTTTTGAAATGTGTTGCAAGAACCAAAATTTAAATATAAGTTTATTAAAAAAAAATCATGAGGACCACATTAAATACATTCATTCATTCATTCATTTTCTTGTCGGCTTAGTCCCTTTAGTCGCCACAGCGGAATGAACCGCCAACTTATCCACGCAAGGCAGGGAGAACATGCAAACTCCACACAGAAACGCCAACTGAGCCAAGGTTCGAACCAGCGACCCAACGACCTTCTTGCTGTGAGGCGAAAGCACTACCTACTGCGCCACTGCCTCACCCTACACACCAAATAATTTTGTTGTATTGTCTACAATGAAATACAAGTCAGAGTAAATTTAGAAAACACTTTTTTTTTCATTTGCGTTTTCTACTGTCTCAACTTTTAAGGTGTCTAAACATTTCGTGAGTAAAAAAATGCAAGTACATCTGACTGAAAAAATCTTGCTTAAAACATTTTAAAATATATCATTTCCATTTACCTGTTGTAATTTACCTGTAACTGTCATACTTTAACAATTGGAAGTAGTGAAATTATTACACATTACTTAAAGACAATAATCTTATTCAAAAAAGTGAGTTTGCTTTTTGTGATTTGTATGCAACACTCAAAGAGCTTCCCCTGCCATTTCCGATGACCAGACATTCAAGAAAATCAGTCCATCCCAATTAAACTGGCTCCACAAACAGCAGCTACAATCTCTCGTTCTCCACACTCAGACACTGTTTTACCTAATACTTCATACCACCGTATTTGATAGCTGCGAGTCCCTAAGTGGTCTGCGGATAATTAGAGAGGCCACTTTGTGAAATATGTTGATTGGCTGATAATCTATGTGTACAGTATGACACATAGACACCACTGCACAAGGTATATCAGAGAGGAGAGAGACAGTGAATGAAAAACAATAGCACACTTGGTGTTTATGTGTGTCCATGCGATGCTCAGGTCATATTGCACAGCTAATCCTCATAATAACCTCACGGGACACTCGTGTGTGCACACGTGAGTAATCCATTGTTCAGTACACTGCTAAAACAAGCACATCCAATGACTTTGCACACAGTGTTGGGACAATTCTGAATATTTCACAATTTAAGGTTGTAAACCATAGCCTACTTATTATTTTAGTGTAGATTGTAAGAATTTATTATGTAAGCTGATTTTAGCTGGTTGACCAGCCTGGTTTTAGAAGGGTTTAGGCCATTTCCAAGCTAGTTTCCAGACATTTCCAGCCTGGTTTTAGCTGGTCAGGCTGGAAAATGTCCAGCTAAAACCAGCCTAGTTTAAGCTGGACATAGCTGGTTAGGCAAATCAAGCTAGTTTTAGCTCGTTATCTCCCAGCCTGAACAGCTACGAACCAAGGCTGGAAACCAGCTTTGGAAATGGCTAAAACCCCTCTAAAACCAGGTTGGTCAACCAGCTAAAACCAGCCAACCAGCCTAGACTGGTTTAAGCAGTTTTTTCAGCAGGGTAGCTAATTGTATTAGCTTTTAAAGTAAACCTATTGTGTATCTAATACTCTGTTAATTAGTCAATATGAAAATTAAATAGAAAGTAGAGAAGCTTGTTGGTATTTAGCATTTAAAGCATGTTTGAAACGATCTTAATGAACTAAAAATGGTGGTTATTGTAATAAACAAATTTTAGCAGCAATGTTTTAACCACTGTTAGCATGAAATTAAAATATTAGGTATTTTGGAAATAACATTTTTGAATGTTTAACATGGTGGAGCTTGTGTTGTTAGCATGAATAAGCATATTGCTAGTAGTCGATAGCTAATACGTTTTACCATATCGGTAGAATGAATATGCTAGCATTTTTTTAACCCATGGCTAACACTAGTTGTTGGTAATATGTTTTACAATATTTTTGTGCTGTTCACGTGAATTGGTCCATAGTTATGTTATGAATAGGCCTAGCAAAGTCATGGTAAATTGTAAAGCTTTGTAAAAATAGTAAAAAATGGTAAACTGATATACAGGTTGCTCTCCTCAAGCAGGTCTTAAGCTCTCAGACAAAACCAGACATGCATTCATTGAAATTCAATCCAATCCAGCCATTCCAGCTAATCACACGCTGCGTTACCAGGCCCAGAGTGTCAGAAAAGGGTAATAAGGGGCTCCAGTAAACCACCTCCACCTGATGAGGCGTTTGCATCTGAGCATGCAGAGTGGCATTTTTGTAATCTTCCAACATTCACTTATTAAAAGGAAAGTGTAGACCAGTGACAGAACTGAGATGTTGTAATTAGTCCCTGAACCCTTTTGTAGATGGAATAAGACTGTTGTTTTAGCCGATAATGATGTCGGGAAAAAGACGGGAAAAGTTAGGTATAGAAATAGTTACCACCTAGCAGTGTATTAAAAGCACAGCTTAGCAAACAAATGAAACACCTTGCCAACCAATTACAACATATCATAAGCTGATTTTTTGCACATTGTCTTTAGTTTTTTTCTTCAGCATTTACATGGTAAATTTATACGTTATTCGGATCATTCTTAAATGTATTTATTTAAAATAAGTATTTATTTATTTATTGCTGTAATATCATAAAAAGTCATTTACTTATTATTTATGTTTATTATCAATATTTATGCCAGAAATCAGCATTTTGTGGCTTTAATACACACATGTACATGTATGAATCACAGGATATAGCTATTGGGGTGCTTCAAGGCTCTGTTTTTGTACTTCGTTAATTCTCTATCTACACAATCACTGGCATATATCACTAAGAACATGGTTTGTCCTATCTCTTTTATGTTGATAACATGATAACACTCGTATCACTTGTATTATCTTTGTACTGAGTCACAAAATAAGAGAAAATCCTGTCTACAAGCTGATTTCATTTAAAGACTGATTAAGGCTTAATTGCTAAAGGATGAAACACAGGCTTAATCATGTTATATATATATATATATATATATATATATATATATATATATATATATATATATATATATATATATATATATAAATATATATATATATATATATATATATATATATATATATATATATATATATATATATATATATATATATATATTTCTTGTAATGTAAACACGCACACACACACACACACACACACACACACATATGAAGAGTTCCGATGCAAAAACACTCTAAATGCCGTCTGAAATGTTTTCCTAAAATTTGCATTTTTTCTCAGCCTCCTTTGTTTGTTTAGTTATTTCACTTTAAAGGCAATGATAAGAACTTATTAATCACTATAAAAGTAAAATTATTGAGCCCACACACAGGAGACAGGGAAACATGCTAAATTTGGAAGAAAATATCAAATGGCATTCAGAGGTTTTGCATGTGTGTGAATATGTGTCACATATAAGTGTCACAATTAAAAAAAAGAAAATTATTAATTTGTTTTTCATTGATTTATACTTTAAGATCGGACAATATTTGATCGAGATACAACTTTTGGAAAATCTGTAATCTGGGGTTTTAAAAAAATATACATTTTGAAAAAAATATTTTAAGTTGCCGACATAAAGTGAAATGCAGTTTGAAAATGATGTTTTGATAGATTTACAGTTAGTAAAAAATAAACATCTTAAAGGAACATTAAAATCACTTTTTATATTCTTATATATTTTATATTCTAATAATCTTTCCCAATTTGTCATAAAAGAAAACTCTATATAGTATAATATAATACAATATAATATAATATAATATAATATAATATAATATAATATAATATAATATAATGTAATGTAATGTAATGTAATATAATATAATATAATATAATATAATATAATATAATATAATATAATATATAAAAACAATATATTTTTGGCTATATATACTAAAGACCATTGTTGTTATAGTTACAAAAAAAATAGTGACTACTTGCAGTTACTACTTCTTTAAAGCAAGTTATCCAATTACTTCATCGTTTACTTACACCAAAAAATAATGCATTACTGGTAAAAGTAACTGTTGAGTTAATCTTCCAAACATTTCTAGTGCTCTCATTAATAACTTCACTTATGTGCTGCATAAAGACCTTGAGTATGAAAACTAGCAACAATATAAAACAAACACAAAACGTTTATGAAATAAATAAATGAAAACAACCAGAAAAATCATTCAGAATCATAATATCACTCACTCACTCACTCACTCACTCACTCACTCACTCACTCACTCACTCACTCACTCACTCACTCATTTATTAGTTTTAAATCGTTTTTTATATTTTTCAGTTTAGTTTTCTGGGTTTATTTTTATCTGCTGGTTTCTCTGTCTGCCTCTATCTGTCTCCTCCTACCTGTCTGTTTTTCTTCGTCTCTCACCTTTTTTCTTCTCTTCTCCCAGTATTTCTCCTGATGGATGTCCAAACTGACATGTGAGATAAAAGCAAAGGCCAAGCAATCGGCTCAACGGGTCTCTTGAGAATCAAAAGCAATCTTTTGCAGGCTTCCAAACACATTCCAGCTTTATCCCTTATATCTGGTAATTAATTACTATAACAAGTAGACTTTATTAAAAACAAGTGTGAGCTATTGATTTGGGAAGTCTCAGGAGATGTGGCAAAAACATAAAGGACTGCTGCACCTTAAATACAACTAGAGCTTCATCAACAGAAGCTTGATCAATATTTTGGATCCTTTTTCATTTGACAGTCATGCACTTACTGCTGTGGAAAGAGAAAAGAGGATTTACTGGGTTTATTAGGTATGGGGTTTGAGTAAAATTGTAATATTTGTTTTTATTCTTTAAAGGTCTGATAAAATGTCTTCCGAATTACAAATAAAAAATACATTTGGGGCTCTGTTTAACGATGGCGCATTTAATATTTACATGGTAGACTTTCTAAGTGGAAAAACTGAATGCTTTTACTAGCAAGAAAACAGTTAAACAGACCATCTGCACTGTGAGGATAAAGAATAAGCCTCCTCCATTTGGCCTATTTACTTTCTCTTTACTTTACATTTACTCTTGACTTTACTTTTATTTTACTTTCGTGGAGTAAGGAAACAGTGCTGCACTCCACTGAAGACATACATTAGCCTGCATATTTAATTTTGTTTGTTAAATTATTTTCTAATTTCCAGCAAATGAATAAATGAACAATGATAATGAAGTCTTATAGTTATATCCAAACACGCAACTTATTCTTATGCGTTATATGGTGATGCATGTGTCTTCAAAACCCAACAGTTGGACAAATTTAAACTTATTTTTATTAAAACAAATGTAAATATGCATATATTAAATAATCCTACTAATAATAAAAACATTATACAAATGTAAATTGCCATGGATAAACTAAAAAAAGTCACCCGGTGAAGGAGGCATGGAGGCAGTGATTTTTATACTTATGTATATTTAAAATTTTAATCCTTGAATATTTTTTTCATATGTAAAGATATTTGCATATTGGTGTACATCCTGTGTGTATTAAGCAATGTGTACGCTTTTAAGGCACTTAACTAACATGCTCTGTGCAGGACTTTAGGCCAGCTTTTAGTTGTTCAATGGCGCTGTCTGTTTCAGTTCCTCAAAATAGCAACGCGCCAACAATATGCCTTAACACACCTCCTTTTCAGACCAGCACTCCCATGAGTCCACAAAGTGGCGCAAATGGATTTAATATTTAAACAAAGTGGTGCAAAACATGAAAATTACTGTTGCGCTGGTCTGAAAATAGCAACAAATCTCGCCATACACATCTCGTGCCTTATTGCTTATTGCGGGTGTATAATAGGGCCCTTAGAGTTTTTTTTTTTTTAGCCATTTTTTACACATATTATTTTAATATTTGTTTTACTCTATAAAGGTCTGATGAAATGGGTTCCAAAATTCAAAATACAATTAGAACTTTTCTAAAAATAAAGTTAATAAAGTCCAAATATGAATACAAAAGTATCTGCAGTTGGCAGAGGTGCCACCTTTATTTAAAATATGTAAATTTATTTAAACAAAATATTTCATTTAAATTAGCAAACAAAATATCTTAAGTACTTTTTTAAGTAGCCTCTTCACATTTTTCTATAAATAAATTAGTCAATGTATTGGACAGCAGAATTATGGCCCTAAATAAATGACATATAATGCACTGTTTTTGTTAGATTTACATTTGAAATTCCTATCATATATCATATCATATCATATCAAATCATATCATATCATGCTATATAATGTGATGTAATAGTATACCCCCAAAATCCAAACCCAAATAACTCAATTGGACACAAACCAAATCAAATAGTCTGTAATCCATTCAGGGAGTTGATATAGACTCTCAAAAGAGTTTAAATGTAATCATGATTAGGAAAAGGTAGAAATAAAAATGTCTGGCACTGCAAATTCTGGGCTGCCTTTGTGCCTCGAGCTGCAATTTTATTTTTTTATGACTATTTGTTTCTCCTAAACCTGAGAGGATTAGTGATCTTCTACTTTTTTTCTAATTTGGCTTTCTGCAATATCATCTACGCTCATGATCACTTGCAGAATGACTCCTCGTTATGATGGTCTTTATAATTGTCTTGAGAAATGCAGCCTTTGGTTGAAACAGAAAAATAGCAAACTGCACATAGCGTTCATATAATACAATTATTGCTGCCTAATACTATTATAAATGTTTTTGTTTGTTTTAAACTAAGGTAGGGTGTTAATAAAATTAATTTGGAACATAATTACAGGCAATTGTTATGATTACCAGCAATCTACTGGCTGGAGATCGCTGGTAAACACACAGTTCTCTAAAGAACTACAAATCTGCCAGAATATGGACTACAAGTTCCAGTCATGCACCGCTTACACGCAACTGTTCCTCATTGTGTGGATTTCACATACTCACGGCTGGGAACTGCTCATGAACTGATTACATAGACTATATACACTTCACACACGAACATGTCTTTGCTGAGTCATGTTAAGAGTATTGTGAACATTACGACACATTTTCCTTGCTTTGTTTGTTTTTATATGTTGTCTGCTGCCTGCCTTTTGACTCCTTACCTGTGTATTTGACTACGACTCTAGATTTGCTTACATACATCTGTTTGCTCCTGTTTATGACCTTTCTCTGCGTAATAAACCCTGCATTTGGATCCACACTCTATCAGCGTCCCATTTACATTACACCAATAACTCATTGCATGATCAAGTCTAAAATTGCCCCTAAATAAGTTATAAATATCATATTTATATAATTATTTATATAATCTATTGTCAAATAAGTAATGTGAGCAATTAGAATAATTTGTAAAATCACATAATTTAATATATGAAACATTTTTAATTGCTTGACTATTTATTTATTATTTTAATTTAAATAGTGTTGGATTGATAACAGGACGTGAGGGGACGTTTAATCATAATAAACATTTATATAAAATATTTAAATAAAATATGAAAAGTAGTATGGTATTTTGTTGACTGTTGACTCATTTGGATGTTTAGTTAAAATAAATAAATACAATTAAATACTATCAATTAAATACAATTAAATGAAATACAATACAATGATATTTAATTTAATTAATTTTAATTTAATTGTGTTGTATTTAATTTAATTTTTAATTAAATTTTAATTTATTGTGTTTTGTATTTAATTTAATTTAATTTAATTTAATTTAATTTAATTTAATTTAATTTAATTTAATTTAATTTAATTTAATTTAATTTAATTTAATTTATACAGTGCAATATAATTAAATTGATGCATTGCATCATGCAATATGATAATTATATGGCAGATACGTGTATCAATTCTGATTCTTCAAGCTTTGTATAACTTTACCATTGCATAGCCACAAATACCCTTTAAAGTATGAAATCTCGCCTCTCGCACAAATAATTACAAAGAAATATAAAAAAACTTAAGTTAACATGGCATTTTAAAAAAAAGTCTGTAATCATATTTTATTATAAAATGCACTCAGTTTTATTTGCCAAAAATAAATAAATAAATAAATAAATAAATAAATAAAATAAATAAATAAAATCACAGTGCAGTGATGCTTTTCTGAAATATCTACTACAAAATAGCACAAAACAGCGCCCCCTATCCAAGCCTTACAGCACAGAAAACAAAGCTCATTATTCCAAATAGACATGAGATGTTTTCCACATGCATTTAGGACAAAAACGTGGCTGCACAGGAGAGGATAGCATTGGAGCTTACAGTGTACAATACGCCATGCATTGTGGGTGAGAAGTTTAAGCAGGAAGATAATGAGTCAGGTAGTAGCGCTTCTTATTATAAATAAGCTGGAAATCACCTTTGTTCTACTGGGCTTTTCCCCTCTGATGAGCTACCTTGCAATAAAAATTTAAATGAGGCTCTGTCTTTTCTTAAAACACACACACATAGACACAAAAAGGCCACACACATACATATTTCTGCTTCTCTCCGCCTTATCGCTTTAACGAGCCACAAGTTTGAAAGCGTTTCCAGAAAACAGGGGTCATTTAGAGAGTACTGTAATGATATTCTGCCTAATTCAGCATTACAGAAGATCAAGAGTCGTATATGGAAGATAAGAGGGCTTAAGGAAGTTGTGAGCTGCATGACATTGCTGGATTTAATGCATATTATAGGGGTTTTCTGTTGAGATGGATCAGATGAGCTTGCTTCGGAGCAAAACAGAACAGAATATAATCAATGTGTGTACTGTATTTAGCATTTTTTTGCCGTTTACTTTCTCCATAGGCTCCAGGAGGAATCAGGACATGACTTGGACCTGAACATATATGTTTGAAAATAAGAAGAAGACAATAACAGGTAGGAGATGGTGCACTTAAAGTCGCTTGTTAAAACATGAACTGCTGTTTGCATGAAGCATTGTTGAGGAAATGCATATGATGAAACCGTCTTACAGTGTTTTAAGTTATGTTGGATATAGCAAGCTGCAAAACTAAAATATAGTGTATAATGATGTCTTTTACTGGTATACCAATGTGTTCTAAACATCCATCCATCCACACATCGTTTACTCCATCCATCCTTCCATCCATTAATCCATCCATCCATTCGTCAATCAGTTTATCCATCCATCCATATATTCATTCATTCATCCACACATTGTTTACTCCATCCATCCATCATCTATCCATTCATCTATCGATACATCTATCCAACCATCCATCCATAATTTTTTCCATCCATTAACCATACCTTTATCCATCCATCCACATTTGATTCATCCATTTATCATTCATTAATTTTTTTCCATCCATCAATTCATCCACACATTGTTTACTCCATCCATCCATCTATCAATTTTCCATCTGTTCAATAACACATTTTTTACTCTGACCATTCATCCATCCATCTATTCATTCATTCATTCATCCACACATTGTTTACTCCAACCATCCATCCACTCATCCGTCCATCCACACATTGTTCACTCCATCTACAATGTATGTTCTTAACTGTTTGTTCTTAATTGTTTTGTTTTATTTATTTTTACTGTCTGTTTAGACAATGTTGTAGCACCTTTTATGCCCAAGACAAATTTCCTCTCGGGGACAAATAAAGTTAAACCTAAACCTAAACCTAAATATCTGGGGTTCTATATGGACAGTCTATGGACAGTGTCAACACACATTGACAGCTTATGCACACAACTACAACAGAGGCTTTATTTTTTTAAGAAGGCTGAGATTTTATGGGGTGGGTAGCAATATCTTGCTTGTTTTTTACAGAGCTATGTTTGACAGTCTTATTCGCTATGGAATCAGAGTCTGATTTGGAACCCTGTCTGTTCAATTAAAAAATAAACTGGTTCATATTCAAAAAACAGCCTTGAAAATAATAGGAACAAAGCAATACAAGCCCATACAGACTCTAGATGAACAGGCGGTTATGAGAAGAGCCATAAATATTACTGCTGATTCCAAACATCCTCTTTTTAGTGAATATCAGATGTTACCATCAGGAAAAGGGCAGAGAATGCCAATGTGTAAAACTAATAGACTGAAGCTTTCGTTTGTTCCTACCTCGATTAAACTCTACCAATAACACTGCATGTGTAGTATGTTAGCACCTTGACTGGGTTCTGTGTTTTATATATTTCATATTTATATACGGTCTTATCTTGTAAACAATGTATGTTCTTAATTGTTTTTTGGTGTTGTAGCACCTTTTTGCCCAAGGCAAATTTCCTCTCGGGGACAAATAAAGTGTATCCTATCCTATCCTATCCTATCTATCTATCCACACATTGTTTACTCCTTCCATCCATCCATCCATCCATCCATCCATCCAGCCACACATTGGCTACTCTATTGTTTACTTAATCCATCCATCCATTAATCATTTTCCATCCATCCATCCATCCATCTATTCATTCATTCATTCATTCATTCATTCATTCATTCATTCATTCATTCATTCATTCATTCATTTATTCATTCATTCATTCATTCATTCATTCATTCTTCATTCATTCATTCATTCATCCACACATTATTTACTCCAACCATCCATCCATTCATCCATCCATCCACACATTGTTCACTCCATCTATCCATCTATCCACACATTGTTTACTCCATCCATCCATCCATTCATCCATTCAGCCACACATTGGATAGTCCATTGTTTACTTAATCCATCCATCTATTAATCATTTTCCATCCATCCATCCATCCATCCATCCATCTTTTTCCCTTCAGCCATCATACTATTGTCCCATTCATCCATCAATTAATTTATCCATCCATCCATCATCCATCCATCCATCCATCTATTCATTCATTCATTCATTCATCCACACATTGTACACTCCATCTATCCATCTATCCACACATTGTTTGCTCCATCCATCCATCCATCCTTCCATCCATCCATCCATCCATCCTTCCATCCATCCATCCATCCATCCATCCATCCATCCATCCATCCATTCAGCCACACATTGGCTACTCTATTGTTTACTTAATCCATCCATCTATTAATCATTTTCCATCCATCCATCCATCCATCCATCCATCCATCCATCCATCTTTTTCCTTTCAGCCATTATACTATTGTCCTATTCATCCATCAACTAATTTATCCATCCATCCATCCATCCATCCATCCATCATTTTATTATTGCATATCAATCCATCCTTTATGTACTGTTCTATATTTTTCCTCCATTCATAGTTCCATTGTTCTGCCTAATCCAAGCCCTCAACCATCCATTTCCATACATCCATCAATTTCCATCCATCCATCTGTCCGTCCGTCCGTCCGTCTGTCTGTCTGTCCGTCCGTCTGTCCGTCCATCTTTTTCCATCCATCCATCCATCTAAATGCATCCATTTCCATTTATTTGTTTTCCTCTATCCATCCATCTGTTTCTGTCCATCCATCTATCCATCCATCCTTTTCCATTCATTCATCCATTCATCCATTTCCATCCTTCTGTTTCTATCTATCAATACATCCTTTGAAAAATGAAAGATGGGGGGAGGATCCTAATTCTGGCACCGTTTTCATATCAAATATTGAGGGTACTGAGATGATAATTTAAATACAGTATATTAGCTAATCGCAAACGTTTTAGGGGGCCTGAGTGGAAATATATGTTGGCTACAGCCCACTAAAATAGGCCTAGCAACACCCATGACAAACAGGGCGTCTTATAAGTTTTATACATTGTTGCTAAAAAACAATTTCTCTTTTGAGTAAAGTAAATGGGTTTCCCATTTTCCCAGCCATTGCGCTCTCTTCCAGTCTTTGGGTGATTTTACAGTCTTGTGTTATCAGGTCTAATGATTACAGTTACTCACAGAGATAAACCTGTCCATATCCCAGCTCTTAAACTGATCACTCACACCCAACCAATGCTGCATCCAACGCCAAAACAAACCAATCCACAGACACACCAAATGCCCTTTGGTATGTGTGTGAGAGATGTTATGCATCTGTGTTTATTTATAGCAAAAGCAATACTCATGATTTCTCGCAACGGTAAAACACGAGATGCACTTACAGTTTAGACTGGCATTTGAAGTAATGGTTTAAATGAGAGAAATACGAGCACAGCCAAAGAAACAGAAGATTAAAAATACAAAACAACAGCTGATTAAAAATGCGCTCCAGGAGACCAGCGGGCTTTTTGTGTCACTACTACACCAAGCTTTTGACTTAACATGAGGTGAGGGTTGTCTAAAGGTGTGTAGCAAATGTTATTTATATCCCCTCTCTGTCTTTTCTCTCTCTCTTTCTCACACCCACGCAAACCCAGTTACTATCCAGCTATTCAAGCATGAACCAATCAGATGGCGGCAGGCAGCTTAAAATAAAAGAGATCAACACATGTAGACCATTCATGAGGAATAACTACACACACATGCATATACTACTAAAATATTCAAGAGCTGCAATATTAAATACATTATATATTCTGAAAGATATTGCATTTGTTCTATCAATTGTTTCCATCTATCTATCCATCCATCTATCTATCCATCCATCCACCCACCACTCTTTCAAATGGCCAGCCAGACATTATTTTGTTGTTTTGTCTTCCTCCATCCATCATTCTAATGTGTTTTCTCCATCTATCTATCCACCTATCTATCACACTTCTATCGCTCTGTAGTCTGCCATCTATCCTTATTTTTGTCCATCCATCCTTCCTTTGTTGCATTGCTGTCTTCATCCAACATTCATTCACCTTTCTACCATTTTTTCTCCGTTCACTGAGCCACCTGTTTTTTGAGCATTATCATCTATTCACCATCAATATATTATTGCAACAACCAGTTGCTTATTTATTCAATGCTGTATGCTTGTGACAATCCATACATCTATCCATCTTTTCCCTCCAGCAATCATTCTAATTTTCTATCTCTTCCATCCATCCTTCTGTCATTCTATTATTGCATCTCAATTGATCCTCCATCCACTGTTCTATATATTTTACTCCATTCATAATTTTATTGTTCTGCCTAATCCATCCATCTATCTCATCTATGCATCAGTCTGTCTGTCCATCCATCCATCAGTCCATCTGTCCGTTTGTCTGTCCATCCATCCATCCTTCTATTACTGCATCTCAATCCATTCTCCATCCTCCATTCTATTATTCTGCCTAATCCATCCATCTATTGATCTCTTTCCACCCATCCACCCGTTTGTCTGTCCATCAATCCATCGATCCGTCTGTCCATCTATCAGTCCGTTTGTCTGTCCGTCCATCCATCTGTTTCCATCCATCATCCATCCATCCTTTTCCATCCATCCATCCTTGCTTCCATCGTCAGTCCATCCATCTGTCCCTCCATTCATTCATTTCCATCCATCCATCCATGCATCTGTCTGTCCATCCATCCATCCATCCATCCATCCATCCATCCATCCATCCATCCATCCATCCATCCATCTAATACATCCATACATCCATACATCCATCCATTCATTTCCATCTATCATCCATCAATCCTTTTCCACCCATCCATCCTTGTTTCCATCATCCATCCATCCATCCATCCATCCATCCATCCATCCATCCATCTGCCAGTCCATCCATCCATCCATCCATCCATCCATCTGCCAGTCCATCCATCCATCCATCCATCCATCTGTCCCTCCATGAATTCATTTATTTCCATCCATCCATCCGTCCATCCATCCATCTGTCTGTCTATCCATCCATCTGTCCTTCTGTACATCCATCCATTCTTTTCCATCCATCCATCCATCCATCCATCCGTCCATCCATCTGTCTGTCTATTCATCCATCTGTCCCTCTGTACATCCATCCATCCACCATTCCATCTCAATTCATCCTCCATTCACTGCTCTGCATATTTTCTCCTGCATTCAAAATCATATTGTTCTGTGTAATCCTTTCATCCATTCATCCCTTTCCATCCATTCATCACTCTATTTGTCCATCCATCCATCCATCCACCCACCCATCCGTCCACCCAACCACCCATCCATCCATCCATCCATCCATCCATCCATCCATCCATCCATCCATCCATTTTCATCCATTTCCATTATTCTATTCCTATCCATCTGTTTCCATCCTTTTTTCCATCCTTCCTTCTATTTCCATCCATCAATACATCCTTCTCTTCCTATCCATTGTTCCGTCTCTATATATTCATCACATGCAACAAGATTTTGTCAGTTAGAAGCAATTATTGAACACAGTTTGTAATGTGGGCTTACCGATGGGAGTTCAGACAATGAGTGTTATTTAAATCACTGTGAATGTTCTTTGAGAGCTAGGGATCATTTGGGTCCTTTTTAGGCAGTTTTATGTCCCAATGTGGATATAAAATAACAGGACACACTGATTCAGTATTAAAAGGTGAAACGCACCACTTATTTTAATTTCTGCTCTACTGGTGTCTTTAAATTAAATAGTAGTTCTGAACGGATCTCTTTACCACTTCTTATTTTGCCTTGCATGGTCTGAAGAAGAAAGTATCTATGCACTGAAAAAATAGAATTAAAAAGATCTGTTGGGTTGCATGAAAAAAAATTATTATAATAATTACAGGGATCCATAGAGATGTTGCGGTTTATTTTATGTACTAAAAAATCGAAAATAGCATCTCATTATTATCTAGCTCCAGTAGTGCGGACAATAATGCAAAATTTGTGATCATATCAAATGTGCATAGCAACATTGAGTGCAGCACATCATTCAATTAAAAACTCATTTATAATTTATAATGTGGGAAAACAATTACAGTTATTGATGTTTCCTCTTCGCAGTGTGTTTACGCAGAGTGCTCATGTTGGAAATGTGATTTATGGACAGCGTTTCCCGCAAACTCTCTACTGGTTTGGCTACTGATACTCTGTTCATAATCTCTTTCACATCCTTTGTAAATGCGCACCAAAAGCTGTAGTAAATAAACTCTCAGCATAATTATCTTTTTTATATAAAAGCATTAATTATGTACTCTGTGAGAGGAAATCTACAGTGTTGCTTTGCATAAATTAGCTTTGAATCTACAAACATAAACATACAAACATTATACTCAAACATATGAGCATCAATAATTTAAAATCGGTGCATGTTTTGGAAAACAGCTTTACTTTTTAACAATTACATGTACTATTAAGGCATTGAAAACATTAACTGGAGGTCAGAAAAATAGAGTTTAAATTAGAGTTAAATTTGTTTTGTCTGAAATGCCCTAAAAGAAGAAACTATACAAGGTGTCTATGTGTATTCATGGATAAATGTTTGTAAACTTGATATACACTCACCAGCCACTTTATTAGGTACACCTGTTCAACTGCTCATTACTCGTTACAACCAAGGTATGCAGAAGAGCATCTCTGAATGCATAACACGTCAAACCTTTCGGTGGATGGGCTACAGCAGCAGAAGACCACACTGGGTGCCACTCCTGTCAGCTAAGAACAGGAAACGGAGGCTACAATTCCCACAGGCTTACCAAAATTGGACAATAGAAGGTTGGAAAAACGTTGCTGGTCTGATTTCTGCTGTGACATTCAGATGGTATGGTCAGAATTTGGCATCAACAACATGAAAGCATGGATCCGTCCTGCCTTGTATCAATAGTTCAGGCTGCTGGTGGTGGTGTAATGGTGTAGGGGATATTTTCTTGGCACACTTTGGGCCTATTAGTACCAATTGAGCATTGTGTCAATGCCACAGCCTACCTGAGTATTGTTGCTGACCATGTCCATCCCTTTATGACCACAGTGTACCCATCTTGTAATGGCTACTTCCAGCAGGAAAACCTGCCATGTCAAAGCGCGAATCATCTAAGACTGGTTTCTTGAACATAACCATGAGTTCACTGTACTCAAATGGCCTCCACAGTCACCAGAACTCAATCCAATTGAGCACCTTTGGGATGGGAGATTGGCATCATGGATGTGCACCCGATGTCTATATAGACTACAATCTCAGGAATATTTCCAGTACCTATGCTACAAAGGTTTAAGGCAGTTCTGAAGGCAAAATGGGATCCAACCCGGAACAAGTAAGGTATACCCAATAAAGTGGCCAGAGAGTGTACATATTAAATTACATTAATTTGTTAAAATCAGTTTAATTCTAAACTTGCATGTTTAATGAAAGTGATATTCTGAAGAAAAACTCATCTTTAATTATGCTGATTTAAGGCATTTATTTTTATCCCATATGAACGTACATTTTTATGATTTTTTTCTCTCTTTTTGATGGTATTACTCTTGTGTAGTTAAAGTCTTCTAGTGTGTTTTGCCATCTCTAAAATGTTTTAAAGATGCAACCACTGGTAAAAGTAATAAACTGTTAATCCACATAGTGGTAAAAGCCCTCTAGTAGTATTGAGTGGTCACAGACCAATGGAAAGATCCACTTCACAACTTCTCAGAGAGACTTCGATTGCTTTTGTGTGGACACTAGCGCTTTTTTTTTTAGTTTACTAGCTTGCTTAATACATTATTGAAATGTATGAGTGTAATATGTAAGGAATAAAGTACATTCATATATTTCAAAATAAATCGTATAACAGGCTTATCGGCAGACCAACCTGAGGCAGAGCTCTGTTGTATAACATTGAAGGGCTTTATTCTGCAAAAACAACCACCTGGATGTACATTATCACACTTTTTACAAGGCTACTTGTCAAAAAATGACAAAAATTAGACACAAAACATTGTTCTGAGCCATAATAGTTGATTAATTCTATAATAAAACGAAAACAGCTGAATAGTGCATACACTAACCTTCATTTTATTCAGATGGAGCTAAACATCAAAAACATTGGCATGACAGACCAGCATGTACAGCATTCACTGACAGTCTAAATTATTTGCAGTATCGTTTATTTTTGTGTCGTTATTTTTAGCTGTTGTTATCTCAGAAAATCATAACTTGGAATTTCATGACAGACCAATTACAGGATAAATTTTAATGGCCCTCTCGTGTGTGAATAAATGCAACCACTGGTAAAAGTAATCAACTCTGAATTGACTTAGTGAATGGACTTGGTGGTAAAAGCTCTCTAGGAATATCAAGTGGACACTGACCAATGCAAAGGTGCACTTCACAACTACTCAGAGGGACCTTGATTGCTTTTGTGGCCACTAGTGCTACTAGGTTGACTAATGCATTATTAAAATTATTAAAATATTATTTGAAAATATTATATTTCAAAGATTTTTAGATGATTGTATAATGTAAGGGATAAGGTACATGCAGGCAGTTGTTATTACAAAAAATAAATCCCAACAGGCTTATCGGCAGACCGACGTGAAGCGGAGCACTGTTGTGTATGCACTTTATCCTGCTTTTACAAGGCTAGCTGTCACAAAATGGCAAAATTAGACACAAAACATTGCTCCAATTCATAATAGTTGATTAATTCTTTAAATAAAGGCAAAGTTGACAAACAAAAAGCTGAATGGCGCATACACTAACCTTCATTTTAATCAGAAGGAGCCAAGCAGTCAAAAACAGCGCCATGACAGACAAGCATGTGAATTTATTCACTGACAGTCGAGATGATTTGATGTACTTGTTATATTTAGCTGTTATCTCAGAATAACATATCTTGGAATTTCATGATGGACCAATTAGAATCAAGTATTCTGTGTAATGATGTTTTCCAGTGCCTAACATTAAATTATACAGTAAAGACCAATGATGAACAGTAGCTATGGAAACATCCAAAACTTATCTTACTACATAGTGGCGTTTAACCTGTAAAATGTGCTAAAATAACATGGAAGCAGCATGCATGTATGATATTTTATTTGAGAGTTAATCCAATGAAAAAAGCAGTGTGTTTTGGTAGTCAATCAAGACCATTTGTTTCTGCATTTGGATTGATGGTTCTTTACTGTTGACATTAGTTTGACGACTTCAACTACGATATTCTTAACCACGCCCCTCTTACCGTTAGTTTGCTGAGGGAATGGTGCATAAAAAGAAAGCTCCACTCCCTACTCAATTTTCAGTTTCAGTTGGAATCAATCAAAAACCATTTGTTTCTACGTTTGGATTGGTGGATCTTTATTGTTGATTTCAGTTTGACGACTTCAGCTATGATATTCTTAACCATGCCCCTCTCCGTTAGTTTGCTATGAGGGAATGAAGCGTAAAAAGAAAGCCCCGCCCCCTACTCAATATTCCATTTAGATGGAAGCACATCAACATACTGAAATAAAAGTCTCATCAACTTCAGTTGCACGCTGAATCATTCATTCATTCATTCAGTCATTCATTTTCCATCGACAATCAACTGCCAACTATTCCAGCGTATGTTTTAAGCAGCGGATGCACTTCCAGCTGCAACCCAGTATTGGGAAACACCCATACACACTCATTCAGACACACACACACACACACACACACACACACACACACACACACTACAGACAATTTAGTTTTGAATTTAGAATTTATTAAATTCACCTATAGCGCATGTCTTTGGACTGGGGGCGAAACCAGAGCACCCGAAAGAAACCCATGCGAACACTAGAAGAACATGCAAACTCCACACAGATGGTGCTCTGACCCGGCCGGGGGCTTGAACCAGCGGCCTTCTTGCTGTGAGGCGACATTGCTAACCACTGAGCCACGCTGCCGCCCTTTCAAGCTGAATTTAAGGAACAAAATATGCTACAAGTGTGTGTGACGAGTGTGGACTGTCTTTCAAATAAGAGAGTTATATATGTCGATTTAAAATTACAGTCACTTGATTTGTATCCAACTGAGGGAGGCATGTTGAGATCCCCAGACAATCATGCGACGCTAACCCTCCTGATGGCTAAATTAACCCGACAGCCTGGCCGGTAACACAGTCGGTGTCGCCTCCTGTCTGCTCAGACTCAATGTCCCAATTAGCACTCCCCCACCAGGCCATTATATCCTCCTCTTCCTTTCACCCATCTAAACTCTGAATTAGCGATCAGCAGGGCCACCGCCTCCCTCCGGGACCCCCCATCCGTGTACGGTTGAAAAAAAGACAGCCGCAGGAATCTTTGCTCATTTTTCATCTGCATTGATTTTTTTTTTTTTTAGGGAGAAAGTGGTGTGGAGGTAAACAGGGAGGTCATTGATTCAAAGTCACAGAAAGACGCTGAGGGAAAGAGAGGGAGACAAGAAATAGCAAGGTAGACCGAGGAAGGTACATAAAAATTGATGAGTCTTGTGGTAGAGGAAAGTAAAACAAAACGCTTCCCTTGCCTTTTGATTTCCTGTTTGTTTCTGTTATGATTCTCCGGTTGTGGCATTTATCCGAACAAAGCCCAGAGGAATGAGACAGATGGAAAATAATGATGCGGTCTTGATATCGTTTTACAGAAAGGAGGAGGGTGCTGCGTCTCTATCGGTTTATAGAAAGCCCCTCGCCAAGAAAATGTTGCATCAAAACACCTACAAAATTGATGGCTCAATAACATAAGCTCATTTAAAGCCAATGAGTCCTAGAACAAAGGACTGGGTTACAATATTGTGTGATCTGCATTCGATAGGAGTGGTGGATGTGATGTGCGTGCTTGATTGTTAAAGCGACAATGGCCTTGGAAAAGAGAGTTTTGGGTTTAGGTTATGATCGTATTTCAAGATGAGATTATTTTCTGTTTGATTTAGGTATAAATAAGTATGAATTTCATTTGATTCCATTTAAATACATGTAAATGATCAATGGTGAAAGTAAAGACTATATAAAAAAACTTTTGAACTTTTTGTTCATCAAATAATTTATCAATTTATGTCATCACAGGAACAAAAATAACTAAAACATAATAATATAAAATATAACAACATAATTACTGTTTATAATAATAATAATAATGGAAAATAATAATAATAATACTAATTATTATTATTTATTCATTCAGTCATTCATTCATTCATTTTCTTTTCGACTAAGTCCCGTTATTAATCTGGGGTCGCCACAGCGGAAGGAACCGCTACCTTATCCTATCTTATTATTATTATTATTATTATTATTATTATTATTATTATTATTATTATTATTATTATTTTGCAATTACTTTTACTATTATTATTATTATTTTACAATAATAATAATAATAATAATAATAATAATAATAATAATAATAATAATAATAATAATAATAATAATTATTATTATTATTATTATTATTTTGCAATTATTATTAGTATTATTAGTTTGTAAATATAATAATAATAATTATTATTATTATTATTATTATTATTATTGTTATTATTGTTATTATTTAGCAAGTATTATTATTATTATTATTATTATTATTATTATTATTATTATTATTATTATTATTATTATTATTATTATTATTATTATTACATTAAGGTGCCTGCAGTGTTTGTGTTGTCAAGACCACAATGGAGAGTTTTTGAAGATGTAGGAGAGACTTTTGATTGCTATTTTGAGTTAATCGGAGCTGTGAATGAGTTATAAATTCACAAATATTGAATATCACAATATTATTAAATATTAAAATTATATTAATATCAACAGCAACACTCTTGCACAATACCCAGCTGATCCAGTCGTTGCCTAGTGACAAAAGCGCACTACTTTTCTTTTTTCCTTGTCAACAAAAATGGCAGTGTGGACCCCCTAAAGAGGGTCGCACACTTAAAGCGCTGCTTGGTGACACGTCGCGTTGCGCCACGCAGCGCCATGCATTTAGAATTCTAAATATATATGACAACTTTATAATAAAATACAGGTAAATATACACCACGCCACAAATATACTGTACAGTAAAAATTATTTTAAAATAACCTATACACTGTATATACTGCAAAAAAAAAATGCTTTTCTTACTCATAGTTTTTGTCTGTAACTATTCCAAATATCTAAAGATTCTTAAATCGAGAAGCATTTTCTATACAAGCAAAAATATTGTCTTGTTTTCAGGAATACTGAGTCAAAATTAAATGAGTTTTTCCTTGAAACGAGCACAATGGTGTAAGCAGAATAATTTTGTTTTCGCTTTGAAATAAGATCATTTTGCTTACCCAATTGGGAGTTTTAAGGAAAAACTCATTTTATTTTGAAGATATTATTTCTGAAAACAAGACAATATTTTTGCTTGTCTAGAAAAGGCTTCTTGATTTAAGAATTGTAAAGTATCTGAACAAGAAACTGTACAAAAAATACAAATTTTATTTTTATGTATTTAAAAAAAGGTCTGTCATTTTAGTGATTTCTTAAAATGCAGAGAAAGGCAGCTCACTACGTTTTGTGAAAGATCTTATACGTGTATGTGTGTATGCATGTGTGCTAAAATAGTTCTCTTTCTCCCTGAAAAGGCAAAAAATAAGGAACCTGAGGCTAGTATTTCAAATCAGAGCCACAAGGGGCAATTTCAACCTCCTATCGCATCAAACTGCAGTGAATCGCCACAAGCGTTTGACCTCTTCTTTAGCTCTGAGAGCAAAGACAAGAGATGAGAAATGATTTTTGTATTTTGGATGCTTAGAATTAAACAAAAAAGCCACATATTTGGAGCACGGTTATGTCACTTTCTCTAAGCATTACCACTATAACAAAAGACAAAGCTTTGATATTGTTTTAGGTGAAGACGCAAGTAGAGCATATGACGTAAAAAGGTTTCTGAGATTAAAAACAGGCTTTGAATTTTCACAACGCTCATCACAGAGCGTCTTTAATTAGGTAGAAATGTCACGTTCAGTATAGCCGGAGGTTATGCCACATTTCAAAACATGAATATCAATGATTCCCGGTAAGAGCCGAGGGGTTTGCAGAATCACCTCAAAAGTTAGATTGAGCCCTGTAGCACTTGAGGGGATGTGATTGCATAACGCCAAACAGCCCAATCAGCCCTCCACCACCAAAGACTGTTACCTAATGTGATGCCATGCTAACAGGCTCAAACGAATATGCAAAGATGCCCCTTTACAAGCCGTCTGCTGCTGATCTCAAAGTCTCAAATGCAAAATCTTTGTTAATGGCAAAATTTGACTTCGTAAAACAGCGTGACATGCTTGGCCTTGAACTAAAAAAGCCTAATGCTTTTACCAGCACATGAAGTTGACCCAAAATGTGAGTTGAAATCATTCGTAAAAAAGCTGGACTTAGGGAAGGAAAAAAAGTAATAATCTTGGCATTTTAACATCCATTTAGCACCAACATGATGTGCGGTGAAAAACTACAGCGAGCCATCTGTCCTGATTAGCTGAACAGCTCTCGTTTGATAAAGGTCAAGTATAAAATGTTCTGCCCAGCGCCTCCTGGATTTTAACAGCAATGGGACATGCAAGTCCAAATATTCATATGCTCTAGGTTGCTGCATTTACTTTACAGTTACTTTTGCGTACTCCAAAAACAAAAGTAGCGCAGAAACTATTTTTATAAGTTGCTAATAGTTAATAATATAACAATACGTTGCAAATTTCACAATCAATTACAAAGAAATTTGCCTCATTGATTTAAAGAGGTCTTACAAGGCTAGTTTAACGGTTTTAGGACTCATTCACACCAAACGCAAAGCTTCTGAATGTAAAAAAAAAAAAAAAAAACGCAAAGCACAAGAGTATCCGGGTACAGCCACTGAAAGAGCCTATAAACACGAACTTACAAAGCTTGCCCCGCCTCCTAGCTCTTCTGATTGGTCCACTGCTGTGGAACTGACAGTGATGAGTGCCGCTGCATGTGAAAGTTGTAGATCTTTTAACTTGACACAGCGTATACAAAACATGGCACCCACGTGTGCTGTGCTCTAAAAGATGTGAGACATGAGTGTAACGATCACACACGTCTGCATCCCTGCCAACATTTGTCCCTGAAAATCTGGGAGACTCAGGGGGTTAGGTTCGGAGGTGAGGTGGAGAGAACTGGGTACTGTGTACTGTGGTGTTAGTAATTGTACTATGAAGCGTGTTTCAGGTAGCTGCTGTGATCGGATCCTATACCAATGTTACCGACCTGGGGTTTTCACAGACTGTACCAAATGCTGAGGACCAGGGGGTGGGGTTGGATGGGGTGAAATGGTTGAAATTACAGGAGTTTTTCGGGAGAAATGACAAAACTGTAGGGTGGCGGGAGATGGGTATGAAATACAGGAGACTCCCAGGAAAAACAGGAGTGTTGGCAGGTATGCACGTCTGTTAAGCGCATGTTTACATAGGAAACAATAAAAAAGTAGTGCATTGGAAAGGAAAAATGCATTTTGTGTGAACGGCCCCTTAAGGCTAATTTATACTTTCACCTGACCTCCGCTGAGTGCGCTCACACCTCAAGAAATGGATGAGGCCTTTATACTTGACGCATCCGTCAAAAGAAATCAATCGCAAAATCAGAGGGTTGAACAGAGTAGTAGGAAGTTTCTGGAACTACATCATATCATCAATATTACAGAAGATTGTTTTAACTAATTACTCTTATAAATTATTTAAAAAAAAAAAAATTATAACAATTCAAGATTTTTTTTAAATCAGACTTTGATGCATCACTTTCTTTTGTTCAAATATCGGACAGTTCTACTAGTTCTATTAAAGTTTATTAAAATATTAATGACAACAGAACATGGGTTGCTCTACAAATATATATTTTATTATGACAAGAATAAAAGCAAAAAAGTACACTGACTAAAAAAATACAGACTTTTTATTTATTTATTTATTTATTTTTAGATTTAGCTCTCTCCACAATTCACACATTACTGTCTGACTAGTTTGTGTCCTCTGCCCATATGCTAGAAAGTAGGGGTGTGATGAGCTGCTTATTCAACGAGACATGAGATTGGGTTCACGAGAACGAGACAAGAACAAGAGTTTTACAGTATTTTTAGCTGAAAAATCACAAACTGCAAAACTATTTAGGTGCTTTTTGAAATCAACTTATAATGAATGTTACTTTACTTCTATTTTAATTAATTTTATGCAGTAAAGGACATGCAAACACAGCAGAATATTTGCTAATATATGAATGGAAAATAGATTTTAATTCAATTGAAGAAACATCACAAAATGTAAAACAATTAAGGTGCTTTTTTTTTTAAATCAACTTGTAATGATTGTTATTTTACATTTATTTTAATGATTTATGCCATAAAGGACATGCAAACACTGCTAAATATTTAGCTCTAAACTCCGACTGGCTTCTTTGATTTAACCCTTTAACTACACCACAAAGAAGAACTCCTAATGTTCCTAGTTAACACAGTCAATGCATTTTCTTTAACACATACAATAATTTCTAAAATATCAACATCTGCCAAATGGTTGATATGTCGGTTTATGGTAAAAGTACCGGACTTAATACATATACTATGGAAAATCTGAAAATATGAAGTGTAAAACCAATTTATTAATATATATTTTCAAAATAAATTTTTTTTAAATTCTAAATCAGCTTTATTTTATGAAGTATGTCATAAAATATTTCAGGTTCTGAATTAACATGCTATCTTTTTACAATAAAACCAAAAAACAGCAATAAGATTTTGTTTGGTTGTTTTTTTTTTTTTTTTTTTTTGTAAACCAACAATGCTGTGTGTGTAAACCGTTATTAAATACATTCTTCCTTCATTATTTAAATTACTTTAACAGTCATTATTAAAAACAGACAAATTATAATTGGTCAATTATTTGGTAGAGCAGGCTAAATACTTGTATCTTGAAAAAGAAAAAAAAAACAATTAAAATATTATGTATCGTCATCATGACAAAGGTCAAATAAATCTGTTATTAGAAATTAGTTATTAGAACTATATTAAAAAAAAATCTTTTTTCCACTGGGGAAATTGGGGAAAAAAATATACATGGGGTTAATAAATCAGGAGGGCTAATAATTCTGACTTCATCTGTATTTTGTTAATATTTTCAATGTAAAGTATTTGGTTTGGTCTTGTTTGCCACTTTATAGCAAAATCTTTCAACACAAAAACCAATTTCCCTTGTGATTTCTCGCTCCAAACACATTCCAATGATTTTTTTATTCAATTAATTTGTCTCTTCCTTCATTTTTCAGGAGGCGATTTAGTTTTAAAATGCCGTTGTCCTCTGAAATATTGAATTTTGTGCGTACAGAAGATGATAAGCACTAAAATTAGAGCTGACAACCACATTTAGCTGCAGCATGTTCACTTGATTATTTGTGAAGAATGTAAGAGGATACAATTTGCGTTACCCTGCATATTTACAAAATCAAAATTCTACAGCTGAATATGAAAACTGGGCTACTTCAAGACATTTCAAGATATTTCCCAGCTATAAATACACTTGTCTGATAAGCCATTTTATTATTACCAGGTGCTCAGTTGCTTCTGTATTTTGCAGGAGGTGAATTTCTGTAGTGATTAACTATTTTCTTGTCATAACCAACAAAGCCACCCTTGGATCCATGAGAGTTGCCATAGAAATGAGTAATTTCCGAGTCCCGTGATGCTGAGAGTTGTCACCTCGTAATTACGGTAATTCTGAGACGATGTGAACGCAGCATGTATTTACTGTCATTACTAAGTTTCTTAATGTAGAACAGTTAAACATTTAGATGTTATTTCCACTAAATCGTTTTTCTCACGCACTGATCAAAAAGAGCATTCTGACCTCATCCAGAAAGAGTGTTGAAAAGTTTTGGATACTTACAACCATACCGTTTAGCGACACCCAGCAATCGGGAGGGAAGTCTTGCAGGAGCGGCACCAGGAACTGCAGGCATCCGTCCCAGTGACAGAGCAGCAGCATCATGCCAATCAGATTAAAGATTCTTACCACCGCACTCGCCAGGTCATACGTCATATGAAAGATCTGAGGAACACAAAGACAAAAAAAATAATAACGTCAATGGTTTTGTTTAAGAATCTATGGTTTTTGTACGTTTAATCAGGACTATTCCATAATCTGTTGAAATTCTTGATTCTGATTGGCTTGAAAGTGTGGGGCAGGTAGTTCCAGTTAGTTTAATCATAGTTCGAGATAAATGCGTTAAGTTCAAACAGTAACTATATTATCTCAGGGACAATTGCCAGAGTCTTCACTGCTCAGTGTAATCTCAAAGATTACATAAACGTGTGCTTCACCAGGGCTGATGTTGATCAACTGACTTGCAAATATGCTTCAAAAAATTCCAGAGGTAGCTAACGCATGTTACTATTAGCTATTAGATATGCCCATGTCATTTACATCCATATACACATGATCTCCTGCATGCAAAGCCTCTGTGAATGATTCAAACTGGATGATGTAATGTGTTGCAACTGACAAATATTTTGTAAGAACATTACATATTGTGGATATCACAAGTATTTGTTCTTTGCCTTCTCGAGGTGTATTTAAAATTATTTATCCATTGATTACTCCTTCTTTACTGTAATTTACTAAAACTAAAACCAGAAAACTAAAAACTTTGTTACTTGAAATGAATGTTGACTGAAAAAATAAACATTAAACAAAAATATTTATTTATTTATTTATTTATTTATTTATGAAAGTTATTAAACGACACTTCAAAATACAAAAAATAAATAAATGTATTGATAAATTAATAAGTTATTAAATTAATTTAATAAACTAACAAACAATGCATAATAAATAACCAATAGTAAAATATAATTGAAAAAATGATAAAATGAAAAAAAAATATATAATATATAACTTAAAGTAACAGATTTTACCAACATTTAATTATTATTTTATGCTACACTTGTTCATTGATTTATTTTGCGCACATTATTTAAGGTTGGAGAAAGTAATTGCAATATTTGAATTATCATATACTGTAAATATTAGGGTTGCACGGTATTGGAAAAAACTGACATTGCAATGTTTTTTTTTTCTGTGTTTTTTTTTTTTTTTTTTTTTACATTTTATTTATTTTATATACTTTAGTACATAATTTTACATTGATTGAAATAATTTTGTAGGATCTGCATAAAATATACAAAATTATCAAAAAATATACAAAATAAAATAATTGAATTAAGAAGCAGAGGTGAATAATATATTAAATAATGCAAATTGCACTGGAAAGGAAAGGAAATGTTGACCCAAAGGAAATGTTGACCCAAAAATGTGACAGACCCAGCTATGTATGTTATGGTTATTTAGGCTGACAACATACAAAAGACAAGGGAATTGTGTAATTCAAAGATCACCACCAACTTCACTAAACAATAAGCACATGGCACGGCACAATAAGCAAATCCCAGCCAGGTCCTTTACGGTTTTGGGTCTTCTTGTAACATTTCCCTTATGTTCTGTGCTATTTGCATGTGTTATGAGAAAATGCATGTGTATTCTTAATTAGTTTGCAAAATGTGCTTATATTTCTATATATTCTATGATTTGCTGTTGTGTTTTGTAATTGCAGCACATAAAGCTCTCTTGTAGTAGTTTTTGATCAATAATAATCCCAATTTGACTATTGCAGATTAGCACATTGGGATTTCGATGCTGAAACGATATATTGTGCAGCCCTAATATAGCCCTGTATATATTAGGGCTGCACAAAATGTATATACAATTTTGAAAAATACATAAATCAAGCTTAAACAAAAATAAACATATATAGAGATGTGCATTGTACATTCTCTATTGCAGCGGTTCCCAACAGGGGGATCCCGGCCCACAAGGGGGCCTCAGCAAGCTCTGTGTGGGGTCACGTCATATTTTTAAAAGTTTTTAGCAGTGGACAATAAGGATAACAATCATGTGCCTTAGTTCATTTTTTTTTTCATTTTATCTTTATCACCTGGCTGACCAATAAATTGACTAATTTGTAATGCATCCTCCACAAAAAAGACAGCTTGGTAATGATCTAAGCACTGGAAACTGCAGGAAATAATGCAGGAAATACCTATAAACTGAACTATGGTTTTATCAATATCTCGAAGCATATAGTCCCTGACTTAGCCACTAATTTTACAATACTGCCCCAGTATTGGTGTACCCAATACAAATGGCCTACTGATGTTATGCTTTTATATTTTACATTAGGCTAATATTTATGCATAAACATATCTAGATATAGCAATGAACATACTGTTTGTTTGAAAACATATATATATATATATATATATATATATATATATATATATATATATATATATATATATATATATATATATATATATATATATATATATATATATATAAATAAATAAATATATATATATATATATATATATATATATATATATATATATATATATATATATATATATATATATATATATACATACACCTACAAACTTATATGCGTGATAATATCATTAAATGAGGAGGCCTTACAATATTTTCTGGGGGGAAAAGGGGGTCTCCGGCAAAAAAAAGATTGGGAATCACTGCTCTTTTGCACACAGACACACACAAAAATGATAATAACTTAAAGGCAAGACTGAAAATCTACTAGATCGGCCTCCAAAGTAGTTTGTGTCCAGCTCTAACCTCCCTTAATATCCCATGTGATGTTATATCTGAACTGCTATGTAGACAGATCTGAGAATGCCGTGGCTTTTCACCCCTGTATAGATTTATATAGCTAATAATGCTGAGAGAATAGAGCGAAAAACATCACAAGAGCACAGCGTCTCAGAGAGTGTCAAGTCACTGCCCTGGAGGATTCAAAACAATTACAACAGTCAACAGGAGAGAAGAGAAGATGTGTTTCCTGCTCATCTCTGCAGACTAAAAGGTCTCAAACTTAATAGCTCTGCGCCAATACAACTGCAATAAAAAAGGGCTGTTCTACAATCCGCAGTGCTCCTCTACTGGCTCTGCTGTACGGCACAGTCCTTGAAAAGACTTGTCTTTTTTTGTAATTATTTGTGCTCCTAGGTTTAGAAATATGGGTATATTTTTGGGAATAACTGCACTAATTTATTTTTATTTTTATTTTGTAATTTGTTGTGTTTTGGACTTAAGGACCGCTGATGTACCTGGTATAAGCATGTTTTAGTTATTTTTTTTCTTTTTTAATTAATTTGCATACTTTAATGTTGCGTAATTTGTTTTCTATTGTATCGAAAATAGTATTGAAAACTGATATTTATAAGTTAAAATAATTGATTTTTAAATTATGCTAAAATTACAATAATAAGTAAAGGTAACCTTTCATTATGATATTTTGTAAATTTTCTTCAGTAAATATATCAAAACTTGCATTTTGATTAGTAAAATGGATTGCTAAGAACATAATTTGGCCAACTTTGAAGGCAATTTATTTTTACATAATACATAGCTCATGCATTATTTGTTCAGCTTTCAAATAATTTACACGTCTCAATTTTATAATAACCCTATAACTGGTTTTGTGATCTACATGCAGATGGTGTTATTTGTCTATTATAATGTTGATGTGGTTTACACACGTGACGTGTGACATGTGGTTGCCTACAGTATTTCCTCATGATTCTAAATCCTTATCCTTACAAATCATACTAAATGGGGTCTTTTGACTAGTGTTGTCAACAATATCGATAAATATCGATACCAAACTATTTAAAATGATGCAATCTTGCTTTTGGTTAGTATTGGCACTGGGCTTGCTCTCGCTCTCTCTCTTCTCACTAGCAGGGAGATGAATAATTATTAATAGTAAGATGTTGTTACTTTATTATTTTTTGTAATTCACTGAAACCAGAAATGTTTTCTGAATTTTTTTAAAATGTATTTATTTATTTATTTATTTATTTATTTACTTTTTAAGTATTAAAACAAATATGTTTATTTAAAATATATATAAAGAATCAAAATTAAAACTATTTTAAAAAACATCATAAATAAACAAACAAACAAATAAACAAACAAATAAACAAACAAACAAACAAATAAATAAATAAATAAATAAATAAATAAATAAATAAATAAATAAATAAATAAATAAATAAATAAATAAATAAATAATAAGTTGTTTAAACATTTTGCTTGAAGATGAATAATATTAAGATTTTAAAACATTTTCTTTGTTTTAGAAAAAAAAATGAGATTGGACTAATTTTTTTCTTTGTAATTTATTGTCTTTTGGACTGAAGGACTGCTGATGTACAGTAACTGGTATAAGCATTATATGTTTTATATATATATTTTTTTTTATCTGTTTTTACTTCACTTGCGTATTTTAATGTTGCTAAATTTGGTCCTGCATGGTGTTGAAAATGGTATTGAATATCAATTATTTTTCAAGGTATCAGATCGAAGTTGCAAATTCCAGTATCGTGATACCACTACATTTGATATTCAAAATCTGCCATAGGTTACCACTGAATTCCAGTTGGATTTAGGGATAGGGCAAGACAATTTAATAAATGTTTTTTACAGCAAAAAATACATTAAGCCTATGGAGAGTCTTCATAAACATCCCAAACCAATGAGCATGCATGCATGTGTGTAAATAAAATCTTAAACCAGATCAAGTTTATTTTCTGGTCTTATAGCTTTAGAGAGGTTTTGGTTGTTTGTCAGCATATAAAAACAACCTGGCCAGGCTATGAGACCATCATAAACCATCTTAAACCAGCTTATGCTTGCTTACACAATAACTGCAATTAATTAACATTATGCAGATGAATAATTAATTTTAAGGTCTCAATGAAAATTAAACTGTGAAAGTTGTGCAAATAACCAACTCCAGAAGTATGATTTTTCAAACCGAAACAAGCTTTGAATCAAACGTTTATCATTTTAAAAAGATTAAGTAACACTTTACAATAAGATTGTATTAGTTAATGTTAGTTAATGCATTTACAAAGATGAACAAACAATAAACATTACATTTATTACAGTATTTCTTCATGTTTGTTAAGGAAAATACATTTGTTCATTGTTAGATCTTGTAAACTCAATGCATTAACTAATGTTAACAAGCATGAATTTATATGTTAATAGTGCATTCGTAAATGTTGAACTATTATTAATAAATGCTGTACACGTATTGTTCATAATTAGTTTGTGTTAGTAAACGCATTAACTAACGAAACCTTATAGTTAAGTGACCAAAGAATTTGCATCAGATAGGAAATCTGACAATTTAAAAAATCCATAACCAAATAAAGAACAAAAACTCGGCCAAATATCCAGTATTTGCAAATAAAATGGGAAAATCGACAATTTCGTAAATGCATAAACAACATCAGAAGTTTGACTCATTGTACTAACAAAAAAATCATAATTTACAGATGAATTTGCAACAAATGGGAATTTCTCCAGTTTTATAAACACATAAACAACATGAGAAATCTGATTTACCAGGCTTAATCAAGTACACTGACAAATATGAACAATTTGTGTATGAGTTTAAATCGAATGAGAAACTTGACAAATTTTCAAACGCATAAATAAAATGAAAAGTATGAGTCACCAGATTGGAACAACCACCAGGCCAAATAAACCTCTGACTTCAAAAACTCATGAGATGAGATATTCTCATTCCCCGTTAAAGGAATACTTATTTTCCTACTATAAATATGCACAGTTTTATGCTAAGTTGCATTTCATTGTTTGCATTGTTATAGAGCAGAAGTGATACCCGTTTTGGTCACGACCCACCAGTTGAGAAGCACTAAAAAACGCCCACAGGCACTTATGTGTAACATTAGGTGCTCTTACACACGATTGCAAGAGTCCTTGTCTGTCTTAGTGGATATTTGCATGTGTTTAAAGGTAGATTTGGATTGTGTTTCACAAGAGAGATGCAGCCAGGAGCCAAGAGAGAGGAAAGATAGAAAACAGGGCACATGGCTTGAAATGATATGAGATTACATATAAACATGGCAGAAGATTAGTCATATGCAAACTACACCCGATGCTGGCACAACACAGACTTGGAGAGGTGAAAGGCTTTGAATTTCCCAAAAAATCAATTGAGGCTTGGCAAGACGGAAGCGGTGGCGATTTTAAATGAAGTGAAATTATACTGAGAAAGAGATAGGGGATGAGAAGGATTGGGTGTGTGTGTATGTGTGAAATAGTTTGAGGGACATTTATTCTTGCTTTGTTTTGCTGTATTCTGTGTAGTCGACTAAATAAAGTCATGCAATTTAAATTTTATTTATTTTTATAGACTAAGACATTTTCGTAGACTATTTAAAAACCAAATTAAGTACATTTTACCCCAGTTATGTGAGTGTATATAAATGACTACCCCCAATTTTGAAAATGAAGCATATGTATTTATTAAAATAATATTTTAGTCACTGAATATCTTTAGAAATAGAAAAATAACACATTTAAATTAATGCTATATATATATATATATATATATATATATATATATATATATATATATATATATATATATATATATATATATATATATATAATGAATGCAATATATATATATATATATATATATATATATATATATATATATATATATATATAATGAATGCAATATATATATATATATATATATATAATGAATGCAATATACATATATATATATATATATATATATATATAATATATATATAATGAATGCAATATATATATATATATATATATATATATATATATAATAATGCAATATATATATATATATATATATATATATATATATATATATATATATATATATATAATTAATGCAATATATATATATATATATATATATATATATATATATATATATATATATATATACAAAATTCCAACAAAATGTTACATATATTTTGTGTTTCTCTTGAGTTTTGCTCTTTTTAAAAATCTTTATTGAATATTTTCTCTAAAATATAAATTAGGGCTACTAATTTTTGGACTGTTATTGTAAGTTGTTTTGTTAGATTAGCTCCAGATTTGACTTCAGTGCTGACTAATCTGATGTATATGCACAAATATAATATTGTAATACACTACCTGACAAAAGTCTTGTTGTCAATCCCAGTTGTAAGAGCAACAAATAATAGTTTGACTTCTAGTTGATTGTTTGGAAAAGTGGCAGAAGGTAGATTTTTCAGATGAATCATTTGTTGAACTGCTTCCCAACATCACAAATACTGCAGAAGACCTATTGGAGCCCACACCTAAGATTCTCCCAGAAATCAGTCAAGTTTGGCGAAGGAAAAATCATGGTTTGGGGTTATATTTAGTATAGCGGTGTGCAAGAGATTTGCAGAGTGGATGGCAACATCAACAGCCTGAGATATCAAGACATTTGTGCTGCACATTAAATTACAAACCACAGGAGAGGGCAAATTCTTCAGCTGGATAGTGCTCCTTCTCATACTTCAGCCTCTACATCAAAGATCCTGAAAGCAAAGAAGGTCAAGATACTCCAGGATTGGCCAACCCAGTCACCAGAAATCAAATTATTGAGCATGTCTGGGATAAGATGTAGTAGAAGAAAATGAAGATTAATCCAAAGAATCCTGATAAACTCTGGGAGTCCAGCAAAAACTCTTCTTTGCCATTCCAGATGACTTTATTAATAAGCATAAGCCACTTCCTATACCAAATGATCAACTAGAAGTCAAACTATTATTTTTTTGTTCCTAAAACTTGGATAGACTTTCGTCCGGTAGTGTATATGCTGTTTTTTCAATATGTTAAAAAAGTATGATAGAAGTTTATTTGCTCAAAACCAAATTAAATGTGAAAGTAGCTCTGTAATTTGTAGACATTGTAAATAATAACATGCAACTTCTCAATGAAATAAGATGCAAAGAACATTTAAAAATGTCAGTGAGTGTAAATGAGTGTAAAACAGTATACTGTATGGTTATACCATAGTTAGAATATTAAGAGTTCATTACATTTACATGATTTACAGTGAGCCTTAAACCCCATTATTTCCTCCTCCCTACGTACGAACCTCGTTTAAGCAAAAGACCCCTAAAAACAAACAAATCAGGCAAATAACCATCAATAATCTGATTTTATAATCCTAAATTGTGTGAATTGGAATAAAATTTTGCAAAAGACTTGTTTAAATTCCACTCAGAGTGGGGTAAATGTGTTCATAGAGGCGAAACTGGTGCCGTGACCCAGGAGGAAGTCATGTTCAGTTTTAAGAGCAGTAAATTGTTCATACTGTATTAGATAGTTTTATTTTTAGAGTTTTTCAATTGTGTAAATTCAATTCCATTCAACTTTATTTCTATAGTACTTTTAAAATGTAGATTTTGTCAAAGCAGCTTAACAAAGTTTCTAGTAAATTGAAACTGTCAGTCCAGTTTTTAGAGCTGAAGTTCTGTTTACTTCAGTTCAGTGTGATTTAATTTTCACTGCTGTAAGTCAAAATACTGATGAGCTAATCCACAAGTCCCAAACCAAGCAAACCAGTGACTAGAATGGCGTCAAACAAACTTCACCAAGTGACAAAAGTAAAGAAAAAAAAAAACTTGAGAGAAACCAGGCTCAGTTGGACATGAATTTCATTTTAAATGAAGACTATGTTGATTTTATCTTTTATATTAAATATTATTTTCTACACTATACTACATCACTACTCTTGGCAGATATAATTTCAATCAATGCACCATTTCTTGTTCTAACAGAGTTCAAGCTGATCGTTTCAGCTGATCGCTTTTATCCAGCATGAACAAAAAGCCCAATCCCATCGGTTAATCAGACAAGCTCATGTTAAAGCGTACTACTCTCATCCGTAGTTAGCGAACAACATAATGTAGGATAAAAGGTTTCAACAGCGCTGGCTCCGAATAAAGCAGATCTTCTCTCCTGAACGCCTCTGTGGGCACCCTCACTAATTCAGCCATCCCGCATTAGCATGAAAAGCCCATTAACTCTCGCACATCTCTCAGTTTCGCTTCTGTCCGGGCCAGTTATTTCATTATAAAAGCCCTGGTCTGAGAAACTCAATACTTACCCCCCAAAAAAGACCCCGACTAATGTTTTCCCCAGCTCCAGTGGTCATTGGTTTTGCATGATAAACCCTGTATTGCGGTGAATATTTCCCCTGCCAAATTAAGGTAGGATTTGAAGCCGAAGGTAATTGTTATCTATTTTTAAATCGATGGGATTGCTCTTGCTCCCCACATACGGCTGGAATTACTAGTGTGTGAATTTGATGGCATCTTAATGGACGCTTATGCTATGGGACTGTATTCTATGGTCCCAGAAGTTCATTTTATGCTCCACAAAACGCACAGTGAAATGTGTGGTGACCTTTTGCAGTCTCACACTATTTTTGAGTTACTGCAAAGAAGCCGAGGCGTCATCCTGAGTTAACACAACAGACTGTCCAAACTGTCACATTTTTTCCACATAGTTTGATGCTTGTAATGTGATAGAGAAGTATTTCTTTATGCAGTAAGGGGGGCGTCGAATTTCTAATCAGAACAGATGTTTGAATCCATATTTACATATTTCATCATCCTCAAGAAAATAGGAAATGACATGAACAGTGACTGTATTTACATTTTAATGTCCCTGGTTGTTTTCCCAGAGATGGGTTGCTGCTGGAAGAGCATCCGCTGCGTAAAAACGTGCTGCATAAGTTGGCGGTTCATTCCGCTGTGGCGACCCCAGATTAATAAAGGGACTGAGCCGAAAAGAAAATGATTGAATGATGAATGTATGTCCCTGGTTGTATGGTTGTAACGGTTTAATCAAAGTTTAATGCATTTCTGCAGTTCTGTAGTTACTTTTCTTTTCTAGTCACGCAACTAAGACCCTTGGGGGGGTGGAAAAATCCTGCAATGTGTAATTTACTGCTGTTTTACTCAGCAAAACATCAAATTTTGGAAGATATGTTGGGAATTTTTGCAATATGGAATAATATTGCTATTTATTCATCCCATTTAACTAAGTCCTACAACTGAAAAATGGTGCAATCTGCCTTTGCTGGATTTCTAAACATCCTTTTGTTTATTTCAACATTGCTTACCAGTTTAACCTAGCAACAGTGCTCAGCCAATGGTGTAAGGTTTTGAGGAGGGGCTATCTGTTTGCTACCCAATAGCAAAAAGATGCGTTTTCCCTGGCGATACAGAAATCGCACACTTCATCGCCTGAACACAAACCACCCTGCACCACCTCCAAGTTGTAAAGGTCACTGAGGTCAAGAATGTTGTCAAAACACATTAACCTTTAAATTGGCCGTTGAAAATGGCTGCGTCTTATATACATATGACTAGCATTGTATCTATATTGGTTTTCCCTGTCTTGCGAATAGGCCTCATGGGACTAAACACAATATCGGGAAGTGCTGACATAGGGAAGACCCTCAACGCTAATGAGCCAATCTGGTCTCGAATCAATATCCAGACAGACACAAACACAAAGGTTTCTCTGGCTAGGACATTGGCTAACTACTATAAACAAGCCATTAACAAGAATAAAAATGTTGCGACTATAATGCTAGGCTGGCGATGAATAGACCAGTAGGGGTTACATTTATCCCTCACCCGAATGTGACTAGATTCCAAAAATATAAATTCTCTCATCATTTACTTACCCTTTACTTGTTTTAAATCTTGAACTATGAGTTTCTTTTTTCTGTTTAACACAAAATAAGACGTTTTGAAGAAAGAAAGAAGCCTGTAGCCCTCGACTTTTGTTTTTTTTTCCTACTATGGATATCAATAGGTAATTTTTTTTAGATTTCTTCTTCTTTTTCTTAAAAAACATTATGTTTAACAGAAGAAAGAAATGCAAAAAGAGTAAAACCAATTGAGCAAGAGTAGATAGTATGTTTAAATTTTGGGTGAACTATCCCTTTGAAGGTCTTCTTGTTGGAGCTGTGTGAGTAAACATTAATCCAAGAGTATGGAGTCAATATAAGGCCATATATACTTGCAACATAAAAGAAAGTTTTGCAAACAAAAAGTAAAGTATTGAGCAAAATAAAAAATAAAATAATATAATACAAATCTCAAAAAAAAAAAAATCGCACAAGGAAAATTGAGTTTTGACAAATAAAAAAAAAATATATATGCTATTTTTTTACATTAATATATTTGCTAAATGTTCAGCTGTTCAGTAGCTGAATGTGATTCATCAAAATGAATAATACAAAGATCCCAACAGAGTATTGTCCCATTCTACCTTTGAACAAAGCAATTAACCCTTGGTTGCTCCAAAGGCACCATTTCCGCAATTCTTTGGAAGTCACTTTGGATAAAAAAGTTAGCTCAATTGTATTAGCAATGCCACTCAACAAAATAATCCAATAGATTTTAGACATTGTTGTGGAGTATAAATTAAATAGTAATGCATGTTCAATTTGTTTCTTTTTTACTCGGATATCCACTCTGATCTACAATACAGTAATGTTGTGTTGAGGCGAAGCACTATGGGAATGCTAACCAACAACACAAAATTGATGCTCAAGGTTACTGGTGGAAGGGCAAACAGCACTTAAAAGATCAGACCACCAGCGTCAGATAACCCCTACCAGGCCCTGCCACGGACATGGATCGAAGAAATAAGCAAGTCAAGACATTCTGCAATTCTGTTTATTTTATTACATTCCTTTTTTACTCACTTTAATATTTTATAGTTAGATTTATTTAATTATTTATTTATCCACCTACAGCATCTTACATCAAACCTTATGCTAGTTTGTTTATTTTTTATTTATCAATTTAGTTCAATTTTATTCAGTTTTTACATAAAGAAAAAAATGTTAACACAACTTGACAACCTCTTGATTGAACAACATGTCTCTTTATGCTGTGTACACCAGACGCGGAATGTGCAAATAAATCGTGCTATTCGCACGTAAATAGACGTGTGAACATTTTAAGTTTACTTGCTTCATTTGTGCATCAAATTCGCTTCTTTCACGCATCCAATTTACTTCACCATAGATGCGAATTCACGTTATAGTCTGCCTGGTGACTCTAGCTTCATTGCTAAATGGCTAACAGGGATTTTATTGAGAGAATAGCTGCGTTTATGTGCTTCAGGACGGCTAAAATAGCATATATATTTGTTTGGCGTCGTGTCTGAGTCCACTAGATCCTTTCAGAGGTGTACCCAGCTCTGTGAGTTCTCCTCCAGAAACTATACCTGGATGATGGAAGATTTCAGCTGTGTTTCTGACTGAACTGAGCCCAGTTTGATGAACTGTTGTCTGGTGTCAGCAGAAGGATTTCTCTTTGGGAGAGCAACAACAGGCGCTACGTCTTAATCACGCCCTTACAAAAGAAAGCTCTTGATTGATCTACTTCAACTTGTGACACTTCAATATTGTGCTGTTAGGTTTATTTATTTATTTATTGTTTTTTTATCTAAATTCATGCTAATTTGTTTGTTCTTTATTTATTATTTTAGTTCGATATTTAGTTTACATTTTTACATTTGAAAAAAAATTAACAAAATTGTATAACCTCTTGATTTGACAACATGCCTCTTGATGACACTGTTTGTTTGTTTGTTTTTTATTTAAAGGAGACCTACTATGCCCCTTTTAAGTTTAAGCTTCAAATACCCTTGTTTATATACTTGTTTATAACTCTTTGAAACTACCCCTTTTGGACTTTGATCCTAATTGTGTATTTTAGTGACTTTCACTTTAAATTCAAATGTGCTCTTTTTAAAAGAGGGCAGAGCTACACATGCCTATGTGTTAGCATAGTGGCAGATTCAAAAACATAACTAACGTTCTATGCTAATGAGGGAGAAATTGTCCTGTACAAAAGAAGAATATCAATCCATGTGTTTCTTCAGACTTTAAGTATCAAGTGTGATTACAAAAAAACAAACAAAATCAATACATTTTTACCATTAGAAGCTGGTTATATTCACTGTTAATAAAAGTGATTTTTGCATACTAGGTCTCCTTTAAATGCCTTTTTCTTTGTATTTACTCGCATAGTAAAACATGTCAAATGTGGCCAATCTACTTACTTTAATATTCTACTGTTAAATTTATCTATTTATTTATCTTTAGATCAAAAGGTATGTTACTTTGTTTATTCTTCATTTATTATTTTAGTAATAATTTCTAAAAAGTAGCAAATTTGACAACCTTTTGATTAGACAACATGTTTCTTAATGGCACTTTTTATTTGCTTTCTTTATGTAAATGGAACCTATTATGAGAGATGTAAAATAAGTCTTGATGTACCTATAATGTGTATGTAAAGTTTCAGATCCAAGTACCCCACAAATAATGTTTTATCACTCTTTGAAACTGTCCTTCATGCTGCGTTCACACCAGATGCGGATGAAGCATCTAGTGGTATTTAATTACATGTTAAGTCAAGGCAAAGACGAAAATAGGCATCCTGCGGCACGTTTCACACAAATGAGGTGGAGTGAATGTAACGATTCACATGAATGAAGTGGCGCGAGTTGAGCGCTTTGCATGTTTGACACGCAAATCACTTTAGTTGGAAAATCTGAACTTAAGTGGACATTCATGCCGCGTTAATCAATCATGAGCTTGCTGTTGTAGGGGTGTGATTATGACGTAGTGCCTTTTTTTTTTTTTTTTTTTTTGTGACCTGAGGGGAAATCCTCTTGCTGACACTGACAACAGCTCATAAAACTGGGCTCGGTTCAGTCAGAAGCACCGCTGAAATCTTCCGTAATCCAGGTATAGTTTCTGGAGGAGTCGATGAACTAACAGAGATGAGTGCACCTCTAAATGGATCCAGTGGACTCAGACATGGCGCCTAACAAATCTAAGCTGTTTTTCAGCCTTCCTAAAGCACATGACCAGCTATTCTCTCAATAAAATCCATGTTAGCAATTTAGCAACAAAGCTAGAGTCACCAGGCATACAAAAGCCCTGCCTATGACGGGAATTTGCTTTTATTGTGAGGTGAATTTGGCGCATGAATGAAACAAGTAAACTCAAAATGTTTACGCGTAAATATCGTGATTTATTAGCATGTGGTGCGAGCATAGCATTAGGCTTTGATCCCAATTGGTGCCAGTTTGGTGACTGTCGCTTTAAGTTCAAATGAGATTGGGCTCCCAGCCCTCTTTGCAAAAGTGGCAGATTCAAAAACAAGACTAACATCATAGGCTAATGAGGGAGAGATCATCTCTAATGGGTGGGGCTTTTCCTCTCTAGTGATGTCACAGTCACCAGCGATCTAGCCTATGCAGATCGCTGGAGAACTACAAATCTGCCAGCAAAAGAAATACATATCCAGTCATGCACCACTCACACACCAGAGCCTATATCCCCATGATTGCAAACAGACACAGCGGAAGCTGTTTAGGACTAATTACAGACTGTATATACCCATCTCAAACACACACATTGCTGAGTCTTGTTAAACTGAATTATGAACATTACAACATGTTTTCCTTGCCTTGTCTTGTCATGTTTTTGACTCTCGCCTTGTTTGTTTGTTTGCGTTGCCTGCTGCTTGCCTGTCCTGACCATCTGCCAGTTATTTGATCACAATTCTGGAATTCCTGTGTGCATCTGCTTGCCCCTGTGTTGACCATTGCTAACCATCCTACTAATAAGCCCTGCGTTTGGATTCACACTCCCTTTGTGTCAAGGGAGAATGTCAACCAAACTGTTTCTTCAGACTGTTTTTCTCAAGTGTGTTTATAAAAAATAAATTAAATACATTTTTACCATTAGAAGCTGGCTATATTAACAGACTGTTGTCACACGACTCCCTATAAAAGTGACTTACATACTAGGTCCCCTTTAAATACCTCTTTCTTAGTATTTACTCACATAATAACGAATGTGACCAGCCTTTCTCTCAAATGAGCCTGTTGAACAGCTGTAGAGGAGCAGATGAACAAACCAAACATAGTAGGTGGAATATTCATTAAAAGAAAGAAAATAGATTATAATTCTTATAAGCAGGCAGCAGAAACATGGGCAGCTGCGTCGAGCGGAGAGATTGGTGAATGCCAGAGCAAGCCTTAGGCACTCAGCACTTACTATCAGTCATTCTTGCTCGCTTTCTTTCTCAAGCTAGATTGTGGTGTTTGGAGGCAGATTCCTCTAGCCAGTGATTTGATTGTGTATCAGTTGCATTCCTCCACAATGGCATTCTCTGTCCCGTATGTATAACCCTCACTGGGTTTGTAAGTCATGATTCGTTGTGCCCCAGTGTCTCATGGGAAGTGAGATCAGCCCATCTCTCTCAAAGAAATACAATCAGATGAATGCATATTGCATCAAAGACAAGAAGAGTTTTAAGCATCAAAAAATACAAGTGTTATACAGCTTTAAAATGTGTTTTTGGGGGTGACACGGTGGAGCAGTGTTTAGCACGCTCAGGTTAGCATGCAAACTCAGGGAATGGGTTTCCTCTGGGTGCTTTGATTTCCCCCAAAAGTCCAAAGACATGCGCTATAGGTGAATTGGATGAACTAAATTGGCTGTAGTGCATGTGTGTGTGTGTTTCCCAGTACTGGGTTGCAGCTGGAAGAGCATCTGCTGTGTTAAACATATGCTAGATTAGTTGGTAATTCATTCTGCTGTGGTGACCCCTGATGAATAAAAGCACTAAGCCGAAAGAAAAAGAATGAATAAACGAACAAACGAATGTGTTTTTTTGCTCAAAAATAATGATATTATTAAATAACTATTGTACATTTGTGATGATTTGGAGAAGACACAAATGTCATCCATTTCAACAATAGATTTTTTAACAACTTTTTTATTATACATATTAAAAGAATAATTTGATGAGATGTTCTTTTTCAAGCAGTATAGAGTCCCCCTCCACTATACTGGGGCGTTAGGACCCACACATACTGCAGATTGACCGCTCCCTGCTGGCCTCACTAACTGGCCTCACCATATATATATATATATATATATATATATATATATATATATATATATATATATATATATATATATATATATATATATATATATATATATATATATATATATATATATATATATATATATATATATATCTTAGCAAAATATTTTAAATACTATGTAAAAACAAGCTTGTATCCATACACTTTTTTCAACAAACTTTCTTTAAAATAAAAAAATAACAAATGTTATATACATTTATATACATTTATATATATTAAGTTATATACACTATAATAAACTAAATCCATGCACAGCAATCTGTAAAGGTCGATGTTCTCAGGAGTAAATACATGGAGCACTTTTAAACAAATGTTTTTGTAAGGAAAATAATTAAATTATGATAAATCAAGTTAAAAATGACAAATTTAAATAAAAAGTTTAAAGTAAACATGGCATTTCAATGTTAGAATTTGTTATAGATCACATAAGAATTTAGTTTTATTCCAATAACAAAACTGCTCAATAATATTAGTCACCTAAAAAGTCTCATTTTGAAATATCGCATCACATGTGTATTATAAAACATCTAAGAGATCATCAGTTATGAATACACTTCTAAGCACCACAAAGCGAGAAACTTAATATCAAGTTGCCACTACTGCACTCAAAAAACGTTTTTTTTTTTTTAATTATCTGCATTAACACACATTTTGAGTATTGTAGAGGACAACATAATTGTTTTATGTTCAATCAACTTAAATTTGTAAAAACTATTATGTTAACTTAATCGATTTGCGTTAGTACAACATGAAGAAATTGTGTAGAACCCTGCATTTTTAACAACGTACTCAAAAAATGCTGTTTGTTCAAACTATTTATTTGAATTGAGCTGCAACAGCACAATTCTTGACTTTTTAGGGGACAAATTAATTATTTTACCTTCAATCCACTTAAATTAAACAGAAGTTAACTTAATTTCTTCATGTTGGCCCAACACAAATTGATTGTGTGGAACCTAGTATTTTTTTTCCAGTGTGCACTAAAAGTGTGCTGGGTTTCACTCAATTCCTTCATGTTGTTTTAACACAAAACACTTAAGTTAGCGTAATTGTTTTTACAAATTTAAGTTGATTGAACATTAAACAATTAAGTTATCCCACAAAACCCTAATGAATTGTGTTGATTCAGCTCAATAAAGTAGTTTGAACAAACAGCAAAAACATCTTTTGAGTGTGTACAAAAACTAAATTCAGCGAGAACTCTCCACTTCCTCTCTATTCGTCTTCTCGACCTCCTTCTGTATCTTCACACTCTTTCTGTCTCTCCTCCCACTCCTGTCTCAGGCAGCAGCAGTGATACAGTAGAGGCTTCTGTAACTCTATTAATCTGCCTGTGCGAGAGATACTGTAGCGTGTACAGTGCGCCAGGGCTAAAATTAGCCCACGGCTGTGAGGCCTGATGTTTCACAGCGCCCTGACCCATCACCATTCCAGCACTATCTCGTGCACGCACATGCATAGAACACTCACGCACTGCTGAAAACACAAAGCATCGTGGACTATATCTGTAAACACACGAAGAATCACACACATGCTTATCTAGGGTCCAAAATGAATGCTTTCTATTAGAAACGCACTGATATGGAAATCTCAGCTGAAATGATGACCGATAACTCCTCATATGGAAGACGATAACCGATAGATATACAAATCTTGAAACATGCAGTAAAACATCTAGGTATTTTTTTTATTTTTTTATTTGTTCCAAAAATCATTGACAAATTTATGATCTTCCCTTTTTTTTGTCACAGAGAAAAAACTTGGACAGCTTTATTGTACTTTAGGATCAAATGAATAAGCCAGTTCAGAAATTCTGCAATTTTCTACTCACTCTATCATTCTACTGATTTATTTATTTATTTATTTATTTGTATTTATTAATTCGTTTGTTCGTTCGTTTCATTCATTCATTCATTTGTTTATTTATTTATTTATTTATTTATTTATTTATTTACTTGTATTCATGTATTTATTCGTTAGTTCGTTAGTTCATTCGTTCGTTCATTCATTTATTCATTCATTCACTTATTCATTTATTTTTATTCATGTATTCATTCATTCATTTGTTCATTCATTCATTTGTTTATTTCTTCCATTACTTCATTAATTAATTAATACATTCATTCAATCATTTATTTATTTATATTGATATTTATTTGTTTGTTTGTTTATTCGTTTCATTCATTCAATCACTTATTTATTTATTTATTTATTTTATATATATATATGTATTTATTCATTCGTTTGTTCGTTCGTTTCACTCATTCATTCATTCATTTATTTCTTTTTATTTTAATTATTTGTTTATTTATATTCATATATTTGTTCGTTCATTCATTCGTTCGTTAGTTCGTTCATTTCATTCATTCATTTATTCATTCATTCATTCATTCATTCATTCATTCATTCATTCATTCATTCATTTATTTATTTATTTATTTATTTATTTATTTATTTATTTATTTTAATATATTGATGTGAATGACTTCTTCATTCATTTATTTTCTTTTCGGCTTAGTCCCTTTATTATTCCCGGGTCGCCACAGCTGAATGAAACGGCAACTTATTTAGCACTTTTTTAAGCAGCGCATGCCCTTCCAGCTGCAACCCATCTCTGGGAAACATCCATACACACTCATACACTATGGACAATTTAGCCAACCCAATTTACCTGTACCGCATGTCTTTGGACTGTGGAAACCGGAGCACCCAGAGGAAACCCACGCAAACGCTAGGAAGACATGCAAACTCCACTGAGGACAAGGGCAATGACAGGGTTTGTGCAATTGTAAAGTGTTTTTAATAATAATTGAAAAAAAATCTGAGAACCAAATGAATGAGATACTTCTTTACAGAACAACTCACAGAAATCAACCATCAGTTCATTTTAGAAATTTTTGGGATGAAATACTTATTTACTGAATATTTATTCACAGTTTTTATGTCAGGGACAGATAATGGACATTTCTGGTAGAATGTCCTATATATATATTAAGTTAGCCAACACAAGAAGAACATGCAAACCCCACACAGAAATGCCAACTGGCCAAGCCAGGGCTCCAACCAGCGACCTTGCTGTGAGGCGATTGTGCTACCCACTGCACCACCACACTGCTATTACTCAAATATTATTACTATTTTTTTTTTTAAGCAATCTTACTTTACTCGTTACTTCGAAAAGTAATATTATTGCGTAACTCACAAACTTATTACAAACATCACTACTTTCTATGCAATAAATAGCAGTTAACCTTGACCAAATGCATTGATGCATGTCAGATAGCAGACAGAAATTTCACATTTACACTTTAGATCTATTAAAATGCACTGCCTATGAGCACTGCATTAAAAGCACTGCCACGAGGGGCGCCATTTTGTGTAAACACTCTTCTACCTTTAAAATAATAGTCCATTAGGTAATGTTTGGTAACAGTTAACATTAACTTTAGGATATAAATACTGTGGCTAACGGTTTGTAATATTTTACAAAAATCTTCTTTTATATCTGTTTAACAGAAAAAAGAAACTTAGATCAGTTTTTAACAAGGGATTTTTTAAGTGAATCATGTCAGAACTTTTATTTTTGGGTGAACTATCCTTTTAAGACCAAGTGCTGTATGTAGAAAAGTACTCTAAACCCATGTTGTGCTTAGCATAGTTAGCCTAGCACAGTTCTAACCATAAATACACCAAATTCAAAAAGATTCTCTCCCACACACACAGAACTGAAGCTAACAACATCTAAAGGTTTAGCAACTCCTTTGGAATGCAAAACATCAAAAAGATCAAATATTGAAAAGATCAAATAACAGGATTAAAAGGAAGACACAAGTTAGCCTATTAGCATTGCTAATATTTTACGGTGCTGGGTGGATACAGCTGACAGCCGCTGGGGTGCTATTCGTCAACTAAATATACCTGAAAACAACACATAAAAGGAAAGAAGGAGATTGTGTAAAAGAGATCATAACTATGATCAAAACTGGATAAGCTTTGCCTACAATCGACTTTGTTGGGGCCTAAAGAGACTTTAAAGAGACTTTTTGAATTGGAGGAATTTGTCATGGTTTATTTTCCCATTGACTTTCACATTGAATTTTCGTGAGGTTATACATGCAATTCAGTACACCTTCCATCTGAAATTTGTGCGATTGTAGAAACACTACTAACTTCTATTCCTTTTTGCACACATTATTTTTGGACTTATTTTGGCACTGCTGCAAATCATGCAAGAACCCAAAATAATTTGCAGAAATGTCACCACATGGGTGAGCCTGGATTACAATATAAATATCATGGGACAAGGAGAGATAGAGAGAGATTTGCTGGTGATAAAGATAAAGACACATTCCAATTGTCTCAATCTGATTTGCGTATGTGAATCTCTAATCCTCATAAAGAGTTTATAGTCAAGGGTTCGCAGTAAGCAGACTCAGATTCACAGAATTAGACGTATCATTGCAGCTTTGTTTAAAGACAATGAATGCCTGAATATTTGCACACTTAATATCATTTGGATTCTTCTTATATGTATCATTTAATCCAGTATCGCAAGCTGTCAGTCTGATTTGACAGCGTGTATAACCTCTATGAAAGGTTATAAAGGATTATCAAGGACTAATTTGATGGGATTAAAATCTACAACTGGAAAACAGACGTGGGTATGTCTTTCCTTTAAGTAAGTGTAAAATAACTATATAGAATATTTAAATTGGTGTTTATTCAGTTAATAACAACTATAAGTTTATAAGCTGAATTTACATTAATCATAACATCACTTCTTAGTAATTTATTCCATATAAATCTAAGTATTACTATTATTTGTTTTAAGCAAATCAAATACACATTTAGGCAGTATATTAGCAGTGTTGTATTAGCAGCATAACATCATTGTTGATGCGTTCAGTATTATGCATCCCATGTTTTGCTTACCGATTTCAAGCTAAGATGCATCTTGTGTAAGAATCTTTATACAGCCTAACAAGCTAAATGAAGTGGAAGAGCTTTGCGCAGAAGAGGAAATGTGACTCACTGCATTTGCTTTGAGGGGTTTTCACTGTTTCAGAGGGAAAAGATTTTTTTTTTTTTTTTTACAGTGCGCTTGGCAAAACGCTGCATGGAAATGACATCAGCGGCAAGGGCCTGTGAACCGGACCCCATCGGACGAAAGAGAATGGGCCAAAAAACTCACCGGCTGTCATTAAACCTTCTGATTCAGCCCATTTACAGAGCTATTTAGCACTTTCAGTACTACTCACACCAACCTGACAGTCTTAGAGTGAAGAGGGCTGATGGGTGGCCTGCTGTCTGTGAAATATGTGTGAAATATACGGAAGAGAAAGAAAGGATGAAGGATTGATTGAGGGGAGGGGGCTGTGGTGAAAGTGAGCATTTCAATGGACTAAAAGATCAGGAAAATGTCATGAAATGTTTGGTACACTGAACAAAAATGTGTTGAAGGTTCTCTTAGAAACTGGTATGTAAGAAATGCAAATAATTCGAGAGTAACACATTGAATTAGGGAATAATTAATTGGATTGTTAGAAAATAATTTGACTGGTCATGGTTGGTGACATGGACCAAACCTACCTACCTACCTACCTGCCTGCCTGCCTACCTACCTACCTACCTACCTACCTATCTATCCACCCACCCACCCACCCACCCACTGACCCATCCATCCATCCATCCATCCATCCATCCATCCATCCATCCATCCATCCATCCATCCATCCATCCATCCATCCATCCATCTGTCTCTGTCAATCCATCCATCCATTCTTCTATCTATCTATCTATCTATCTATCTATCTATCTATCTATCTATCTATCTATCTATCTATCTATCTATCTATCTATCTATCTATCTATCTATCTATCTATCTATCATCTATCTGTCTGTCTGTCTGTCTGTCTATCTATCTATCTATCTATCTATCTATCTATCTATCTATCTATCTATCTATCTATCTATCTATCTATCTATCTATCTATCTATCTATCTATCTATCATCTATCTATCTATCTATCTATCTATCTATCTATCTATCTATCTATCTATCTATCTATCTATCTATCTGTCTATCTATCTATCTATCTGTCTATCTATCTATCTATCTATCTATCTATCTATCTATCTATCTATCTATCTATCTATCTATCTATCTATCTATCTATCTATCTATCTATCTATCTATCTATCTATCTATCTATCTGTCTATCTATCTATCTATCTTTGATCTGTTTAAGTGGAAGTGACAAACTACAAGCTTTACGTGTTTATATTGATTTGATATATTCTAAAAGCAAATTTTGTTACTGTTTTGGCGCACATTAGCTCATAGACATCCTCAAAACTAGCAATAATGATACTAACATCTAAAAAAACCTTATTTTAATTTATGAGACCTTTAAGACACTGTTAAGATTTGTATTTCAAGACTTTGGTCAGGTTTTAGCCCTCAAACAGCTCCTATGCGTTGTACTAGTTTTTTTACGCATCTCATCTAAAGCCTCTGTTTTCATTTTGATTTAATTTTTGACTGTTTTGGCTCTGAAATAGCTAAAATAGAGCTGTAATGCGGTCGAGACATGCCTGGAACTTATTTAGCTGTGTGTTTCCCGGAAAGTAATTACACCAAAAGCAGAATAATTACTCAGCACCAAAAGCAGAATTATGTATTCACGCGAGTACATTACATAAAATTGCAAGCGTGCAAATATCGGCACATTTCCAGCAGGCAATGTGAATGAAGAAGAATGTAGTTATTTATTAGATTTTTTTTTCCAAATTAAACACAACATTATTGTCTGCATAATGCGTAAACAAATTAAGCCTCATTAAAACTATGAGCAACTTGCAAGAGCAAAGCAACAAGTGACCATTCATTTCAACACAGAATGATTGACTTCCGGCAAAGAGCATAGAATCACCAATAGGCGACACTCTAGTGCAATTTGGGAAGCAGCCACTTGATGGTGCGGCAGCCATTTTGGAATGAAAACTCCAATAGAACCACAGCATATTATAAGTCTGTAAAATAAACTATTAAAAGTGCTGATGATTGTGATAGTAGGTGTTGTATTTTCGTCTTTCAGTTTGTATCTCAGCTTTAATTCGCTTTTTAAATAAATACATAGAAAACAAAGCAGCTGTTTGCCATTGCGACAGCAATAAGATCCAATGGACAGCCAATCGCTTTCACTCAAAAATGGCAGAATCCGGGGCTGTTGCTGGGGGCTGCTGTTGCAATGGAACGTTCTATTGAGTGTCACCTCGTGGTCATTCTAAGCTCTTTGCTTCCGGTGACCTCCATCTACGTGAGTGACATCGACCATTGTAGACCAGGTGGGCCTGTTAAGTGACGCGACAAAGTTGAGAGTCCTTCAATTTTATGCTAATGAAGAGAAACTTTCTTCAGCGACAATGAATAGGAGCACCGATAAAGTTCATGTGATCCTCTCTCAGCTCGCTCAGAGGCTGGTTGTATTCGTGCTGTATAGAGCTACACAGACCTGCGTTTGAAGCAGGTTGCCACTCAGAGCGACAGGCAGCTACAAAGTCGCTGCTAGTGTGAATGAGACAATAAATAGAGAAACAGTAGGGCTTGAACAATTTAAAATATTCAAAAAGTGTGTAGTCTAAAGGCTGATTCAGACGGAATGCTTTGTTTCCAATCAAATTCGTTATTTTTCCATTGTTTTTAAATGTAAACAATGTACATACTAAAACGCCATTTACGTGAGTGCTGCATTTTTTAAACACTCGAGAGTAGCAGGTGATATGATTGATCGCGGCTAGTCTTTCATCTGTAATCAGCAATAATCCAATCAGATTGATCCAAGCATACAATAAATAAACTGATTTCACCCTACTGCCTTATCTTCGTTTTGTAAGAATTCCCTTTTCACCCTATCTCCTCCTTTTCCTCCTTTTACCTGCTGGAGCTCTCAAGAACTACCTGATCTCAGACTCCCCTTATATGCTTATTGACCAAGCGGGAGCCTTGCGCTCAATTATCTCTGAGCTCAGGGTTCTCTCCTGGGATAAAATGCCAAACCTGCTAGTAGCGTCAAGCATATCTAAAGCCCTGTTTACACTTCTAGTTAAATGTGACCCAATTTCGATTTTTTGCTCATATGTGAAACAGATAGGATCTGTTCTATGACCATGTAAACACGAGAAAAAAAAGCACATGCATTCAGATATTCAGAGATCAGGCCTTCTTCATATGTGGAAATAAATCAGATAAAAATCGGATATGTGACAATGCCACTATCATGTAAACCGGCAGATCGGATGTATTGAGGTATTCTGTTTTGTACGTTCTTAAACTTGCAACAAAGTCGTACTTCTCCATGGTTTAATGACGTAGAAGAAAGAGCGTTCTCCGAAAACATGGAGAAGGAAAGTGGTCAGTGGTCGACAGCAGAAGTTACCTGCCTTCTGCCCTGTGGTGAAATGAGTCAGTAGAGGACACCATATATAAACCATAGATGCAAGCTGTGATGACGGCCCTTTCCCTCCTCCTCCGCCTCAAAATCATTTTAAAGTTGGACGAACTTCGCATATTTCGCAGAGCTTAAAAAAAAAAGAAATTTCTTCCCTCGCGGCTAGATGCTAGAACCCACCTTTACGCATGCGCAACATAATGCATGTCAATTGTATGACAAGTGTAAACAAATGAATCAGATATGGGTCACAATTAAATGAACGAGTAAACCGACAGGCAAAAAAATCAGATATAGACAACAAATCGAAATTGGGCATTAAGACCTGACAGTGTAAACGGGGCCTAAGTGTGAACTCTTGAACTGCAATTTTTACATGTAGCCCCACTTATTAGTGCCAGTTCCAAAGCAGTGGACCAATCAGAAGAACTCAAAGGTCGGGCAAAAGTTGCATGATTCTGTTTACAAGAGGTCATTGGCTGTGTCTGGATACCCTTGTCCGCTATGTTGCGCTTACAAAAAAAGAAGCCAAAAATATTGCTGCGCTCATGTTTTCATTATTTAATAAATAATAGCGTAAGATAATTTTTTAACTTGGCGAAAATCAAATGTAATTTCCATAAACTTTGTGTTTTTTTTTTATATGAAGTTGTGGCTGCAACGTGTTTAGCACAAAATCACGGAATGCACCTCAACTGGTTCTTCGTAGTATTTATTCATTCATTTTCCTTCGGCTTAGTCCCTTATTTATCAGGGGTCACCCCAGTGGAACGAACCACCAACCATTCCAGTATATGTTTTACACAGCGGATGCCTATCCAGCCGAAACCCAGTACTGGGAAACACCCATACATTCGCATTCACACACACTCATACACTAGGGCCAATTTAGTTCATCCAATTCACCTATAGTGCATATCTTCTGACTGTGGGGTAAACCAGAGCACCTGGAGCACAGGTGTCCAACTCAGTTCCAAAAGGGCCGCAGCTCTGCACAGTTTAGTTCCAACCCTAATTAAACACACCTGATCAAACTAATTGAGTCCTTCAGGCTAGTTTGAAACCTAAAGGTAAGTGTGTTGGAGCAGGGTTGGAACTAAACTGTGCAGGGCTTCGGCCCTCCAGGAATTGAGTTTGACACCCCTGACCTGGAGGAAACCCACATGAACATGGAGATGCCATGTAAACTTCACACAGAAATGCCATTTGGCCAAGCCGGTACGCGAACCAGCGACCTTGCTGTGAGGCGACAGTGCTTCAGCTTGAGTAGAAAATATACTTGAGAAGAAAAAATCCTGTGTGACGCAGTGTTCCGAGTTTGGTGTGAAGCATAAAAAATGTACTTCATCCAATCAGAATCAAGCATTCAATAGCCATAATAGAGACAATTTTGGCTGATACTTCCCTGATGTTATTTAGTGCCTAGAATCATTATTCATTTAAGCCAAGGTTGGGATCAATGAAAATATTTCTCAGTCGCTGATGTGAGTGTGAGTGTGTGTGCCTGGATCCGACAACACAACCCAACCGGCAATATTTTACCTCAGAGCACAAAAACATCTGACACTTCGATTACTGAAGTTCAAAAGCTTTGTGAAGAGAGAAGACAGCTGATCTTAAAGGTCATCTCGCTGCAGCATCTTTCACACACAGAAGAAATGTACTTTCTTTCTTCTGAAACACCGAAAAGGTCTTCGAAAGTTCAAGGGTTGTCAGAGAATCACGACTGTGTGCTGAAATCTGGGACGTCCTGCTGAATTCTTAAGTACAAGATTGGCGTGAGGGGAAGAGGCTGGAGTCATTTATTCTCTTTGATAAGATAGCAGATAATACTAAGCCTCCTTGTAAACACTGCATTTCATCATAATCTGGCTTCCGCATCGAGTTAAGAATGGAGGGACTTACAGAAAACAAACGTGTTCTCTCACGTGTCTGTCCATCTGTGCCACATTTCAAGCTTTTCTTTTCCCTGCTGCGACCTTTTGATGTGCGTTTCTTTTTGGTAGAGAGTCTTTATCTTATAAAACTCTAATGAGAGCAAATCACATGGATGGACAGCATTCTTTAAGCTTTTATCCATTAGCGGGTTTTCATGTAAGCCACAGCATTGCTGGTGGTGATTTATGGCCTTTTGAGAAAAACTAATAATCTTTTGTATTATATAACCAGAATAAAAACCGTCTGTCTTAACACTTGTAGTAGCTAACTTACTTGAAAACAATCATTAGTGTTGTCAAAAAATAAGCAAGCATCCAAAACATCCTTAAAATTGTACAGCAATGCCCTGAAACCACCTGAAAATACATGAGAAACCATGTAGCAAAGCCCTAGCAACTGCATAACAATGACTAAGCAACCACTCTGATCTCCATAGCAACTGCATGCTAATGCTATAAAACCATTCAGAACACAGAAGAAACAATATTGCCATAGCAACCAATGCAGCAATGCCCTAGCAACCAAAACACCATATAAACTACACAAATACCTACAATAATACCCAGGTCAACCATCCTAGCAACTATCTTGGCAGCCATCCTGATCACCCTAGCAAATGCATGGCATTGTCATAGAACCTCCTAGAAAGCATTCATTGGCAACCACCCAGAATGCCTAGCAACCACTTAGGGAATCACCTGGAATAACTTGTTCATATAAAATCTCACTAGCAACTGGCATATACTGCTCTTTAACTATCAATATTGCTCAATATGCTAATTAAGATGCATGCTAATGCTATAAACCCACCCAGAACACAGAAGAAACAATGTTGCCATAGCAACCAATGCAGCAATGCCCAAGCATTCAGAACACCTTTTCAACCACACAAATGCCTACAATAACAATTATGTCAACCATCCAAGCAACTATCTTAGCAGCCACCCTGATCTCCCTAGCAATTGCATGCTAATGTCATACCACCCAGAACACAGAAGAAACAATGTTGTCCTAGTCACCAGTGCACCATAGCAACCACATACATACAGTAACATTGTTTTATTAACCACCCTGAAGTCCCTAATAACTGAAAATTAATGGCACAGAACCACCTGGAACACATTAGAAACAATGCTGCAATGCAGTAGCAACTACATAGACATGGTCCAGCAACCACCTAAAAATGTAACCAACCAGTACAACCTAGCAACCCCCCTGAAAACCAGTAAGAAGATAGCTATGTGCTTCATCCAACAACAACGTTTAAGAAACTAGAATGCGATGTATTGACAACCACGCAGAATGCCTAGCAATAATTTAGGGAATCACATAACTTAAAGTCATATAAAATATCACTAGCAACTGGCATATACTGCTCTATAATCACCAATATTACTTGAGAAACAATGCAGCAATGCCCTAGCAACCAGAACACCTCATCAACCTTCCTAGCAACTATCTTGACAGGTATCCTGATCCTCCGTACAACTGCATGGGAATGTCATAGAACCACCTAAAATGCAATGCATTGGCAACCACACCGAATGCCTAGTAACCACTTAGGGAATCACCTGAAATCTCTGCTGAAAAATCCAGCTTAAACCAGCCTAGGCTAGTTGGCTGGTTTTAGCTGGTTGACCGGCCTGGTTTTAGAGGGGTTTTGGCCATTTCCAGGCTGGTTTCCAGCCATTTCCAGCCTGGTCTTAGCTGGTCAGGCTGGAAAATTACCAGCCAAATCCAGCTAAAACCAGCTTGACCAGCCTGGTTTAAGCTGGATATAGCTGGTTTTGGCTGGACTCCCAGCTTGGTTAGGCTGGTCAAGCTGGTTTTAGCTGGATTTGGCTGGTAATCTCCCAGCTAAAACCAGCCAACCAGCCTAGGCTGGTTTAAGCTGGATTTTTCAGCAGGGATAAATTAGTCACATAACTCTTACTAGCAACTGGCATATAGCCACTGCTCTATAATCACCAATGTCACTATACTTAAGAGACCATGCAGAATGCCTAGCAACAATTTAGGGAATCACAAAACTTAAAGTCACATAAAATATCACTAGCAACTGGCATATACTGCTCTATAATCACCAATAATACTTGAGAAACAATGCAGCAATGCCCTAGCAACCAGAACACCTCATCAACCACGCAAAATACCTACAATAACACTCATGTCAACCTTCCTAGCAACTATCTTGACAGGTATCCTGATCCTCGATACAACTGCATGGGAGTGTCATAGAACCACCTAGAATGCAATGCATTGGCAACCACACCGTATGCCTAGTAACCACTTAGGGAATCACCTGAAATAACTTAGTCACATAAAACTCTTACTAGCAACTGGCATATAGCCACTGCTCTATGATCACCAATGTCACTGTACTTAAGAGACCATGCAGAATGCCTAGCAACAATTTAGGGAATCACATAACTTAAAGTCATATAAAATATCACTAGCAACAGGCATATACTGCTCTATAATCACCAATATTACTTGAGAAACAATGCAGCATGTCCTAGCAACCAGAACACCACATTGACCACACTAAATACCTATAATAACACTCACGTTAACCACCCTAGCAACTGAATGGTAATAAACCCCCACACAGAACACCTAAGAAACTACACCCTACCATCCAGAACATTATAGTGACTACTTGATTATAGTGATTACTAGCATTGCTGCATGTAACCAACTGGAATAGCCTAGCAACCAGCAAACTCAATAGCAACAGCGGTGTTCTTAAATGACAAATAACACCTAATAAACAATGCAATAATGTCCTAGCAACTGTATTGTTTTGTCTTAGAACCCCCTAATGGCCCGTTTCCACTGAGTGGTACGGTACGTTACGGGTCATTTTTATCAGGGTTGCATTTCCACTGACTAAAGGGTACCCTTGGTACCCTTTTGGTGTGCGTGGTGCACGACAGAAAGTTTCAATCACGTCATTCTCGCTCGAGGAAATTTCAAAAGTAAAGCTGTACAGGTCGTTCACATATCATATTAAAAGCACTTCTCACAAAAAAAGATGCTTTATTCGCATAAATACCCGGTATAAATGTTCATAACTAACCTTTCCATGAACATGATTTAATTATAAATGCAGATCAAAGACAACGAAAGAGCCTACATCTGCAATTATTTAAATAAATAAATAAATGTGATGTATATGAACACATACAGTCCCTTACAGTCACCGATATGTTACCAATAACAGAAAAACTACACACAGCATACATTTAGTCCTTATTTGGGTTCAAAAACAACATGCAACATATAGCCCACAGTCAAACCTCTCATCTGTATCTTTAATCTTTACCTGCACATTTAACCTCTGTTAGAAAGTATTTTCAAGTTCATAATAGTCTAAAAGATGATTATAAACATGGCAGTTTGTTTATGTTTCAGGTTGCTGAAAGAATCCTTAGTTTTTTGTGTGTTACTCTCACATTTGTCCATTTCTGAAGCGCTCGGATGTAAGAAGCACTTCAATAATCATGCACACATTATCATCAGCTTAAAAAGTTTGTTATTTCGAGAACTGACACTCACTCGAGCTCTCTTGAAAAAGTGAAACCGCTCTCGCTTCAGACGGCCTAATAAACAACAATGATTCTGCTTTTCTTCTTGGCTTTGTGGCTGTTCATCAAGACGACAACAAGGTTTGTTTGAGCTCAGGTCGACCATGGCCCGTTATTAAATTTATATATCATCACGATGTAAGGAGCAACATTGAAATTATATCCTTTAGCAACACCGAAGGATGTGGCTAATCAGGTGAACATAAACGTTACAGCATTTTGGTATGATTGTAAATGTTGTAGCGTTAGACTCGATGATACTAGATGTAGCAATTTGATGCTAATTTCCACTGTATGGAAATATAAAATATTATAGCACTTAGTTTTTTTGTTATTAGCATGTAGCTACCATGAGTCAAAAGTGTCAATCCCAATGTCTTTATGATTTTCTGAAGCAGACATATTGATGCTGTGCCATTTTCTTCATAAAATGTACATTTCTAGATATTATTATTATATTATGCATATTTAAATATGGTGCTTAAAATTTTCATAGTTAGACATTTAAATGTTTTAATGCTTGAATGGCTTATTAAAGAGATATGATAATGTGACAGTGTATCTTATGGTGAGTTTTTAATGTAATACATTTCTCATGATGTAATAATTATTACATTATGAGCTTAATATTTTAACATTTTGGAAAAATTATAACATTATGAACCTTTTAATACCAGAATAATGTAATAATTCTTACGTTAGGGCAGCATGGTAGTTTAGTTTAGTTTCACTGTCCCCTTACAGCAACAAAGTCACTTGTTCGAGCCCCGGCTGGGTCAGTTTGGCATTTCTGTGTGGAGTTTGCATGTTCTCCCTGTGTAGGCGTGGGTTTCCTCTGGGTGCTCCGGTTTCCCCCACAGTCCAAAGACATGTGCTTTAGGTGAACTGAATAAGCTAAATTGTCCATAGTGTATGTGTGTGAATGTAGTTTATGGGTGTTTACCAATGCTGTGTTGTGACCGGAAGGGTAATCGCTGTGTAAAACATAAGCTAAATAAGCTGGCGGTTCATTCCGCTGTGGTGACTCATGATTAATAGGGACTAAGCCGACAGAATGAATGAATGAATGAATTATTAAATAATGTGCATTTTTAACAATGTGTTGCTACAGACCCTGAAGGCCTTAACAGCTGCAAATAAATGCTCTAGGGCAAACAAAAAAACAAACAAAAAAAACAATGTTGTATTCCCCTAGCAACTGCTTTGATTACCTTAGCCACCAGACAGCTGTGCTCTACAGAAGCAATTCCTTTAGATATGTAACCAACAGACATATTCTATTGCAGCAACCTTGCAACAACACTAAACTCCCTAGCAACAGCATAGTAGTTCATTTGAACCTCCAATTACCCCTAAGAAAAAAGACCCCAATATGTAAATTTAAATTTATGCTACGTTTTCAGCCGTAAGGACTTATTTTGTGGTCTCTGCCACCATCCTGTGGTGGAACGTCAACCCTCTTTGCTTTGCTCAATGACAGGTTAATGGCCACCGACATGCTGAATTTTCAAAATATTAAATATTCAAAATAAGCTTTATTCTTATAAATAAACCGCATATTTGCAATCTAAACAACTACATTCTCGCCTAAAAAAAGCCTCAAAAGAGCATAATGTTTTTCAAATGCTGCCTTTTTTGTCAAACTGTAGCGAGTTTATTGATCTGCTTTCACTTCATGTAGGCGGAGTAATACACAAGGGAGAAGAGGCTGCACGAGTGGTGCTAATTCAGAATATCACATGGCTATCATCCAATCAGATTCAAGAACCAGACAGAACTGGTGTACAAATGGCAATATATGCAAATTGCATATATATCAAACAAGATCATATTTGGATTTCACATATATAAAATATGTAATTTGTGCCATAATATAGCAAAAAGTGGCCAATTATGGATATATATATTCTCAGTCATTGGAATAACAATTATTTAAACATTTTATATATATATATATATATATATATATATATATATATATATATATATATATATTTGTGTGTGTGTGTGTGTGTGTGTGTGTGTGTGTGTGTGTGTGTGTGTGTGTGTGTGTGTGTGCAAATACGGCCATATACAAACACATATAAACAAATACAGCTAATATATTTGAACATATACATACATATTTGCAATTCCAATGGTTATAATTGCATTTTTTTTTATATTTCGATATAAATGTTGATTTAATAAATCTATTTAGTTTTTTTTTACAAATCCAAAGATGAACTTGAATGTCATATATGTAATTTGTATATTTAAACATATGTGGTGGAAGCACATAAACTCTCATGAGTGTGTAGAAACACGTGCTGCGCTCTGGAGTGAGTGCTGATGTGGAACAGAAATGAGAAAAGATTTCTGCTGCTTGATTTCTCCATATTTCCGTGCCCGAAGTGGTTCATCCTCCCTGAAGGTGGCAGCTCGGTCTGGGCTGGGCCGGTCTGGGCTGCAGCGGCTCTATTTTAGTCTTAGAAGCGTGATAACCTCAACTCCTCTGCTCTTTTAATCTGAGCTGTGGCACAGAGGCCTGAACAAGCACAGAACAGCTCGCTTAATTCACTCCTGGCCTCTTCTTACTGCCTCATCTGTCATGAATGATTTAAAATAAAATAAAAGGTAAATGTACAAAATATTGGCAAATGTACAATTCTGATTCATAATCCATTAAGCTGTCATACTTAGCATATTGTAAGAGACAACCACACACACATACAGTTGAAGTCAGAATTATTAGCCCCCCTCAATTATTAGCCCACTGTTTATTTTTGTTACCAATTTCTGTTTAACAGAGAGAAGATGTTTTCAACACATTTCCAAACATAGTGGTTTTAATAACTCCTTTCTAATGACTGGTTTATTTTATCTTTGCCATGATGACAGTTAATAATATTTTACTAGATATTTTTCAAGACACTTTTAAATAGAATTAAAGTGAAATTTAAAGGCTTAACTAGGCAGGTTTGGGTAATTAGGCAAGTTATTGTAAAATGATTGTTTGTTCAGTAGACTGTCGAGAAAAAAATATTGCTTGAAGGTGCTAATAATTTTGACCTTAAAATGGCTTTTAAAAAATTAAAAACTGCTTTTATTCTAGCCGGAAAAAACAAATAAGACTTTCTCCAGAAGCAAAAAATATTATCAGATATACTGTGAAAATGTCCTTGCTCTGTTAAACATCATTTGGGAAATATTTTAAAAAGAAAAAAAAAAACAAAGGGGGGCTTTATTTTTCTTTTGGAGAAAGTCTTTTTTTGTTTTATTTTGGCTAGAATAAAAGCAGTTTTAAATTTTTTTAAAACCATTTTAAGGTCAAAATTATTAGCCCCTTTAAAGGGCCATGAAACCCCCTCGTTTAAGCAGTGTGTTTTTACACCTCTACTTTGGAAAAAGTTAGAAAAGTGGGCGTGTCCAGCTCTGTTTAGGGGGGAGTGTCGGAGGAAGAAAAGAGGCTTGGTATGAGAGTGTCTATTTGGGCGTGCTGAATTTCAGAGTCAAAACACACAACCACAGCGGACATTGTGACTTTGTTTACATGGACATCTGTAGTCGAATTATTTGCCAAATTATTAAATGGTGGACTTTAACTGCAGTTTGGCTCTTTCATTCAGGGAATTCATTAATGTCCCACCCGACAAACGTGATATTTGATTCGAGGCGCTGCTCTAAGTGTGTATTTTTCATGCAATGTTTGATACCGCACGGCGAATGAGAAACTCAGCATTTCCCGGAAACTTAGATACACACGGCAGGTAGCGTCAGAAAGCCGCGTGTGTTATTCCGGTCACAAAATCCAACACGAGGTTATAGTTTGGTTGTAACTGTTAGTGCTAACTATTGCACCGAGTGTTTGTTTGATACGAATAAAATACGAACTGAATAAACAAAGAGCACTGGTGGCTCACTTACCAAATCTGTAGAGACAGGACAATCACCAGCAACTAGAGCCGCGTCTTTATTTAGAGGAGACTACAAGCGAATCTGGATCTCAGCGTTTGCAGATGAGAACAGCTCTCAGGTAAACAGTAATCCTCCTTAGACACTTAAGTTATTGTTGTCGAGCGTCGCGTACACTGTAATCCACACGTGAGTCTGAGCTCTCACAGAGAGAAAATGAAAACGAAACTTAACTGCAGTAAACTATAAAAGCATCACTTCACGCTTGTTTTGCCAACACAACGTGGCGTCTTTGTAGTCTACACTCTGACAGTAATGAATATTAATAAAGTTGCACAATAGAGCGCGCTGATTGGTTTGAACCAACCCTTACTCATGCATTAATGCATCACACTGTAAGACGTAATTAGACTCACTCTGGCACAGACGTCCAGTCTGCACGCTGGAATACAACGCTATTATGTCATGGCCGTGACGCAGCTTCAAAAATTCGTTTCAAACCGGAAGTACGAATTTGCTTGAAATTACGCAAAAACAACCAATTTACACTATTTAGTGAAATATAGGTGTCCTAATAGTGTTTTTAGCAGTGTGGGACACATATACGACTGTCAACAGCTCAAAAAATGTGTTTTGGTGTTTCGTGACCCTTTAAGCTATTTTTTTCAATCTAAAGAACAAACCATCGCTATACAATAACTTGCCTAATTACACTAACCTGCCTAGTTAACCTCGTTAACCTAGTTAAGCTTTTAAATGTCACTTTAAGCTGTATAGAAGTGTCTTAAAAATATCTAGTCAAATATTATTTACTGTGATCATGGCAAAGATAAAATAAATCAGTTATTAGAAATGAGCTATTAAAACTATTATATTTATAAATGTGTTGAAAAAAATCTGCTCTCAGAAGAAAATAAATAGTGGGCTAATAATTCAGGGGGGGCCTGACTTCATTCTGACTTCAACTGTATTCACCTTATTCTTCGCCGACGAGTGGGTGCAGCCATTTGAATCTTTTTGGCTCGAGACTTCCGGTTTCATTCACTTCCATTCATTTTAAGACATTAAAAACTGTTCGTTTTGCTGTTTGATGTTGCAAACTGATATTTTCTTATTATATTCTTCTACTTGGTCTATATAGTCATGCAAACATTTGTTTGTAGAGCAAGTAGATTTCTCCTGTTTGTTATTCCTAGTCATTTCTCCCATAGGCGACTGAATTGGAAGTTCTCAAACAATCGCAAAAACAGGCGCACTTCCGCATTTTAGAATAAGGTCAATATAAATATTTATTTTTGAATATTTAAAAAAAAGTTAAATGTAAAAAGGCTTCATTTCTTCAATAAGTGCAAATAAAACTGAATATTATTATTATGATTATTATTATTATTATTATTACAATATTGAAAGCATATTACAAAAAAATGACTTTTTTTAGAATACTTTAATTAATCAAGGACAAATTGAAGTAATTTGTGGTATACAGATTCTATTCATTATTTATCTAATTGGTTTACTTTGTTTCTTTTTTTATTAGTTTGTTTTTTATTTATTCTATTTATTTTTTAATTATTTTAAATTTAACTATATTTCTATTCATAAAAATGCAAAAAGGTCAAATGTACCACAGTTTCCACTAAAAATATGAAGCTTTTTTTTTTCATTTATGATTTTTCAAATGCTCGTAATAGAAAAAAAGCAGCAAACCATATTTATATGAAAAGAATGATTTCTGAATGACTATGAGATTGAAGACTGGAGTAATGATGCTGAAAAATCAGCTTACCATCAGTGGAATAACTTACATTATAAACTATATTTCCTTCAAAAACATAATTTAATATTCATTTCTTAATTTTTCTTCAGCTTAATCACTTTATTCATCAAATTATTATTAATATTATTATTGTTTAATCATGCATGCAATACAACTATAATGCCTTTTAGGTATACAGAGCGAACTTTGATTTGATGTTCTAATGGTGACTTCCTAATGAGAGAATCAGCACGGATACTTTCCCAACCTATCGATCACACGAGACAAAAGGCCCGTGTTACATTAGCAGCTAACATGGTATGTTATTTTAAATCTGGCTTTGTATGGAAGCTTTCTAAAACAAACACTGAAACCTATCATGCCCAAGGCCTCATGTTTCAATGCTAAACAGAACTTATTTATGGTCCGAGGCAAGAGCGGATCGATTCTTGGATGTAACACAAGAACATGGAACAAAACAACAACACAAACTGCTGGCTTCTGTTAAAACAGCCTTTCTCCGTGTGCATTCATTAGCGACAAGCAGCTGGAAAAAAGAAATGCAAAGCCTAAATTCTGTGCCTAGCTTGTTTTTTCTTTTTTCTATATTATTTATTTTATTCCGACTCTGTTGTTGATGAAAGATACACTGTACAGTGTATGTAAGATTAAACTTGCTGCTGCTTCTACGCTTCAAGCTTCCCGCTTTTATCGATGCACTGTATCATTCTGTATGTCCCCATTACACAATGAGCCATTAGCAATGCAGCTACGGGAAAGCAGGATCGATTCAATTCTTTCATATACTGTCCAATATAAAGGACACAATACAGTGCATGAAATATGCATTTGCCAATATGTTAATTGATCTGCAGATCTTTCGAATAAAGGGGAAAAGATAAAAACAGATAGACAATAAATAATAACAGATGCCAAATAGATGCTGCATTGCAATTTTTTTAAAACAGTAGTGCATTGTACCAGTTACAGTGTGTTTACCAGCAAAACACCTTATAAAACAATATTAATTTATTTTGTATGTGACTTTGTGAGCTTAATTAAATTTTAAATATTGCAAGATATCTGTAGGTGCTTATTATTTTTTTTAATTGGAAATACACACAGTCACCTTTCTTCTGTAGGCAAAGGAACACACTTGTTCCCTCAAAGATTGTCCAATGGCAAGATTGTGGAGTTGATGGAATTTTGTTCAACTTTTAAGCTGTACCGAAAAAAGCGTTTAGAGATTTTCGAAATGCATTACTATTCTCTCTTGAATCGATTCAGATACATTTCTGATGGTTCTCTAGGCTAGTTTTTAACAGAAGTTGGTGCTCTGGGCTTGTTTAAACCAAAGATGGCGCTCTAGGCTAGTTTTTAACAGATGATGGCGCTCTAGGCTTGTTTTCAACAGTAGATTGTGATCTAGGCTAGTTTTAACAGCAGATGACACTCTCTAGGCTAGTTTTTAACAGAAGATGGCATGCATATATATTTAGTAATAAATTATTTAATAAAGTTATTTATTTATTTTTTTTTATTTACAACACTATATACTTTTTACAATATATTTACACAATTTTTAAATTTGATTACTATTTAGTCGAGATGCTAATGGTCTAATCCGATTCAATGATCTATGCTAAGCTCAGCTAAAATTGCTCCGGCCAGACCTGGACATTGGCTGAATGTTAAAATGTTAAATTATTTAAGAATTGTATAATACAGTTTTATGAGATAAAATGTAAGGTCAAATGTGTATATATTGTATAGTTATCTATGTTTATATAACATGCATATATTTAATAACAAAAACAATGGTATAAAATAATAAAGTTATTCATAGTTTTTTACTACCAACACTATATGCTCTTTATTATATACTCTTTTATAATATATTAACAATATTTTTATATTTGATTACTTCTCAGTCGAGATGCTAATGGTCTAATCCGATTCAATGATAAGCTAAAAGTGCTCCTGCCAGACCCGGAGATTGGAAATGAATATTTATTTAAAGTATTATTTAAAGTAAAATTGTAAATATCAAACGTTTAACTTTAGGTGAGTTGGATAATTAACCTATTTTCCAAAAAAAAGTGTAGCGTTCCTTTAAGCACCATATTAAACGGAAAGACTAAGAAAGCGCTACTCAACGGCTGTTATTCCCATCTGGCAACATCCCTACTATAGCCACAACCTAGAAAGCAGCCAAGACACCATTCACTATCCCTAATAATAGAGCCTAAATTACCAGAGTTAAATTATTGATCAAGGCCACAGTTAATGGTTGTGTCAGATAGTTGATCTCCCATGATTCAAATGCCAAACTCCTGATCTCAGACAACATCGCTCAGCACGTCTGCGATCATTCACTCAAATGAACATCCTCACGCGGCTCGTAAAGGCATATTCATTCCCTTCATCTCACAGGGACATCGTAGAGGATTCCTGTAAAACATCGCCCCCGGGCTAACATAATTCAGTGTGTGATGTTTGATGTGAAATGATGACCAGCCATGATCATCTTACAGGTTTGACATTTCACTAAGTACATATATTCAATTATTTACATCATAGCGCATTTGAAAACAAGATAAATGCAGGTTAAACGCAGGATGCTGTAAAGCAGGAGGAATAAAAGTTGATGGTTAGAGTTTTTGTAAACAAATAAATCAAATGTAAGGTTAAACATGCATATATTTTATAGTTATTTATGTTTATAAAAAATGTATACATTTAATAAATACAAATAATAATAATAAATACATCATTTAAATAAGCTTTATCTATTAACAGTGCACTTTTTATAATATATAGAATGGATGAAATAATACAGTTAATAAATGTATTATATTGCTTTTTAATAATAGTTATATAATTAGGTTTAGCTTTTATGGTCAAAACTACATATATTTTCTGTTTTTGTGTATTTACTTGATTTTTTTAGACTTCAATCTTACAATTCAAAAATATTCTGTAACAATGGAGTTTAGGTACAATGGAGGTGAAGGTCCAAATGCAGTTTATTTACAACTTAGTCAGGCAGGCAATGGTCAAAACAGAAGCAAACAGTATCATGAGGGTAATCAAGAAGCATAGTCGTCGTCAAAGCCAAAAAAGTCGGTGCAGGAGGCAATCATCATAAACAATAATCAAGGTAAGGATCAAAAGGCACTGCAAGGCTAGGCAGAAATAACGCTTGGTAATGTTACAGGTGAAACAAGACACGGCAACGTGTATGAGAAAGTCAGTGGTTTAAATAGTCCAGATAATCAATGATCGTGAGTTTTAGCTGTTTGTGTCTTTCTAAATGACTGTCAGCTGTGGCTGGAGTGATGAGTGCAAAAAGTTCTGGGAGTTGTAGTTCAGTTCAGTGGCCAAACTGTAGTTCTCCAGTAATCTGCACCTGCTCGAACGCCGGTGATCATATCATATATAATGCATGACATTTTTCTTTCTTTCTTTCTTTCTTTCTTTCTTTCTTTCTTTCTTTCTTTCTTTCTTTCTTTCTTTCTTTCTTTCTTTCTTTCTTTCTTTCATTCATTCATTCATTCATTCATTCATTCATTCATTTATTTGTTTTTTATTTATTTCTTTAATTAATTAATTTTATATCTATTTTGTATAATGAATAATATAATTAGAAGTGTTTTTGCAACATCTGCCTTACTCCAGTCATTAATTAATATACAATATTTCATAGTAACTTAATTGTCATATATTATTGTAATTATTTATTTTATATTATAGTTTATACATTTTTAGAACATTTCCGTTTAGTCCTCATTCTCATAATCAAATATATACTGTATACATGTGTGTGTGTGTGTTTAATTTTTAAAACAATGTATTTTTAATTGTTTATTATAAATAACATGCTAACAAAAGGTTTGTAATAATAATAATAATAATAATAACAATAATAATAATAATAATAATTCCTTACATATATATAGCACTTTTCTGGACACTCAAAGCATGTTACACATTTGGGGAATCTTCTCATTCACCACCAGTGTGCATTATCCACCTAGATGACGGGACGGCAGCCATATTGCACCAGACCGCACACCACACACCAGCTGATTGGTGGAGAGGAGACAGAGTGATACTGGAATGGTTAGGAGGCCATGATGGACAGAGAACAGTGGGCAAATTTGGCCAGGATGCCGGGGTTACACCTCTACCTCTTTTTTGAAAAGAACATCAAGGGATTTTTTACGACTACAGAGAGTCACGACCTTGGTTTAACATCTTATCCGAAAGATAAAGCTCACTGAGCAGTATAGAGTACCCCTCAATATACTGGGGCATTAGGATGCACACAGAAGGCAGATTGAACACCTCCTATTGGCCTCATTTACACCATTTCTGGCAGCAACCTAGCTTCCTCATGTGGTCTCCCAGCCACAGCCCTGGTCAGCTTCAGTGGGCGACCACTTTATTTAATATACCAAATCTTACAATAATTCATAAATATATAATAAAATATTAAATGTGATATGCTCATTCATTCATTAATTTTCCTTTCCGCTTAGTCCCTTTATTAATCAGGCGACGCCACAGTGAAATAAACCGCTATGTGATATTTTGTTGCATGCAAATATATAGTTAATATAATCTTAATATATTGCTACATATAGAAAATATTAATAATATATATATATATATATATATATATATATATATATATATATATATATATATATATATATATATATATATATATCCTTCAGCTCCTGAGAAATCTGAGTGAATGGGTAACATCTCCGTCTCAAACAGACTAAAAATGTCTGCTCTTTATGTTTTGGGTGGTTTGCGTGTCCTCATACAGCAGCTAAAAAAAGCATCTGAGACTGCCAGAGCTGTCTGATCTCTATGTATAATCAAGTCTATGATCAAGGAACTTTTTTTGTTCTTGTAGCACAATTGACTAGGGGATTCAGACAAAATTTACTAACACAATCCCGCTGAATCCCAGCAACTCTCAGAAATGGACTACATGAGTGCAGACAGAATTGATTAGTAAGATCTTGGGGTCAGCAGTCAGTAAAGTGTGTTCACGTGCACATTCTTAACATGATTATCCTTCATAAGCTGACAACTCACTTGATCATGTAAACATGTTAAAAACAGCTTTAGCATAATCCATTGGTCGCAGCTAGGTTTTTGCTGGTTACACAATTTTGCCCATGTAAATGTGTTAAAGGCACAATAGGTATGATTATGTTTATTAAAAGATCCAAAATAACATCAGAACAGATTTATATATATGCAGTTTAACCCAAAGACGTTAAACTGCAATGAACTGCACTGAGCAGCATTACAAATGTATTTAGTATGATAATACATCGCTGCTGCTTCTCCACATGATCACAAGCAGAATAACAGGAAGTGGTAGACTGTGGCAGAATAAAAGCTCAGCTGCTTGTGTGCTGTTTCTTGCTGTGTATTTTTATTTTGTTTTTGTGTTTCTTTGTTTTTAATAATGTATTGAACATGATAACCAGCATACCAAATCGAATATTTAAAAGTAAAATCACAAATTATTCCACTTTAATAAGCTGATTTATTTATGAAGTCCTGTGAATGTAGTTTACTTGCATTGCCAGGTTATTGGTTTGTGTATTTTTTTGAGTATGTGCGATGTAAATGTGCTCAACTAACTAATCCCTTCTGTTACGTTTTAAGGAAAGAAGCTACTTCATTAACCTCTAGCACTGTCTCTAATCTGACAGACCATATTTAGCTATGCTGGCTTATTCATTCCAACTGGGAGAGAAACACACACACACACAGAGAGAGAGAGAGAGAGAGAGAGAGAGAGAGAGAAAGTGAGAGAGAGAGTGAGAGAGAGATGCCTACATACAGTGTATAATTCACACACATACACACACACACACATATACATTTGTACAGCTATTTTTATGGGGACTACCCCTGTGAACAAAACAAGGCCCCTCTCTTCCACCACCAATGCAATTTAGTATCTGCTAAATAATAAAATGTAATGTAATGAATTCACGTAGACATAATGATTTTTATGCTATACTAATACAATATTTTATCTACCCCTAAACCTAACCCTCATGGCAAACAATCTGCATTGTCAAAATACTTAATTTTTGAATTATTTATGAGCCATTTTCCTTAAGGGGACCAAAAAGTGTCCCCACAATGTCAAAATATGATATATATGGTATATATATATATATATATATATATATATATATATATATATATATATATATATATATATATATATATATATATATATATATATATATATATATATATATGGTATAGCTATACATGTGGGAACATTTGGTCCCCACAATGTTAGGAATACAAGTTATACGCACAGAGAGAGAGAGAGAGAGAGAGAGAGAGAGAGAAAGAGAAAGATATAGATTTGTTCAGATCTATCATTATGTTTATTGTTATAAATGAATAATATGATATGTATGAAAAGATGTACTGAATAATAATGTGATATTTTGAATTATAATGTGATATATTGAATAATAATATGATATATTGAATGATAATATCAAATATTCAATAATAATATGATATATTGAATACTAATATGATATATTATTTATATTTTTATTTAATTATTGTATGTATATATCTTTTTTTTCTTTTTGTACTACTATTTACTGTGTTTTTATCATATATGTATGTTCTTTTATTTCTATGTAAACTTTAGAACTGCTTTGGCAGTATATTTGTAACATTAAAGCAATTATTGAATTGAAGAGAGAGAGAGAGAGAGAGAGAGAGAGAGAGAGAGAGAGAGAGAGAGAGAGAGAAGAAATGCATCCAGATATCTTTCTCACACATACCCGCTGTACTCTTCCAATAACAGATCCCCGTCAGTGTAATACCAGCACAAGAGTCTAAAAGCACATTGATTTAAAAACAGCTGACATCTCTTTCTCCGTGTATCTCTCTGGTGTCTCTGGGCCTGCATATACTCTTCCTGCTTCTGTGATTACACGGATTCATGTATCTATTTTTTATCTCATGTGATGTTCAAATGGTATCTTCAAATTTTTTAGATGTGCTTATGTGTGATCACTTATATAATCTACTGGCAAACATTTATGCACTCTTGTAACCATGTGTTCAAACAGCCTCTGAAGGCCATGTGGGTAAGAAAAAAAATATATGATTTTAACTCAATCCTACACTCCTCATGTTTGCATCTGAATATTCTTTTTCTCTTCGAGCTGTATCATGTTCTTTTATGCTAATCAAGGTCACATTAGTTTTATTGTGGAATTTTATTACAATCTAGCAATATTCTAAGTTGTGATTTACTCGTATTACCTCAGTCTTCTGCATCACATGATCGCAGTTGGAGTCATAACTTTTGCAAGTTAAAACAATTTTTGATTAAGATATTGCCAGAATATTGCTGTAAATAATGACTTTGCATCAAATCACTGCTTCGCTGTTTTATTCTTTTGCAGAATTAAGAATCAAGAGAGAACAATTTAGATCAAGAGTAATATATGATTTATATAAAAAAATGAAATGTAAAAATTCTATAATGAATTGCCCACACACACACACATAAGCATACATATATATACAGTTGACGCCACAATTATTAGCCCCTCTTTAATTTTTTTTCCAAATGATGCTTAACAGAGCAAGGAAATTTTCACAGTATGTCTGATAATATTTTTTCTTCTGGAGAAAGTCTTATTTGTTTTATTTCGGCCAGAATAAAGGCAGTTTTCATTTTTATAAAAACCATTTTAAGGACAAAGTTATTAGCCTCTTTAAGCAATTTTTTTCCGATAGTCTACAGAACAAACCATAATTATACATTAACTTGCCTAATTGCCCTAACCTGCCAAGTTAACCTAATTAACTAACTAGTTGAGCCTTTAAATGTCCCTTTAAGCTGTATAGAAGTGTCTTGAAGAATATCTAGTCAAATATTATTTACTGTCATCATGACAATGATAAAATAAATCAGATATGAGAGATGAGATATTAAAACCATTATGTTTAGAAATGTGTTGAACAATTTTTCTTTCCGTTAAACAGAAATTGGGGGAAAAAATAAACAGGAGGTTTAATAATTCAGGGGGGCTAATAATTCTAACTTCAACGGTATGTATATTGTTTTTAAATTAAAAAATTATTGCAGCTATGTTGATATCCCTTTGATAATTACATTAATGGGGATATGTTAATATGTTATTGGGGGTGGGGGGTTGAGTTTAGCAGAGTATATTATTGAACTAGGTTGATGATCGATCACATCAAAACATGTTGCTGTGTACTTTACAACCTACGCCACTGAGCCTGTTGTCAGAAACATAACTTTAGTACTATGTCTTATGTTTGGAATAAATATTTATATATTGCACTGCTTGCAAGCTTGCTTATTTGATCAATTTCAAGATCTTTTTGGTCCCGTGAAGTTTTAAATCTGTTAGTATCCGTATGTTAGTCTTAAGGACATCTATCATTTATTGTGTACTGAAGGATTCGGATTTCTACCTTCCAATCCGCCTCATGTATCAACGTTTATCCTTTTCTCATCATCCTGTATCTTATTAGTTTTATTAAAGATGGTTATTGAATAATGAATAATGTTAACACATTGCTTAATATAAGAATGTTCAGTGCATTTGTCTGTCTCTTTGTAACTATTTTCAGTAGCCACCAAACAAGGTCAGAGGTCACGGAGACCCCGAGTGGAACTGAATGGCTGAGGGCTGGAACCAACTGTTTCTGTAGTTATTTCTATGAGTTAATACTATCTAAAATTTCTAAAGTGATTTTGCAATTTTTACGGTTAATTCTTTTAAAGTGATTCTACTTTTTATTCAAGATAGACTTTGTGTAGTAAGGATATAACTGCCTGAAAGTAGATTATACCAGTTTTAACCAGTTTAGATACAGATTGTACTTCAAGTGTGTGTGTTCTATTTGATTGTGGATCCGTTTCACAGGTCTGGAGTCAGCTCTAAACAGCCTAGTGGATGTCTGACGTTTATATGCTTAACATATTGTTTAGAATTGCACGCACGGACCCACATGGAAATTTCCTAGTTTATCTGTGCTTTAACCAATCAGGTTAGAACACCTTTATGTGTGACGCAGTTAATGACGTTATGTGAGAGAATATTTGTTATTGATTTGTGATTGTAAGCAGAGCGGCCTAGGAACTCAAAGCGAGTGTTGAAGCTGGCTTCTGCTGATGAAACTGCAAACTATCTTCAGTAAACTTGATTTATTTATTTGAATCTCTGACTCCGGCTCTTCTTCATCTGACAGACTGGTCATTCTTTGGGTTAAAACTGTTGATAATCCCTACTAAAACAATGACAAAAATCATATTACGAAGATATAAACATCCAAAGCTTGCAGTTTGTCACTTCCACCTAATTAGATCAACCATTTTAGACATTACCTACACATACTTCACTTTGTCATCAAATCTTCTGACCAATCGAATTCTTTCTAGTATCTGACATGTCCTGTCCCCTTGAAGATGCTTCTTATTAGTTTATTTTGCATTAGGTGCGTTTGACTTCATGCAGCGCTGCGCAGATCGATCGAAATCTGTCTTAAAGCGGTGCATGCTGGTTAGAATTTTTGTCTGGATTGATCCTGCGCCGAAGCCATGTGACTGTCACATGTGGCATCAGAGTACCGCGACAGCGCTACGAGATCAGACGACTGAATCAGCTCATGCAGCATCTAAAGAGCGACTGCTGGAACTGCGATGACGACACCAAAATTACACGAATGGCTGGATTCACCACATGACAACACGTGTATTTCGGGTTTATTATTGGACAACTTCCAATTCAAAAGTTTCAAAACAAACAGTTCACTTTTCATACCCTCTCTATCTTGTATATATCATGCACATTAAAAGACTACAAATATTTTACTGCAGTAATCATTTTTTGTTGAATAATTTGGCTATAAAGGCTAGATTGTTTGCACAGGTTTATTTTCGACCTTCTTTATAAAGACTATTTACTGCATTCAGCTTCATTAATGATTTAAATGATATATTTTAGTGAATAACCTAAACATTAACTCAAATTAGTCTTACAGACTTGAACTAAAATATATTATATATTATCATCATTAATCCTGACACCCTAAAGCTTTCTTAACAAATTAAGTTAAAGAACTATTTTAATAATTAATTAAAAAATCATTTATATGATTAAATATTTTTATTTCTATATTTTATTACTTAGTTTTAAAACTTAAGTGACATTAATGTACCAGCTCTTTCTGGGAAATTTCTACTTAAAGTGTAGCTCACTTATTTTAGGAATGTCCTTTTGTTCAATCTTTTTAAATTAAAATGCTTTTTTAAAAATGCTTTCATTATCCAAAATAGTCTTAATCATTGTTTAAGACTTAATCAAAACACCTTGTTTTGGGTTTTACACTAAAGTAAGTTTAATATTTAAAAATGTAAATAAATGTAAAGCCCTTTAGCATATTCAAACATAAAGTATTAGCCTAAAAAGGAGTGTTTAGACTCCTAAAATTTGTGCTTATTGCCTGTATTTAATAGGCCTTTTCATTTGTATGTTTATATTACACTCTCATTCCCCTTATTCATAAATCATAATTATTGTTTAAAAATGTACTATAGTTTGTAGAGACTGTATTCTGTTTTATTTGTACAGTAAATCTTTTGTTGTTATAAATAAATAAATGATGATGACGCCATGTGATAGGTCATCATGGCTGCTGCAACTTTGAGCCCCAAAGTGTCTAGCTGTCTGGCTCCGTTTTCAACTCCGCCCATGCCTGCGCTCGGCTAATCTTGTTGATCACCAACTGCAGCTGTGCTTCATGTCGAACGCACCTATATTCGTTCGCTTGAGCTCAGCGACTCTCAATAGCAACGATGTGATAAAAACAAAAACCCATTGGCTGTTTCCTTTTAAAAGGGGAGGAGCTACTACATGTCCCGCCCTGTCTTCATGTTTGAATTGAGATCACGGCAACCATCAAATAAAAAAATGCACATTTCACGGCACTTTACAGCACCTTTAAGTCCTTAGGAAACTATGATTCCAACTACAAGTCAAAAACGGTAACCACACAATTTTATGATGCTGTTTGCAATGTATTTAGGAACACCAGATCATTGAAATATACTGTTAATCACGGAACTTGTGACATTAGATGACTATTGATTTAGGGAAACGCGCGTCAGATCACCTCAGTTGGAAATTAAACAGACTCCGTATACTAGCAGTGGAGGAAAGCAAGCAGTCAGTGAGGATGAAAGCAAGAAAGAGCTGTGGCTCCGTGGAGAATGTCAGTTCATTAGGAAGTAGTCCAGTGCACTTCTGTCCACTGTTGAAGGTCATCTGCCAAATGAGTAAATGAAATATAGAGTGATGGGAACAGATAGAGAGAAATAAGAGGGTGGATAGAGAGACTTGGCAGCAATTTAGCAACGCTCATGTTCTGAGGCTGCAGTCTGGACAGATTAGGACGTGATGGAGAGAGAAGGAAAGAGGCAGAGGATCCTAAGTGGAGAGGTAACACAAATCTAGATTAGTTTGGAAAGAATTTGATGATAAATAGTTGTGTTAATATTGTGTTTTTTGGGTTTTTGGTTGTGAAATGGCAAACTTGATCTCAGCTTAAGTATTTGAGACTTTTCTGAAACTGTAAAAATGCATGTGAGATTGCAAAACAATCTCATTGCAGTGCTTTGGTTTAAGGCGATTGAGCAAAGCTGTGATTGTCGAGCACATCTTTTTAAGGAAGCACGATTTGATTTGTAGTTAATATCCTCCGAAGGCCAGAGAGCGCTCTTGCAGGGTCCCACAATCCCCTTTAAATACGTGCGAAGAAACTAGTTGTGGGCAGAGTGAGGCTTCATGAAACACTGGAAACAAATGTGTCGAAGCTTCGAAACGTTTCAAAACCGTCTCTACGGTGACACATAGTGGTCATTTTTATGTATTGCTCTAGAACAGCTTTAGTAAAGACAGTTACGCTAATGAGGCAAGGCAGTGGCACAGTAGGTAGTGCTGTCACCTCACAGCAAGAAGGTTGCTGTTTCGAACCTCGGCTCAGTTGCCGTTTCTGTGTGGAGTTTGCAACTTCTCCCTGCCTTCGCGTGGGTTTCCTTCAGGTGCTCCAGTTTCCCCCACAGTCCAAAGACAACATGCGGTGCAGGTGAATTGGGTAGGCTAAATTGTCCATAGTGTATGAGTGTGTGTGAATGTGTGTGGAGTTTCCCAGAAATGGGTTGCGGCTGGAAGGGCATCCGCTGCGTAAAAACTTGCTAGATAAGTTGGCGGTTCAATACGCTGTGGCGATCCCGTAATAATAAAGGGAACAAGCCAACAATAAAAAATTAATGAGTTACGCATATAAGGAATTATAGCCCATGTTATAGCCACAGGTTTCAAGTAATTAAGTGAATCGGTAAGAGTTCCTGACTAGCCTGCAGAGATAATGGGTTCGAATCCAGGGTGATGCAACTATAGACCTTGTTTTTGTAACTGTGTACTTGCAATTTGTTTTGTTTTGTTTTAACATTGGTCTGACATCCGAATGAACACTTTGAGAACAAATATTTCTTATTTGGGTCATAAAAAAATTTACGTTATTAAAATACATAAAGTCTGAGTATTTGTACAATTCAGGATTTGAACTCAGGACATTTGCAGCACAGTTACTCTGTGCACATGCATGGTCCACTAGGCTACATGAGATAGAGGTTTTGTTTCCTGAGCCTGTCAATCAGACGCAGCTTCGCCAGGTCTCGAAACACTTCTGAAATGACCAAACTTTGAATTGCTTTAGTCAAATGACCTGGGTGTTTTGAATCACTTTAGTCACATAGCATGGGTGTTTTGAATCACTTTAGTTATGTGATAAGGTTGTTTTGAATCACTTAAGTCATGTGACATGGGTCTTTAGAAACACTTTAGTTACGTGACCTGGGTGTTTCGCATCACTATAGTCATGTGACCTGGGTGTTTCGAATCACTTTAGTCACGTGACATGGGTGTTTCGAATCACTTTAGTCATGTGACATGGGTGTTTCGAATCACTTTAGTCACATGACCTGGATATTTTGAATCACTTGAGTCACATGATATGGGTGTTTCGAATCACTTTAGTCACGTGACCCGGGTCTTTCAAATCACTTTAGTCATGTGACCTGGGTGTTTCTAATCACTTTAGTCATATGACCTAGGTGTTTTGAATCACTTTAGTCATGGGACATGGGTGTTTCAAATGACTTTAGTCACGTGACGTGGGTGTTTTGGATCAGGTTTAGGTGTTTAGAAACATGATATTATATTGAAACAGCAGTTTCACGTCAGCCATCGCTAAAAGAAACCCTGGAAATCCCCTGGGAAAAATAGTGGAAGATTTAAGTTTTTTTTTATTATTATTATTGATTTAGTGTGACTAATACACACATGAATATAAAAACATCTCAAAGAAGGATTTATTTCAAACACTCGACTGTAGTTCTGAGGTGAGTTTGGAGTGAAAATAAATTTTATGTTGCAATTTTATAAGCCACATTGCGATGTGAAGCAAACAATGTCATTATCATAGAATGGTTATCTTGATGTCATTATTGACCGATTCAACTAAATTTGAAACTTTTTTTTTTGTAGCCTATCAGTGTACTACTAGACTCTTAACTTATCTTAACGCATGTTCTAGTTTTACTAGAACCATTTGTTTACTGACAAATGCTCATGTAAATCACCTCAATTAAACCATCCAGCTCCAATTGAGAGAATGTGCATGCATTTGTAAAATCCTACTTTTGACCTAGTGATGAAGATGTTAATGAGTGAGATTAACTTGTTCATGGAGATTCTTGGGATTTTTTTTTTCTCAAGCAGAGATATGAGAAACAGAAACCTTCAAAATTGAAAATAAAAAATAGTAAAAAATGAAAGTATGGTGATATTTTAACCAGTTAAATCTAAAGCATTTGCGTTGGAATTAATGTTTGATACCTTTTAAGAACAGTAAATCTCTGCCTACTTTCATTTGATTGGCCATTTCTGTCATTGTGACTGAAAAATTTGCAACTGTCATCATAAAAACAGATCAACACATCAAATTATAAGTACTTTTACCGACAGCCTAGATTACACTCAAAAGGTACGCTCAAAAAAATATGTTTTGCTGCTTGTTCAAACAACTTATTTTAAACAAGCTGAAACATCACAATTCTTGATTGTTTTATGTCCAAACAACTTAAATTTTTAAAGTTCGAATTAAGTTACCTTAATCAGTTTGTGTTGGAACAACATGAAGCTATTGTGTGGAACCCAGCATTTTTTACAATGTAATTATGCTGTTAATACTGTTCAGTTTCCTGCACAGACCAGTATATCATCAGGAACTATTGGGTATTCATTTATTTTTGCTTGTATGTTTTTTTGTTTTTTTTTTGCTTCTTTGTTTTCATTTTCATTTTAAAATGCTAGTATAAATTATATAACATTGTTGTGCTGAACTACTATCGGAACTGAACTCATTTTTCATGTTTGTGTCATCTGCTTTAGTTAACCATTTCAGAGTGAAAGCAAAACAGTGCAGCAACCGATTATTGCATATTCCCAAGATCTATAAATTCATGTCTGGACGGCACTCACAAACGCTTGCGCCATCAAAGAGGAACGCACAAACATGAAAGAGGACGAATAAAGAGGCTTAATTTCTCCTGAGAGTGTAACACAGCAAAGACTTCTTAAAGGAGGATTTGAATTTTCTCCCCTCCTTTCTCTAAAGAGCATCTGTCCTGTTTTTAGTGTCGCTCTCTCGCTATATATCGCGTGTCTTTATCCATTAATTAAAAGCTCTCTGTCTTGATGCAAAAATCCACTGGCGATATCAAGCTTGGGATTTTCATGAACGTGCAAGAGAATGATTTACCCTTGGGTTCCCTTTTCTAACACCACTGTCATCACGGACCAATTATCTTCACCAGTGGGTTCACAAGTGAAACGAACGTGTGATTGATTTGGCGTCAGCACTCGAGGAAATACACAAGCCTATTTTAAACCTCCTTGAAAATACACAAATGTATACAAATCATCCTTTTCCTTATATGCTTCCATATTTTGTATGCATATTTTGGAATATTGCATAAAAAGTTGGATGGATGTCAAGATGTCAATGGATGTCAAGATGCGCATCCATTTTGTAAATGTGGGTGACGGTAAGGTCTGTGGCAATTTCACTAATTTTCCAACCGCACACAAGAGTACACACATAGGGTATACAGTACAAAAAAGCCAGTAGCTTTCAGTTGTCCAGAGCTTTTGTCACTTTTAAAAGGTGGGTTTTTGCATGATCGTGCGCATCTAGGTGCGCGTATTAGAGATGCGCGGATGGCGGTTACAGCCGCGGATAAACCGCGGATCGGGCGGATGACGTGACGAAAAATAATATTTTAATTAAATTCGGACGGGTGGTGGGCGGTTGTACTGTTTTTGTACACATAGCTGGCACACCAACGAAAAAGCCTAGGACTGACTTTACAGAATGAGAGGAGGAATCGTATACACTAATTCTGGATGAAGTACAGAAGTCTTCCTCTACAAAATTAAGAATAGACGGATCAGCAGAGGAAAATCTACTTTCCTTTTGGGAGAAACAAGGCCAGTCATTCCTACGACTACAGCACCTTGCCAAGAGAATTCTATGCATTCCAGCAACAAGTGCTGGGAGCGAGTGCTCCTTCAGTGCAGCAGGGCGCATTAGAGGCCAGGCGCTCTCGTCTGAATGTTGAAATGATGTGTCAAAATGCGTTTTCTATTAGGCTACTATAATAAAAAAAAAATTGTACAGTACAGTGCGTTTTCATTCAGTGCGTCGCTATTTATTTATTTATTTTTGTCCCTGTGCACCGATTGGAGACGGAGTTCACTGCTGATATTCTGAGAGCTTTATAGGGTGCTTCTCATTTCTTATTTGTGTATCCTCGTTTCCTTCCCTTGCTTTCTTTCCTCGTCTTTCCACCCCTATAGGATGCGAGGGAAGGACGCAAAAAAAACCTCAAAGACCGAGGAATCGAATCAAGTGAAAAGACACGTCCTCGTATTGTTTAGCGTCACTTCAAAGCGTCAATTAATGTTGGATTTGACTTGCACGTTTGGATTAACTGCATGTCATTAAAGTCATTCTCTATTTTCTAATAATCAATAAAGAAACATTCATTTAATAATAAAAAGGAATAAGCCATTCAAACAAAGAGCTCAGTCAGCAGATGGCGGGCGGGTGCGGTTTTAAAAATTGGTCAAAAATGTTAGTGCGGATGGATGGCGGACGGATGATGAGTTTTATGATGCGGTTGCGGATGAAATAATAGCCCATCCGCGCATCTCTAGCGCGTATGTCTAGTGTGAGAGACGAAGCGAAAGAGCACGATGGGGCTTGATTTGTTTACTTATTTATTCATTTATTTATTTGGAGATAGTAAAAAATATGAATACAACAGAATGACAAGACACTTTAAAAACTATGCATCAACTGTGGAAGGCTAACACAGGGTCATAAAAATGTAGATAAGATATTTGTACAAAATAGGCATGCAAAAATCTAATATAATAAAATAAAAATAAAATATAATGGTAAAATAAAATATAAATAAAACAATAATAAACAAGCAAACACTATAACAAATTAGTCATATATATTACAAATAAATTAAAGCCATTCTTTTAGCCATTTTTATATTTTATTTTTACAAAGGATCTAAAAAAAGATTGATGTTTTTTCTAAAAAAAAAAAACATAGTTTATTGTTATACTGCATGAGAATTTAGTAAACATCTTTAATTGGGACGTCAATTTATTGCTCGACTGATTTCCTGAAAATTCTAATAACAGATGGAACCAGTGCTTTATTTGCAACTGTTTTATGCAATATTCTTTGCTAATCTAATTAAAACTTAGTTATTGTGTTCACTTCAAGACTTAGAAATAGTTCTTTGCACATGATTGTGTGGGTGTCACGGTGGCTCAGTGGTTAGCACTGTTGACTCACAGCAAGAAGATTGCTGGTTTGAGTCCCGGCTAGGCCAGTTGGCATTTCTGTGTGGAGTTTGCATGTTCTCCCCATGTTTGTGTGGATTTCCGCCAGGTGCTTTGGTGTCCCCCACAGTCCAAAGACATGCCCTAAATTGCCCGTAGTGTATGAGTGTGTGTGACTGCAAGAGTGTATATCGGTGTTTCCCAATACTGGGTAGGGCATCCACTGCATAAAACATATGCTGGAGTAGTTGACGGTTCATTCCGCTGTGGCGATCTCTGAAATAGAGACTAAGCTGAAAGATAATAAATGAATAATGAATGAATGATGAATGATGAAATGAATATATCAAATGTTGGACAATAGAAGGAACTAGCAGTGTTTCCTTGCCATGCTCACCTTATTCAGCCTGATATCTCCTAATCACACTACTAGAGTGAAGATCCCTTTAATTCTAAAAGGATTACTCCACTTTTAGTTCAGTTAAAGAACAACTTGACAGCGCGCTTCATGAGTTTAGCACATTGGCATGGTTGGCACAGTAGTCTCAGTTGTAAATTACTAATACTATTCCTTTCAGCTCCAGTAAATAGTAGTAATTGAAAGCCTCCCATGGGAACATAATCAGACAAATGTACACAAATGTAAGTCATTCCTTTGCGTAAAAAGACAAGTCTCAGTTCATTAACTCCACAAACCATTTGACGATAAGACATTAAAGCACCAAACATTATAATGATTCAACTTTTGCACTGTAACATCCAAGAATCGTTCATGAACCTCTCTGCTTTGTTGAGACTATGGATTAATCAGTTCATTTAAAGGCTTTACAACATGTCTTTACAAGCGCAAAAGTAAGATGATAATTTCTTATACAGTAGCATGATTTAAATAGTCTTTTTTAAGGAAGCAAAGACTTGCTGTTTTTATGTGCGTCTCTTTAAATGCAAATGAGCTGTAAAGGCTCCGCCCTCTTCTGAAGAGTGTCTTTACAGCATGTTTATTTTAAACATGTTTATTTTCATTATATTTTGTGTTATAGATCTGTGTTTATGTGACAGAATTGAAACATACTACTATCCAGGTTATTGATTTAAATTAAACCACTGAAGGAAAATATGAAATAATAACTTTAATAGCTTAAATAAGAATACATTTCATACATGAATGTTTGGTAACAAAACATTCCTGGTTTGAGTCCCAGTTGGTGCTTGTGTGTGGAGTTTGCATGTTCTCCCCGTGTTTGTGTGGGTTTCCTCCGGGTGCTCTGGTTTACCCCACAGTCCAAAGACATTAAATATAGGGGACTTGAATAAAATAAATGTATGATTGTGTGTGTGTATGGGTGTTTCTCAGTACTGGGTAGTGGCTGGAAAGGCATGGGCTGTAAAAAAACAAATGCTGGAATAGTTGGAGGTTCATTTCTCTGTGGCGACCTCTGAAAATGTCTCACTGTAAAAAATGTTACTTAGATCTAACTTATAAAAAGTGAGGCAAGTGGTTGCATCGGACGTTTTAGGTTGATTCAACTTCCAGCCTTTTTTAAGTATTTTAAACACTAAAACATTGCTTAAAACAAATGCAATAAAATTAAGTTGAGCCAAATAATATTTCTAAAATTACTCAAATCAGATAAACTTACTTTTTTTGTTAAACTTAACTTACTTATACATTGCTATATGTTGACTGTACTCATTTTAATTAAGTATTATGAACTTAATGATCTAAATAAAATTAACCATGCATATGTCATTTAAAACGAATTTAATTGACTTCTGGCTGTAACCTCAGAAAATAAATCGGCGTTTCTATATTGTAAGCACAATATACACTAGTAAACACAGATAAACAGACTTTCCTGTCAATAACAATTAAATAAGAATGGGAAGATGGATTAAAGACCATAACATGTATTCAATATCAATCAATGTTCCTTTTAATAGTGACTACAAAATAGGCCATTAATGTGGCTACACGTACACAATACATAAATAAAAACATTAATAATACCAGATCCTATTGAGAAATCATCCAAGGCAACTCAGTGAGGAGATTTGCATATTTTGATGAAGATTTTGGATGCATAATGTCCAGTCCCACAAAGAGTCTCTAATACATCTTAAATGTATACAGTTTTGATGGATACTTGAAGTCGAGGACATCGGTAAGTCCAAACAGGAGCCATCATGCATTTGACAGGTTTGGCAAACCTCTGACAGTCCTATGATAATCCAAACTGTGTTGGGCTGATGGCAAATTTTTCCCGTAGGCAGCCGCATGCACCTCTGATTCCTCACAACTCTATTGGTAGAGACAAAAAGAAACAGGAGTTCAGGTGGTTGCTACCAAACAACATTAAATAGCTAAATACTAAATAGAAAATAACTACAAGTAAAGTTACAAAATTCCAGTGAGAATGATGCATGGATGAAACACCTTAGTTTATCAGTTAAAAATTACCTTAGTTAAAATTACCTAACTTTTATTTTAAAAATAAAAAAAGGTTATAGAGGTTGTGTAATTACATTATTCCAGGTGTTTTTAGTTATCAAATTTTAAAGAAAACTGTGATTTTACTCAGTGTAACAGTGCATGTCATTGTGGTTTCCTGTCAATCACAGAATTGTTAAAATTTAGGTATTACATTTTTTTGTTTATTTTGGCAACTTATAAAGCATAAGAATGTGTATTTAATTTAGATATTAAAACTGTTTGAAAACGGCTATAAGAAAATTATAGAATACAAATTCTATAATTTAATTGTCATCTTCATTTTGCACCAAACTTTGCACGTCATAATACAAATTTTATTAAATAAATAAATAAATACATTGCCATTTTACACATTACATTAAGGTTTACATTAAATTTTTGCTAAAGCTACATTTAATTGACTTTTTCTTCAAATTTAATGTCACTGGCAAATGACAGTTCAGTGATTCAGTGTTATCAGTTAGCTTTATTGAAAGACTGACAGATAATAAGAAACTGCATTAGGATATTTTTTTACTGTTTTTACTGTTGCACACATAAAAAAAATCTTCAGATATCAAATGTAAGTTAATTCTATGGAGCCCACTATTGTTTGCAATTTTACCAATGTTTTACTTACCTGCAAATAATTATAGCTGTAATTGTATCTAATGTTTTTCTTACCTGGATGTGAAGTTTGAAGATCCACAGGTAACAAAATCACTTTGGTATCTAAAGACCAAGAACATGCATTTTAGAATGAGGTGCATACAGTTTAAATGGTTCTGTAAACATCAGTAGTAAATGTAATTTAAGTTAAATAAATTGTAAATCTGTAATTTATTCACTATGCAGCATTAAAAAACTTATGGACTAAATCTCTAAAACACAAACTTTAAGTTATACTTTCTCTTACGTTAAACACAAACTACTTAACTGTTGCATACGTTTCTGAATTTAATATCCATCCTTAATGTGCTGCTATAACTTAGGTGAGCTAACTTTAGCTAAGTTAGCGCTAACAAACTGAACCCCCACACCCCGACCGCCCACCAGTGACCTTGTTAATCGGTTCTGCAACGTTAGTTTTACCTACTAAGTGTTTTAAAACTACTTTCACTATTTTTCTCAATAATATCACTTTTAATCGTTAGTATAAACTAGCGTTGGTTAGCGTTAGCCAACTTAGCTTTCCATGTGAGAGCAGTCTAACTGTTAACATACCTGAGGCTACAGTACAATTTACAAAGCTAAAACCTCACCTGCCTAGCGAAGACAGCAGTTTTGCATGACTTTACAATTATCATTCGGCTAAATTTGCAACTTACCGTGTTAATCAGATCCGCTGCTGGGAGCAGTTAATGTCGACCATTGCAGAAGCTGCGTCTGCCTGCTGAATCCCGGGCAATGAAAAAGGAGTCACGCCAAACTATTAAAATCACGTTTTATGAACACCTGCCCACATCGACAGCTGCTCTAATAAATTGTCTGTGTCAACTCACTTTTATAACATTTATTCTACACAATAACCACGTACAAAAATCTACTCAAATAAATTGCATTAGTTTTATTTAAAATATACAGTTATATAAAAACTGATATATTTTAAGTAAAGAGGAAGCAAATTTTATTTTTTTGGTATAAAACAAATAAAATTAACTAGATTGCAATTATTTAAAGTAGATAGAACCAACTTTGTGAGTGTAGCACTTTTTACAGTGCTGTTAAATGCCGCTAAAAAAGAGATTAACAAGGCTGATTCTGTTTAGCTCACTCAGGCGAGGAGCCACATGGGTTTCAACCAATAGGTGTTGGATTTATTTTTATGGGGGAAGAGCTGACCATGAAGGATTTCGATTTTGTCATTTATTGGTTAAATCCTCTTCTACTGTTTTTATATTTTAAAATGTAAATAACTTCTATGATAGCAAAAGTAAATTATTTATCCTTATCTTTCCAGTCTTCAGTGAAATATTGTCACAGTCACCAAGTTGAGTGCCCACCAAACACACTAGAGGGCACTCTACATATCACATTTGCCACTGGACTACATATTCCATCATGCACATCACACACACACCAGTTCCAGTTCACCACTGATTACAATCACACAGTTGAATCTCATGAGGACTGATTACCTGGACTATATATACACCTCCAAAATATGTTTGCTTAGCCTTGTATCACTGTTCCGGTTCTTGTTTTTGTTATTTTACTTTGTTTTGATTTTTGGATTGTTTTGTAATTTTTTTGAGGTGTTTTCTGCCTGCCCTGATTATTGCCTGACTTTAATTTTTTTTTTTTTCTACTGGATTACTTATGTTGTACTGTTTGCTCCTGTTGACCCTGCCTGTCGGTATATCCCTTTGCTCGTCGTTGGAACTTTACCTTCGTGTATGCACTCGTAACACAGACGGTCATTCAGAAATCATTTTAATTTGCTAATTTGTTTGTCTAAAAACATTTTTCTTATTATTAATTTTAATATTTACTATTTATTTTTGTGAAAACTGTGATACTTTTTTTCAGAACTCCATAAATATAAAGAAAAAAAGAAAAACATGTAATTTTTTCGTTTTCCTTTGGCTTAGTCCCTCTATTCATCAGGGGTCGCCACAGCAGAATGAACCGCCAACTATTCCAGCATATGTTTTACACAATGGATGCCCTTCTATCTGCAACCCAGTACTGTGAAACATCCATACACACTGATTCACACTCATACACTACAGCCAATTTAGTTTATTCAATTCACCTATAGCGCCTGTATTTGGACTGTGGGGGAAACCAGAGCACCCGGAGGAAACCCACGCCAAAACAGGGAGAACATGTAAACACAGAAATGCAGCCGAGACTTGAACAAGCGACCTTTTCGCCGTGAGGTGAGTGTGCTAACCACTGAGCTCCATCTATTCATTTGAAACACATCAAATGTACATGTGCATCTTAATGCATCCATGCTGAATCAAAGTATTAATTCCTTCTCAACTAGAATGAACAATAGTATACATAACACCACATTATAAAATTATATGAGTTGAAAATATTACCTGATGTTGAAAAAGTCATTATTTCAACATGTGCAAACTCAGCATACACTGACAGAGTCAAAAAGCACATCAGAAAAGTAATTACCAATATTGTCCTCATTTAACATGATCTCCTAGTGTTCATGTTTGTGTCAGCAGGACTTCAGTCCACCCTCAAGTCAACTGTAAAAACAGCAGCAGCTACTGAAAATAAAACAGATTAGTCTAATCTGTGGCATTATCAGTCTTAAATAGTCTGCGTACCTCCTTCATTATCCAGAGTGGTCCTGCAGACACAACGTCAATGCGAGTTAATGCTATGTGTAAATCAACAGAGCCACAGCTTAAAAGGAGCTCAATGTCACTGTTAAATAATGCTGCGTTTTTAATTTGAATTAATCTACTTCAGCAATGACGAAACAGTTATCCCTTTGGGACTGTAAATCCAAGCGCTCAAACACATCTGCATTAGTTAACAGTGTTCTGCACATGACATAATGCGGTAATCTCACTGAACTTTTGCTGCAGCAGTTGGCCTACAGGGGGCAGCATTCAGGAAATATGGGATTTTAGATGAGTCAGCATTTCTGCACCATATGTTTCTTAGCAAGTGGGTGAGTGCATTAAGGTGGTGAAGGAAAACTAAAGAGCTAAAACCCCAGCAGGCTGTTCCTTCGAAGGAAAAAAACCCCTAGGATGGCGCTTTTTCTTTCTTTTTTTTTTAAATGTCACTGAAAATCAAATCTTGTGTTGTGTTAAAATCAGTGAATGTGTCGAGTTTCCAAAAAAGGAGTCTGTTCTCACTGGCACACTGAAGCAGGGGATATTCTTGAATAATTGGATCTGGAATAGGAGCATATTCACACACTCACACACACTTACGCACACAACACAAACCTCTGGTGAAAATAATCCAGCAACCTTCTTGCCAAGGAGGAAGATAATGAATTACTGGATGAGGTCCCAAAATCTTCTGCTGAAGGCATTTAAAGGGACAGTTCACCCAAAATAATAACAATTTACTCAATATTTTATCAGCCTCAAGTGGTTCCAAACCTTTATGACCTTTATGTGTTTTATATATATATATATATATATATATATATATATATATATATATATATATATACATACATATATATATATATACATACATACATACATACATACATATATATATATATATATATATATATAAAGTATTTTTTTCAAATATTGTTTGAAGTGTGTGTTTGATGCATGTCAGGGATTGGCTTGCAATACCCTGTCCTGTCATATTTTAAATAAACTCAACTAAACTAAAATGTACCCACAATTCTAGAATAAACATCAAAAACTGCTGCAGCAAAACCAAATCCATGCAATGAAAAATGATATTGACTGTATGTTCAACACTCAGTGAATGCATCTAATCTGTGCATTGACATCTACAGTACACCGATCCTGATGCATAAGCATGTGCGTGATTACAGTGTGTCAGGCTCAATCAGACATACACGTGTGCACAAACAAACACGCAGCAGACGACAGACAGGCAAAGATACCGAAAGAGACAGAGCGTGAGACACCCGACACTTAGGGCAAAACCATGTTTGTGCAAACTCTTTTAATCTGCCAGCATTGCTCGAAGTTCACTGGAGAATGAAGCAGTAGAGTAATCATTTGCTTCAGGTTAGAGATTGATTCAGCATCTCTCTCTCTCTCTCTCTCTCTCTCTCTCTCTCTCTCTCTCTCTCTCCATCTCTCTCTGTGGTTTTTCCCAGAATCTGCTGTTCTCCTTTGGGGCGATGGGTGAATGAGCGAAAGAACGACTAGTTCTTGTTTATCCTCCTGCGAGCTGCGGTGCCGGCGTTCGCCTGCTCTTCTGTACAGTACAGCGCGGGCCAGTTTTGGGCAAAGATTAATTGTTAATTGAGAGGAAGAGGGGGAGAAACTGCATTAGCATGCCCGGACAAAAAGAAGCCTCTTGAGAAATCTAATTAAGCAAAGACACATGAGTTTAAAGAGCAGGCAAAAATAAATAAATAAGGCATTTGGATGATAAACAATCTGGCCCTTGGAATTTATCTTCTTAAAAGTATGACTGCTGAACTGCACATGTAATCCTGATTAGTAAGATATTTATTCGCAATTGAACTCTAAAACGTTTTAGATGTACGAGCTTAAAGCATTCAGTCAGTAACATGTGAGCATGAATCTCTGAATAAAAATAAAATAAATGAGATTAAATTAAATTACATTTTTTTTATTTAATATAGTTTATTTAAATTAAATTAAAACTATTTAATTTAATTTTAAATTAATTAAATTAAATTAATACAAAATATATATATATTTTTATTTTATTTAAATTAAATTGTATATTTTATTTTTAATTTAACTGAATTTAATTTCATGTTTTTATTTATTTTATTTTTAATTAAATTCATTTAATTGAAATTAATTGTTTATTAAGTATCTTTTTATTACACACACACATATTAAAATTAAATTAATAAACATATTTATTTTATTTTATTTTATTTTAATTATTATTATTCATTATTTTATTTATAAAAAATAAAATCAAATAAAACAATTCATCTTAATTGAATTCAATAAAAATGTAATTAAATAAAATTAATTTACAAAAATATAAATTAAACAAATCAAAATTACATTTTTTGTGCACCATTGGGATTTTGGTAATCTGTTATGGTATTTTATGATATTCACAGGTTTCAATATTATTAAAACTTTTCAGAAATGTCCATGTCATATTACCACAAAAATATATTTTTATTGGTTCATTAAAAGTATTATTTTAATTGTAAAATACAAAATACATTATTTAACATGAATATTAATATTAAATATTAACTATATAAACTACATTAACTACATACAAATTTTGTATTAAAAGTAATGCCCAACAAAATCTTGAAACTTGATTATCACATCTCTTATCATTTGACTATTAATCCAATGTAGTATCTGTAGTGTCCTGAAAATGATACCTGCGCTGTGCCGAAGCTAGCAAAAAACACTTGCATCATGTCTGGCACTGCTTTGTGCCATTATAGCTTGTGTGTTAAAGGCCTTTTTTCTAATAATACTCTAAAATATCTAATGTACATTGCTGTTTGAGAAAAAAACCTCCACAGACATTGATCCGATTCTCGGGACTGCACTGAACGTCAAAACCATTATAAAGACTTCCAGTTAAAGAGATCTGCAGTGTCCAAATAGACAGTCACATATACACTCCGCGTGATGAGAGCTTTTAGCCTGCTGAGGAAGGCAGACAGCTTTCTAACACACACACACACACACACACACACACACACACACACACACACACACACACACACACACACACACAGTCAGTGATGAGGCTATTCAGTGGCTCAAGAGGCTTTTGTTAGCAGTCATCTATAGAAACAATCCTTCAGCCAATTAGGGGTGACATTTTAACCTCTCATTTGAATATGTAAAATCTCACCTTGGCTCTTTGGGTGCCATTTATAGATTTTTTTTTTCTTGGGGTATTTTGGGTGTAATTATCTAATTATAAATAGGAATTAAATTATAGGAATGGAAATTACGTAAATACAATAGATTGGGAATCACTTTTGTTTTTGATAATTTTAGTCAATACACTGTTAGGAATTACGACTGGGAGAATGGAATAAACAGCAATGGAAAAAGTAATTACTTTGCATTTCACAATCAAGCTCATCCTTTCTTGTAATTGTGAGTCTTTTATAGGACAAATCAGACATTTCTTTCTTATGAGAAGTGTATAAGTTAATATGTTAGTTCACATTTTATTGCAGAATTTTATTGTTTATTTCTCACAGTACATATTTTGGTCAGAACTGAGTGTTTCCAACTCACATTTTCTTCACACATGTATCTTAGATTTTGGAGTTTATATCCAATCATGAATTCTTCATTTTATTTTATTTTTTTTACTTGTAGATGTAAGGTTAAAAGTACAAATTAAGAAAGTAACCAAACAATTCCACTCGCAATTGTAAAAAAAGGAAAAATTTATATATATATATATATATATATATATATATATATATATATATATATATATATATATATATATATATATATATATATATATATATATATATACACACTTCTATACAGCTTAATGTGACATTTAAAGGCATAACTAGGTTAAATAGGTTAACTAGGCCGGATAGGGTAATTAGGCAAGCTATTGTATAACGATGGTTTGTTCTGTAGTGAATCAAAAAACATTTAGCGTAATGGGGCTAATAACTTGGTTTAAAATGGTGTTTAAAAAATTAAAAACTGCTTATATTCTAGCAGAAATACAACATATAAGACTTTTTCCAGAAGAAAAAATATTATCAGACACACTGTGAAATTTCCTTTCCTCTGTTAAACATCATTTGGGTAATATATATATATAAAAAAAATTAATAATTCAAAGGGGGGCTAATATTTCAGACTTCTGATATACTGGAATTTTTCAGTTACATATTTTAATTCTTACTTTTTTTACATTTAGTAGTTCAAGTTATTTTGGCGGAACTCTGCATTCACATCACTAAAATTACTTTCTTAGAATTAAAAGTTTACAACTTTTTCCTATTGAACTTTTATTTTAAACCTAAAAATTCATTTTGTCTTGGTCAGAGTCACATTTGCGATTATGTCTCACGATTCTGAGATATTAAGTCTGATTTGTGATGAAAAACCTCATCATTACTTTATGATGTATTTGTATTCAATGACAGAAATTAAATAAAAAGAAAAGTAACTAAAAATAAAATCTCACTGTAAAGATCACCACCTCAAGACTCTAAGAAGGTGTGACTGAACTATTTGTGCATGGGCTTTTAATGCCTGGCACAAACACACACACACGCACACAGAATAACCTGAGCTGCCCTCACCTGGCATTAAATCCCTCGCCAGCGTATCCTCCTGACACCTGTGTGCCACGTCATCCAAAACAGACACAGGTGCTCTGAAAAACACACCCGACAACAACACCGCAGCCCATCACTGCTCCCGCTTCTTAGAGCAGCGTTTACTCTGGGATTCGGTGACCTTTTGTTTTAGAAAGGACAGTATTGACCCGTCGAATGTCACATTTAAATGCACTGTGTTTTCGGGGCCTTTTTTTTTTGCCATGCACCGAGACGGTTGGTAAACAAAAATGCTTTTGCAATCAATCAGGTTCATGAGTGAGGGAATATTTTGTGCAAAAAGATATGGATCTATGATTGTGAACTTTTAAACGAATTTATAAATTAGAAGCATTTTACCATACATTTATTTATGCATTTACACACACACAATAACTGAATAAATAGATTAAGTATAAATTTGACAATTTACAACATAATTTACACATAACACATAATGTTATGTTACACATAATGCTTTATATTACACTGCCATTTAAAAATATGAAGTAATTTTATTTATTTATTTATTTATTTATTTATTTATTTATTTATTTATTTATTTGGTATTTATAATTTTATTTATAAATAATTTTTTATAAATATAATTATATAATATTTAATATAAATATTTATAAAACAAATTATTACCTTTATTATGTTACAAAGCTTTGTTAAATGACATTTATTTTATTTATTTATGCATTTTTGTATTTATTTGTTTTATTTATTTATGTATTTATTTATTTATGTTTAATTAGATATTTTTTTTAAAAACAAATTAATACCTTTGACATTTATTATACCTAAATGACATTTATTTATTTATTTGTTTGTTTGTTTGTTTGTTTGTTTGTTCGCTTACCTCACTTAATTGTGCATTTAATTATGACAAACTAATTTATTTAAATATGTCTATGTCTGCATAACATTCATATCATAAATAATTAATTTATTTAAATTTAATATTACATTAAATATTAAATCTCATAAATATAATTGCATATAATAAAAATAAATAATAAAATATTTAATTTAATATTTAATTAATCTAAATTATTTATTTAATTTCCCATTTTTTACTTTATTTAATATTAAATTAACTATCAAATCTAATTAAATATGACATATTTCTTCATTACAATTTGTAAAGAAATTATAAGTTAATATTTTATTTTAAATATTGATATAACATTAAAAAAATGTGTTTTCAGGTGATCTGTTTACTAACATTGCCATGCATCATTAAATGCCTTTAAATACATTTTATTACGTGTGTTTTCCCCTTTTAGATCAGTTTATTCATCACTGATGAATCACTCTGCTTGAATTTCAACCAGATTGAGACATTTCAAGAGAAACAGCAGATCTGACTGACGTTGTCCTGCTGGAAATAACTATAGATGGAATGTAGGATGCGGTTCATGTTCAAGCCCTATTAAAAGACACATTTTGCACTTTTTATCTATTTGCTTTCATTTAAAATTTCAGCCTTTTGTCTTTGTCTCACCCTCTTTTCTAATGTCTGTTTTTGCAGTTAAACTTCTATATGTAAATCACCTCTGTAATGCTTTGCAAACCTCTGCATATACACAACACTGTCATTTATCTGAAGGAGCCTAGCTTGTAAATACTGAATATGCATTGATATGCAAATGTGGCACATCATATGTTAATGTGCTTATGGTCATGACATCATAAATAAGCTGTTATGGATATTAGTTGTGGTGCAATGGGAAGGGAGGCTCATGTTATCTTATGAAGTAAATATGTAAATCTTTAGAATACAGAATCTTTACATAACAGGATTTAACAAAAAAATTATATTTCCATTATTAGTAGATTATTTACAACTTTACGTTTACTAATTATTTTCTTCTTATTATTTAATTGGTATTATTTTAAACAGCAGGCAACAAAACAGTATTTACCAAAGAGTAAGCGGTTAGTTTCTGAACCGCAAAATAAAAAGTCTGTAAAATACTACTTGTTTAAAATCAATTTCTTTCTATATTTAATTTAATTTGATTAAATTTATTTTATTTTATTTTATTTTATTTTAATTTTGACTTTTAACTTTTAATATTACTTATTTTTTCTGCTACTTATTTCTAATAAAATCTTGTTATTATCAGTTTAAAGATGAGTATTTTCAGTAATATCATCATTTTAAGGGGGGAAAAAATCATTATTTTAACATGTAAGCTCAGATGTGTATTAAACAAGTCTGAATTGTGAGATAAAAAGTAACATTTCCCACTTTTTATTCCATGGTGGAATAGAATAGAAGTTTTTATTGTCCACAGATGTGGACATTCATTTTTGGCCACACAAAAAGTTTCCAAAAAGCATCTACAAACATCACAAATACAAAACACAGAGCATAAACACAAAACTTCCTACACCACAGATTGCCAACACACAACTGTGCCTATGAAACCACAAACAAATTCACAGTGTCACCGAATAACATACAAACTACTTTATTGTTATTTGTTCAATACTTACAAATATTTGTTTTTGCTGCGGGTACTCTGTATCCTCTACCAGAAGGAAGTTTTTTAAATTCATAATAAAGATGATGAGTGGAGTCCTGAACTACCTGTGAGGTTTTCTGTCTGATCTGGTTTATATACAGTTCCCCAAGCGGCCTCTGGGTGTCCAATATGATATTACTAGCTGAGTTAACACTCTTTGCAAGTTTATACTTGCTTCTAGCACCAAGATTTCCGGACCAGCAAGAGATAGTATAGGAGATAATACTTAAGGAAATAGCATCAATAATTGCCTCAAAGTAAAATAAATAAATCAACAAATAAATAAATAAATAAAGGTAAATGTGAAAATTTACAATAAGACACAGATATAGTCATGTTGTGACAAATTTTCATTTAAAAAAATGGCATTTAAGATTAAAAATGTTGAATTAATATGACAGGCCTAATCTACAATTTATATTAGTGGGCTTGATTGATTGATTGATTGATTGATTGATTGATTGATTGATTGATTGATTGATTGATTGATTGATTGATTGATTGATTGATTGGGAAACTATTACATAATTTACATACATAATTTGGGAAATATTTGAAAAACCATGAAACTTTTAAGGGAAGGCTAATCATTTTGTCCTGAATTGTACATTTTAACTAAAAAACTGTCAATAAAAGCCACTTAGTCCATCTTTTTATTTAATTATTGTTATTATAAGGAGAGATCAAGGTTCAGTAATGCAATTCAAAAGCATAAATAAACTAAAGCACCAATGAATCCCAAACTACTGAAAACTGTTTATTACTATTCTTTACCATTGAACTGTTGATTACCGTTGATTATATGTGAAGAATTGAACAAATCTCTGTTTCTATAGCCTCACAGAACATTTATATGGCAGACATTTTCCAAATGTTATTCTTCAGCTTTCGTATTTCCACACAGCAACAATTTAGCAGCACATCCCACAAATGCATGACTGCTAATATCTCCATGCTGCCAATCTGATACAACAAGTTCAAATAAAATTGTAAAAAATCTTGACCGGCCCTAACAGCTTTATTGGACCTCAGCAAGATATCGATTTTCATATATTTTACATTTATAGGTATTCAGAAATGATAATTGCCAATTACTGTAGCTGGTGAAGTTACCTGTGCTGAGCAGAACAGCTGTGTTTTGTTGTGGCTTCTACACACACACACACACACACACACACACACACACACACTCACACACAACAACAACAGGCCTCCACTGGGCAGACAAAGCACTGGTGTGAGAGCGAATGGACAGATGTGACCCTCATTGACTTGGGAATTGAAGAGCTCACTTGTCCCGTCAAACTCTGTTAATTTTATTTCTTTTAATAGCAAAATCACACTCTGGACATTCCCTATTTCCTCTTTCATTATTTCCTTTTAATATACTGTCCGTACAAGCTTGTTCTACTGTGTCTCAATCCAAATAGATACATAAATACATGCATTTTAGGGGCTGCATTTACTTAATCTAAAAATACAAAATATTGTATCTATCTACATAGATAATATATCTAAAAAACTGTAATATTGTGAATTTTATTTAAAATAATAATTTTCTATTTTAATATGTTTTACATTTGAACTTATTACTGTTATTCAAGGCTGCATTTTTTTGTCAGTCTTGAATGTCACATGATCCTTCAGAAATCAATCTCATACTGCATAATGTTTCTTAACCCATTTATTCATTTTCCTTCGGCTTAGTCACTATTTATCAGGGGTCGCCACAGTGATATGAATCGCCAACTATTCTAGCACGTTTTACACAGTACTTCCAGCCACAACCCAGTAAGAAAAATTCATACACTCTCGCATTCACACACATACTCATTCACTACGGCCAATTTTTGTTTTACCCAATTCATTTATAGTGTGGTAGGAAACGCACGCCAACACGGGGAGAACATACAAATTCCAAACAGAAACACCAACTAGCCCAGCCGGGACTCAAACCAGCAACCTTCTTTCTGTGAGGCAACACTGAGCCACCTAGATAATTTAATCTTTAATCTTCATTAAAACATAAATTTTGAATTTTAGAGAAAGTCTATTGTCTAAAGATGTCCTGAACGATTTAATCATGTAATATTAGAATCCATGGGGAAAAATAGCAAAGAACAATCTTAAAAATAAAGGTTATTAATTATTGTTTCTTACAAAATAAATGTACTAAGAAAAAAAGTGGTTATTTAAATGTGCCATGGAATAAAATTATGAATATATTTAGCTAGGCATAGCTAAATAATAAGAGTTGACATACCATAACATGACATACCATGAGCCTCAAATAAACCGTTTCCTCGTTCTGTAAATTTTGCAAGCGTAAAAGCAATGTGAAAAATAGGCCAACTGGAACAAAACATGTGATTCTGATGATTCACAGGGAATCACTAATATGCAAATACGCTTTATTGGCCACAACATTTTGTAGTGTTTTCTAAAGTTTGGGGTCAGTTTTTTGTCATGTTTTTTTTTTTTTTTTTTTTTTTTTTTAGAAAATGATTTTATTCATCAAGGCAGCATTCATTAAATGTATTTTTTATTGTTAAATATTTTTAAAAAAATTTAAATAACTGCTTTCTTATTGTATGTAGTTTCAAACTAAATTATTATCCCAGTCATTATTGCTTTTATTACTATAAACATTAATAATAATAATAATAATAATTAAAATTAGAGTAATTTCTGAAAGATCATGTGACTAAAGACTGGAGTAATGAAGCTGAAAATTAATCTTTAAAATCACCGGAATATATTATTAAATTAAATGATAAACTACTTTTGAACATTTTTATTTTATAGTGCAATAACATTTCACAATTTTACAACTTATACTGTATTTTTGATTAAATGAATGCATTTTTGGTGAGCAGGATAGACTTGTTTTAAAACATTTAAAAATCCTAATGACCCCAAACATTTGACCAGTAGTGAATGTGGGACTCTTATTTTGAAAATGGGAGAAACAGGAAGACTACGGGATAGAGAAATTTAAATTATCTCATCAGCAAAATTATCTCATCAGAAAGCAAAATGCAGGACATACAGATTATATTTTTATTTCTAAGGAGGCATGAGGTCTTTTTAAATGTATCTTTTTTTAGTTTAACGTGTATATTGTGAAATTTACCACATATGTTTTTTTTTATTTTAATGAGGCAGCAAACATGTAGACTCCTGACTACACTTCAGTTTAAATGATTGAAATTGACCAAGGAATCTACTCAATTTCAGTTATTTCAATTTCAAGGGATCACCAACATGCAAATATGTTTTATTGGCCACAACATTTACTAATGAGATTACAATAATGTTATTTTCGCTTATTTTTATGTTCATCTAAGCTTGCAATACGCATACTATGTATGTGGGACTCCTTATTTTTAAAATTGGAGACCGGGAGACTAAAAGAGCTGTTCTGTGAAACATTTCTTAAATCATCTAGTCTGATTACAGCTTATCAGAAAGCAAAATGCAGGATATACAGATTATATATTTATTTCCGAAGAGGCATAAGCTCTTTTAAATGTATCTTTTGTTAGTTTAACATGTATATTGTAAAATTTGCCACCTTTTTTAAATGAGGCAGCGAACATGTAGACTCCTGACTGCACTTCAGTTGAAATGATTGTAATTTATCGAGGAATATACTTATTTCAATTATTTCAATTTCAAGGGATCACTAATATGCAAATATTTTTTATTGGCCACAACATTTTCTTGTGAGATTACAATAACTTTATTTTCCCTTCCGTTTTATGTTCCCCTAAGCTTGCATTAAACATACTTTGAATATGGGACTCTTATTTTGAAAATGGGAGACACAGGGAGACTAAAGGAGCAGTTCTGTGAAAAATCTCTTAAATCATCTAATCTGTTTACAGCTTATCAGAAAGCAAAATGCAGGATATACAGATTACATATATATATATTATGCTTAATGTGTATATTGCAAAATTTGCCACATGTTTTCTAATGAGGTAATGACTCCTGACTTCATTTCAATTGAAATTATTGTAATTTAACAAGGAATGTACTCAATTTTAGTCATATCACACTATGTGTGTGTATGTGTATGTAAGAGCAGGCACTGACACAAGCTGCAGAGTGTCAGAGCAGAGCTCATTAATATTCATGACCATTCCAAATATGGTCAAACCTGAGCTTTTCATCCTCTGAAGATTACCTGTGGCTATAAACGAGCATATAAAACAGTATCTGGATAATTTTTTTTAAATACTTATACCACATTTTTACTATTTAGATATCAGGGTACAATTTTACATATTAAATCAATGCATTCTATGGCATCATTAAAGACCTGTTTAATAAAAGGTTCTTGAAGATGGTTTGTCTACTACATATGGCATCACTGTGAAGATCCACTTTTAGATCCTTTCATTTTGAGAGCAAACGTAAGGAATTCTGGTCAAAACACCTTATTCAGGAAACACGAGTTGGATGAATTACATGTAAAGCTATTGTTATGTAAATTCCTCCATTCAGAGCAGAGCAGCAATTTCAGCATGAATACATCCACAAACGATTTACACAGAAATAACAAGGAAAGCATCTTCTACTGCATATTCCACTATGAACTGCCACCCTCCTCTATTCTCATCAGAGGAAACACACAGAGGAAGTGAGAGACTGGTAGTAAAAGGAACGACAGACTGACACTGAAAACAAAAAGAAGGGATGCTTGTAATGGAGTGGCTGACAACAACCCAATACAATCAAACATCACGTCTGCTCCGCATCGACTTCTTGATTCACACTCCAGGTTTCATTAAAGCCCATTTAAACTCTGTTGGACTGTAGCACTGTGATACACACATAATATCACAGTTTTTAAAGTTTTTTTTAAACAAATATATGCAGCCATGGTAACTTCTGGTAAAAATGCAGCCTCAATTCTATGAACAATAGAGTACCTTTTTGTTTTCTATCCATCCATCTATCTGAAATATGATGTCAAACAGATGTGGAGGTTGTAAATGTGTTTTTTTTCTGGGTTCAACATGTGGTTCTGAATTGATAGATAGATAGACAGACGGACGGACGGACGGACGGACGGACGGACGGACGGACGGACGGACGGACAGACAGACAGACAGACAGACAGACAGACAGACAGACAGACAGACAGACAGACAGACAGACAGACAGACAGACAGACAGATAGATAGATAGATAGATAGATAGATAGATAGATAGATAGATAGATAGATAGATAAGATAGATAAGATAGATAGATAGATAGTCACAGTTTAAAATCACTGCCATTTTTATTCAACTATCAACTCCAAATGTGTTTGTAATTGTATGTAATATGTAATCTTGTATGATGAAAGGATATTTAATAAAGAAACAGATCCTATGTGCATGGACAGCCCAAAACAATCTACATTTCCTGTCAAGCCTTCGAACGTCACGTTTGCTCTGCGTCAGCCTCTCGATTGCCACTCCAGGTTTCATTAAAGCCCATTTGGACTCTGCACCATGTCACACTGCAACATCGTGATCCTTTCGCTAACTCACGCCACAGCTGCATTCGAGCGGATCAGGCTACTTCACTCAACATGGCGGTAAATCCACAGAGGCATATATATATATATATATATATATATATATATATATATATATATATATATATATATATATATATATATATATAGTGTGGGATACAGCACGCAGACCTGCTCATGGCCAGAGATAGCAAATCCCAGAATCACAGCGTGTGTCAGACGCACAATCCGAGGTCTGCAGTAAACTCACAATCCTTTCCTGACAATCAAAACGTGTCTCAGAGAAGCAGAGTCGGGGGAGGGGTAATGCTTTCTGAGTGTGGGAATAATGCGCAATAATGCACGCAACATGCAATATATATATAGGCATAAATATGCGAGTAGCACCTTGGTGTAATTTATTGTCTTGCTATAATAAACAGTGTGGTAGAGACAGGTCAGAGGGGGGGAAAAGAGGGGGCTGATGCACAACAGTCACTTCCCAGAATGCATCAGTGCAGCATGAGAGAGAGGAAATGGTGTGTATAATGTGGATGCTGTAAATAAGTGCTTGGTAAAGCCTCTGGCCGGGTTCAGCCAGTGTTTTTGGGGATTGCTGTTCATATAGTATTTTGCTGCATTATTTGGTCATTTTTAGGGTCAGAAAACATGTTATTTTCCTCAAGCATGCTTTAAATGAAGGCTTTCCATGCATCAAATGCAAGTACCAATCTGCTATTTAAAAAATATGAGACCTTGTAATTTGTATATCATTACTTTAACAATGCCTGAGTATACGATCAAAAAACAATATGATCACAAAAAGTGCTGTAAAAAGGAGTGTGTTTGTGATTGTATGCATAGTGAGATAATAATACTGTTATATAAGTTATAATATATAATAAAATCTAACGGGCGTGGCCAAACTTTCTCCTATGAAGGGCCAAAATCAAACTTGATTGAGGCTAGTAGGCTAGAGGTAAATATAGTTGTCATGGGGGATTTCCTCATTTATTTTATAATATTTAAAAAAAAAATAGAAAACATTGCTTTATATGTTGCTTTATATTATAATAAACTTTTTTTTAATTTTGTAATGAAATTGTTAAAGTAAAAACAAAAGCAATCTCATTTATAACAGAATGGAGATACAGTAAGTTTGGTCGTGGTTTGCTCGCCAATGTCTTCTGCAAAGTCCGCTATCCGTCGAGTAATGGTATTTACATTTAAAAAAATATGATTCATTTACAACATTTAATTGAAACACTTGCATTTTTTTGCATCTCAGCAATAAAACAAACAAACAATGTTATGTCAAATTAAACATGACGAAGGTCATACTCCCTAACCCTCTCGATCATTCTCACTCTCTACTCAGATGGGACGGAAGGCCAAATCAGAGGTTACAATAAGCCAACTTTGGCCTACAGGCCCTACTTTGGGCATCTCTGATATATGTTTTAAATGTAAAGAAACTCAAATTGAAAGAGTTTCAAATGCATTTTGCCATGGCTGTCCTCTTAAATAAAAGCTTTATGGTTTTAAAGCAAACAAAAAAGATATTTTTATGTATTAATAATAGTAAAATAATTGTTGAAATCAGATCATGGCCCAAAAAATATATATTTATGGCTAGTAAATGTTCTCACCATTAACAGGTGTGGTAAAATGTTAGTTTTAGAATGTGATATTAAGTAAAGTTTCACAAACTTATGCCGCAGTCACACTAGAGTTTGAGCTTGCGAATGGGTAAAGGGGCGGGATTAAACAAGATGTTTAGACATTTTAAAAAAGCGAGCGATTCTATTTTACATTTCTGTCCAGAAAATTCATGTTTTGATCATCGATTGGTTTCACACAGTCACGATTTCGCAGGTTAGAGTTTACCAAGCTTGATCTTTGCAACGCAGCAAAGTCTAGGGGGAGAAAAGTCCAGTGTGACCGTAGCTTAATTTCGAGAAGGGGATGTGATATGATTGAACACAGCCGTTCTCTCGTCTGTAATCATTAATAATCAGATCATTCCAAACTCACTATAAATAGCCCGACTAGCTTTACTCCCTCATCTTTGTTTTTTTTTAAAAATCCCTCCATCCACCCCATCTCCCCCTTTCCTCCTTTATCAGGAGGAGCTCTCGAGAACTATCTCGTATCCCTTTACATGCTAATTGACTAGGCGGGAGTCCTGGGCTCAAGCATCTCATGGAACTGCATGCAAAACCTGGTATTTATATCAAGCAATATCTAAGTGTGAACTCTTAAAACTATAAGATACTATCAATCCCAAACAATTAGTGTTTATATATAAATGACACCTTAAATTGTGAGGTATTTTGAGGAGAGGTGTGCTAGTAATATTATATGAACAGGCAGGGGACAAAAACAATGCCCATTATGAGAATTTGCCTCAAAAACCAACTTATACATACAAATCACTGCATGTTCAAGCTAATATTTCCACTACTGGCAAATATTATAACAATATTATGAAATGTAATTTAATGAAATGTAATATAATAAATGTAATATAATTTTTCAGCAATTTCAGCATGTTTGTCATATGCTCAGAAACTCATCGATGTATAATACAGGCACCTCTTTGGTTTTGGCTCTTTGGCTTTGGTTTTGGTTTGCAAGTAACCACCAAAACAAGCATGCTGAAAACCATCCCTTCGAAACAACACAGTTAAGCAATCACACAAAACTTGGCATCATGTTGGACCATTTTTTTTTTTTTTACCACAACATGCTTTATGCTTAGTTCATGGAGTTCTCTATCTTCACTGGCAGTCCTTGTCTTAGCTAATATAATGGTAGATGTGCAGCAGAAAACAAAAGTATTGAATTAACCATGATTACTGTCCGCCACATTAGTTTGTTTTCCTCCCCCTGAGAGGTACATCTGTATTTCAATTAAGTTGGATCAGAAAGTGTCGACTCTGCTCTCTACCTGTCCTGGCTTGGGCGTCTGCCAGCTGAACAGGAAGATGAACTGGCTTTAGGAGTTTAATGACACGCAGCGCACAAAAACAAAGACTGATCTCTTCTTTCTCCTTCAGAGCTGCCAAGTCTCCTAGAAGCACCTGAGGTTGGATCTTTTTTAACCTTCCATTGTCAAAAACAAAGGTGGATTTTTTATATTATAGACATTTTGGCTAATACCAAAAACTAATAACTCCTTATGTTTTGAAGCCAGATCAAGCAGGGGAAATAATCCATAATGGATAGATTTATAATGAATTTATTAAACAACAGCTGGTCATTTATTTTCTTATTAGGCTGATTCTAGCTATATTCCATGCATTTTGGAATATCATAAACACCAAGATGCACATATTTTGAAAATGTGCATAAAATACATGAGCTCAACTCAGTAGAATCTATTTTTATGTGATAAGAAAAAATGTAGATGAACTATAGTGCAAACACAATTACCGTATAAATTCCAGCATGTGCTTCAGAAAAATTCATGTGATTTATTTATAATTTTTTATGGCATGATGGGACTGAACAAACCACTGAGCTTTAAAAAAGGTTCTCGTGCCTCCAATCAGGGGCAGATTTAGTGATTTGGGAGCCCTCAGCAATTCCAGAATTCAGCCCAAAAGTGCTAAAGTGCCCCTTTTGTCCTTTAATTCATTTTTAATTGATTTATTTTGCTGTTTTTTTTTCGTATATCATCTCCTTTTTACATTTTGTCTTAATGCAAAATGATCCTAACAACATGTGAAGCATCTTGTAAAACTTTTTAAATAATTTGTTTTCTTAAAATGAATTCACAACTAAAAATGATGTATAAAGTATTTGGTTTTTAAAACTAAATCTTTACCTGATTTGACTGCTGAACTGCTTCATGATTGAGGGACACATTTGCGCAGATGTAAAGACCCTTAAACGATTTTTTTAGACCCTAATATTACAAAATATGATAGAAAATGATGTTATATATAATTTATCTGTATAATTATTACTTCTAGGTATTTATTTGGGGGTCCTCAGATATCCTGGGACCCTAAGCGGCAGCTTACCTTGCTTATTGGTTACAGATATGGCCTTTAGAAATGCCCGACTCAGGAAACAGAATGCCATGACTAACCACAGCTAGCCTGTTATCTCTGTGGAAGGTGGAGGTGTTTTGTTCATATTTGCTAAAATCTAGTACGATGCTGCACCTGGGATAATTGTGTTTATTGTTTTCTGATATAAGAAATTGTTTCATTTTAGACAGTATTGCCGACTCGCCACAGCCATAGCTCTTGTATTACATTTTTGACTGTAGGCCTACATACAATTTTTTTTTACAGAGCTCAGTTAAATGTTCTTTGATTAATAATCAAAAAATTTTTAAACCAAAACGAATGGAAAAATACAGGTTGTAATTTAATTTAATATATTTCAAATAAATAAATTAAATATAATTTAATAGCCTATATAGGCTAAATAAATTAAACCTATCTGCCCTGCCTCCAATAGCCACCACGAGTTGTAATTTTGACTTCTGAGGTGCGAGTAATTTATTTGATTTAAATGAAAAGGTTCACAGTGGCTTGTTGTACCATAGCAAATTTCATTTAGCTTTTTTTACATTTGCCACCAGTTTATCATAAAGTGATGATTTTGTTCTCATTCACAGATTGAATAGAAACGGGGCTTTATTCACAAAAGTTTCTTTTGCAATGTTCCAATTTTGCCCATAAGTCTGAATCGCATCTTTGGATGTAAACATGGCAAAAGATAACATTAAAAACAAGCTTTTATTGGCTGATATGCCAATATATAGTAAATCACTAATTTTAAACTGATTAGGATCATTTTTAAATGCACATAAACTATGGTGGAAACACATTTACCGTGAGTATGAGCATCAGAGAGTCATGTGATTTTGTTTTAAAATGGGCATGATGGAACTATATTAATAAACAAACCAGTAGACTGACCAAAGCATTGGACTAAGCACATTGTAAAACATCTGAAACGTTGTTTTGGTCATTCTAAAATGCTTTATACATATTCTATCATCAAAATAGTTTAGTATTACTACCCCCCAGAACTGTTTTAAGCGGCTGGGCTCCCAAAAAGCTTCTCTTACCCTCAAAAGCCACCGCGTGTTATGGCTGGGCGATATGGCCAAAAAATGCCTTAGCAATAGTCCATCATCAAAATAGTTTAGTATTATTACCTGTCTTGAGCTTCTGCGCTCCTAAAAAGCTTCCCCTCCAAAAGCCACAGCGCATTCATTGCGTTTCGTCTTCTGAGGCGCAAGTATTTTATTTTATTTTAAAAAGGCCCACAGTGGCTTCTTCAACCACAGCAAATTAAATTTTTCTTTTTGATATTTGGAAGCAGTTTATCATCAGATGGGATGAAGATGGTGCCTCATTGACAAGAGTTTGCGCATCACTATTTTTAAACAATCAGAAAGTTCAACTGATCATAAACATTCAGCATGGAACCATCAGTGCTTATTTAAAAACGTAACCTCATATAACAGTATCATACAAATTCAATCTCTTTTTATTATGAAACAAATCTATAGCAGCGAGAAAGGGCTGTCGGAGTTTAGTTAACTGTCATAACATAAGCTGCAATTTGCTGTACAATTGGCTAGGGATAATAGCAGGTGGGAAGCAGAAGCATGCAGTGTTTTTTCTGACGAAAGTGACCTTAAAGTGCAACATCGCTCTTGAGAAACCGGCCAGTTGGGGAGGGCTTGCAAACAGCATGATTAATGCTTCAAATTTTAGCTTGGGGTGTCTCAGACAGAGGTGGGAGTGAAGTGCTGTAGCCTGAAAACCGAGGCAGTTAATAGTTTTGCTCAGCTGCTCTTGCAATGCTGAAGAGCTCGGTTCCTCTTTCCCGCTCTCACACCCCCAATGCAGCTCTTGAGGTGTCGCTGAGGGCTAAGCGAAATATATGCCTACCTTAACCCCCGAAATAAGCCTCTTCACCTCTAAAGAGTGTGCGTCAGAGGGTTGTGTGCTGCAGAATAACACCTGAGCTCAAAGCACCTTGGGTCGATTAGGCCTAACACATACGCGCACACACCAAAACGCGCAAAATGTCAACTAGCATCTCATATTGGAAGCTAGCAAATCCAAGACGTGTTACTAAAGGCCATCTGCGTCAGAGTTTGTTCACTCACACACACACACACGCACACACACATATACACACGCTGTCCCCTCACCTCCTCCCACTGGTGGATGTATCTGATGAGGCGTGAAAGCCTGAGAAGACGGAGCAAGCTGAGGATTTTGGTGAAGCGTACGATGCGCAGCGCTCGGGCCGTCTTGTAGACCTCTGAGTCGAAGCCTTTCTCCACTATTAGAAAGATATAATCCACCGGGATGGAGGACAGGAAGTCTACCACGAACCAACTTTTCAGGTAGTTCATCTTAATGACCTTTGGGTCCAGGATGATCTCCGAGCTTTCCTCGTTGACAATTCCCGTTCGGAAGTTCATGACCAGGTCCACCAGGAAGATGGTGTCCGACGCCACGTTGAAGACGAGCCAGCTGGTGGTGGTTTGCTCGGAAAAGAAGGTAATTCCCACAGGAATGATAATTAGATTCCCCATCATCATGATGAGCATTATCAAGTCCCAGTAGAACCTGCAGGGGGAGACAAAACATGATCAGTTTAGATCAATCAAAGGCATTTTCAGAATTGATGAAAGCAAATTTCTCGTTGAATTCAGTTCATAGGTCCAAATTGAAACTAGCATTCAAGGTTGCTGTAAAAATGCATGCCAGGTCAGTAGGTGGCGACAACTAGCAAAAATAAAGCAATATTTACCAAAACAACTGTTTGAGACCGTAATCCAATGGTCTTCAACCACCAGGCCATGGACTGGTACCGGTTCGTGGATCAATTGCTACCGGGCCGCACAAGAAATCATAAATTTTTTCTGTCATGTTTATTATTTAAATCTGAATGATCTTTTATTTTGAAAAATCTTTCATTTTAAAAAATGACCGTATTCTCTTGCTTACATTTCGATCACTTGAGCGCCCAAATTTAACCCACAAGCAGCAAAATGAGAAAGAAACAGATGTCTTTGGAAAGTTTCTTTGTGAAGGGGAAAAGCCTAGTAAAGGACCCACGAACTGCCAAGGAATTGATCTGCAACCCATTTGTCAACAAATCAGGTGAATCCACTATATCTGTGCATGAAGATCAACTGCTGGAGATCACAAATGAAGCTAGCCTTTTAGGGGATGTTCACATATCACTTCTTTCATTCTCGCAAGTTCATTATTTCCAATAGAGGTGTGCGGCTTACGTGCGCAAGCGGCGTGAAAATCAGCCTTAACATACTTGCCCCTTCCAAACACACCCAGCTGAATAAATGCCGCAATCACGTGACAAGAACTTAACATTCAACTTGTATGAAATTTCGGTAGACAAATTATTTTTAGACAAACAGAACACCCAAACACTGCAGTGCTTTGTAATTTTCTACATAAATAAACCCTTTATCAGAGTTACAGCTTGTCATCCTTTGAGAAACGGTTGATCCTTGCAACCTACAACCCCCCCGAAACCTCTGTTCTACGGTAAAACTGTCAAGCATGGACCGATCTGTGGTGATAAAAAATTTGAGGACCACTAAAGTAATCCATGCTTTTGTGACCACTCGGTTAGATTACTGTAATGCACTGTATGTGGGGAGTATGTAGCAGGTCAGCTATTGCCCAGTTACAAATGGTGCAAAATGCTGCAGCACACCTCTTAACTGGTACTCACTAATATGACCACATTTCCCACATGTTAGCTTCGCTTCAATGATTGCCAGAGTTTTAGAATACAGTTTAAGATTATTTCATTTGTTTTTACATCTCTAAATGGTCTTGCCCCGCTTTATATCTCTAAGCTGATACACCCCTATAAGCCTACTCGTTCTCTCAGGTCGGGTGCTTCTCCTGATTGTGCCAAAAACAAAGTGCATGCTTTTGCTGTGGTAGGTCCTAGACCTTAGAATGATTAGCTGCTAACAATAGACAGGCCTACTCTGTGCTCTAATTTAAATCCGCTATTAAAACTCTTTTTTTCATTGGCATTTTATATTTATAACTGGTTATTTTAAAATCATATGCCTTTTTAGGTATTTTAGCTATATTTTATCTTGTATCTTATGTATTTTAGATACTTTTATGCTTATTTTGTTGTATATTGACTGAAGCAATAAAAAATAGAGGGTCCATTAAATGGCATAACATAATTTTGTCCCATAAAGTCTCTAATATCAATGCACTTTTAGATTCCCATTGTTGCACATTTCTGCTGTGTGATTGGCTCTTAGGTCAATATAGAGTAAAACAGTCAAGAGCTTATCATTGTTATTGACATAAATTTTATCACGATTTGATATAATATCGTTTATCGGCCCAGACCTGCTACCCATCTTATTCTGAAAACTTACATCCAAAACACAAAATTTACTGATCTTTTCACCAGATACGTATGACTGGAATTTTCGATCAAACCATTTCCATTACTCGAGCCATCAAAGGTGAACAGATACACTGACTTTTAAATCCCTTAAAAGCACACTCACACTTTCATCCCCATCTTGATTCTGCTCCTGATAGCAGAAAAACGCTAGCCCTTTTCAGCAAGAAGAAGATGATGTAGCAGGACTGGCAAGATTAAATTCCTGCTCTTTTCTGCTGGAATGCCCTCGTATATCTGTGATGTGTTTTTCTGGCCCCTGTCTAACAGACTTCCTTCAGCGATCAGTACAGCTCGCGCCTGCAGACCGCTCATGATGCACTACAGCTCATTTCCCTGTCGCTTTTGATATCAGCGCCAACACGTCGTGCTGGATTGCCGCCCTGTGACAGTGCAGCGCTTCTCTCTCTGGATGAGGAGGCAAAGAGCCACAGGACTCCAAATCAAAGAGGGAGACCGCCACATAAGAGGCTTTCCCTTACTTATGTGACAGTTGTGTGTTTACAAGCATCTGTGTGCGACGTTGAGCTTTGCCTGTACAGTGTGGAGCAAGCTAATTAAAGGTACAGGCTGTAATTGCTGAGCCAGCAGCACTTGAACCCTCAGGAATTAGCTTGTGTTTTGAAAACATGTGAATGGAGCCTCCATTGGGGTGAATGGAATCAGGGCAGGCGTTTTGGAGGTGTTTGTTGATGCAGTACCGATAGCTGCCTGCTGGGCTCTCCAGTTACACTACATGCCTCTTATTAACCAGCTAGATGAATACAATAGTGCAACGCATGCTAGCCTTTTACAGAAATAGTCTGCTTGGAGAAACCTGATAGTAAATGTCTTCCTCTGGTACACATGTGGGATTGTTTGTGAATTGTTTCTTTGAGGTGTTTGTTGATGCAATACCGCTATAGCTGCCTGCTGGCCTCTGCAGTTACACTACATGGCTCTTATTAACCAGCTGGGTGAATACAATGGAGCATCGGCATGCTAGCTTTTTTTACAGAAACAGTCTGCTTGGAGAAACCTGATAGTAAATGTCTTCCTCTGGTACATGTTTGGGATCGTTTGTGAATTGTTTCTTAGAGAGTTTGAACTAGGATTACCACTTTTAATACAAAAAAAATAAGGGACTCATACTGCAGCTGGGGCCACATCCCCAATCACAGGCCCAATAGCATGTTAGTGGTGGTAAATCACAACTTAAAAATATGTTTTCAGGAAAGTATGAACACTTGGACATTAGAATAAATTAAAAAGTCTTTTATTGAAATCAGTGTAAACAGATGCAGTCTGTCTTTCTCTTTTACAACTCTGCAGCACTGATATAGCTGATGTTATGTTTAATAATGTGGTACACCTGAGTTAACTCAGCTGCTGTAACCTAACGTAGAGAAGAAAATACTAATAAACCTAATTTTATAGGGTTTTGGGAATTGATAACAGATTTTGGCTAAAATACTTGTCATTATTTGCAGTAACACCTATCCAAACACGGAAACAGCACATAGGCCTACATAAACCAGCTACAAACATTAGCTAGTTAAGTTTTCATATAGCATATTTCTAATTTAAAAATATAGAAAGTTGCAATTTAATTGTTTATTTTCTTTACATGTAATGTTTCATGCAATAAATTAATGCTTATGTGCCTGACTTAACCTTAACAAACAAATCATAATATTGCATTAAAATATGATCCTCTTACATTGTATTTACAGAATTTCTACAAATTGCTATTTGTGACCCAGTGTGTGAAAACCAGGCCGAATCTAATTCTGAGATAAAGTTTGATTGTAGCCATTAATTTCACTGTGTTTTCAGTTGTTGACATTTTACTTAGTAACTATTAAATACATATGTTTTTATTATTTTCAGAGACTTCTTTATTTCATGTAGAAAACAGTAAATTACAAAAAAAGAAGAAAAAAAAAACATGACTCCAGCTAGATTTTCACAGACTGGGTCACTGTCATTACCATGTCTGCTTCGGAAGAGACTTGGGGTACGAAGAACTGTCTGACTGTGCTTTGATTTTTGTGAGCTCTAACATTGCGGGAATGCTGCTCTCCGCAGGCATGTTGTCGCACAACAGACCCGCATGAGCTACAGAGAATGCTCTCCGACAAATCAAGCAGTTGGCTTGATAACAATTTCTAACACTCTGCAGCCAGGTATCTGTTTCCTCCCATTCTTTGCGGTACTTTTGCAGTCGCTTGCGTTTAAACCCTAAGACGCTGGAGAAGCATCTGCCATTACTCTCTGTCAAGACTTGACAGACTCTGCTTAAAAGACCCGCCCTCCTCTGGACAAAGACCAATCAAACTAACGTTGACATCAAGTATTACCCAGTCAAAAGTAGGAATTGAGGCATCTTCATAAAATGCGTGTGCATGAAAAGCTACTTTAAAAAAATTATAAAAAATACAGGTCAGAACCCGCCCGTATTGATTCAAAACACGCAATTTCATTCTCAAATGATTCCGTATTTTAAGGGACGGGTGGCAACCCGAGTTTGAACAAGCAGGAGGATATAGGCTAGGCTAAATTAGCTATGCACCAACTGTTAGGATAACTGGAAAACATTTGGCATCCATTCTTTAATATGTTCACATTTTGGCATTAACTCTTCAGTATGTTAGGGTAATAAATGGCCACTTTAATAATGGATATTGTACAGAATTATATTTATACTCTTAGTGAATGCCAATGAATTTTTGTGTGGCTATACCAAGTTCTTATACATACACTATCATTCAAAAGGCAATTTTTTTTACTAATACTTTTACTAATACTATTCCAGAGAGCCCTCCGGGCACTGTGTAGATAGAATTCGGTAGCCTGACTAAAAAAATGATAGCCCTGGGACTTCGGGCTACCAGATTTTGCGAGCCCTGCGTTTACTAAGCAAGAATACAATCATACACATACAGCACTGTGCAAAAGTCTTAGGCTACTAGTATTTTGACCAAAGAAGATTTCAAGTCAGTTATTTTTTATATTTTCCCGTAGCATGTCAGTTATCAATTTATCATTTCCAGTGGTTAGCACTGTCGCCTCACAGCAAGAAAGTCGCTGGTTCGAGTACTGGCTGGGTCAGTTGTGGAGTTTGCTTGTTCTCCCCATGTTGGCGTGGATTTCCTGCTGGTGCTAGTTTCCCCCACAGTCCAAAGACATGTGCTATAGGAGAATTGAATAAACAATACAAGAATATTTCACAATATTACAGTACATTTTATACAATGAATGCAAAAGTGGTGAGCAAACAAGGTTAAGTTTAAACTAAAATCCTCCCATCTGCAAACCACTGAACGGTACTGAAATTATCTAAATTTTAAGTACTTTATATTCGTATTATGACTTATGAGCATTTATTGGTTAAACAGTAATAGTTTTCTAATGTTGTCATTTTCTAATGTTCTGCAGTCTTGATATTTCCTTCATTCAGTCTCTTCTTTGCCGCAGCACTAAACTGGTGAGAGATTTTCTGTTGCTTGGCAGAAGCAGAAGCAGCAGCTCGAGCAGCGAGAAGAATCGCATTATGATTTCAAACATTCAGTGTTACGTAACAAGACACTCTGTGTTAAACAGACATGCAAAGAGTTGAAGGATAGCATTTCTATTGGCTGCTTATTTAATTCATTTCAAGAGAGCATATTCACACTTCATCAAAAATATAAAGAATTTGTGCATATTTAACAAAACTTATACATATTTTGGCTAGCTTTTGTCAATATTACAAACAATTATATTATTATTTTTAGTATTGTCCCTTGAATCTTCATGCCAATGTCCTCTTACTGTACCTATAATGCTTTTAAAGTCAAATTGAGTACATTTCATAATCACATATTGGAAATTTATATGTAAATCAAAAGCTTTCGATAACAACAATATATAATTTCTAAAAAATATATGAAACAAAGAAACTGCTTTGTGTATATTTCACAAGTTATACATATTTTTGGCAGTATTTTTGTAATTATAGCATTTACTTACTTTTATTATTTTTAGCATTTTGAAATTAGAAGAAGATGATAGTAAAAACATGAGTCAGCCTCCATTTTCACGTCGTGCAGAGACCAGAGATGTCCCTGAAATGGCTACAGACTGCAATGCATATAAAAAGTCCAGCCGCAGATGAATGTTTTGCTTCTAGATGTCTATTTAGCACAGGTTAAAGACTTCCATTGTTGTTTGTAAGTGTGAATCTCGTGTTTGACAACACACAAGTGAAGTAATTAGGGAACGCCGCTATGTTGGTGGTATTACTCATGCAACCTAATGTTCAGAAATCTTCCTCAGCATTAAGTGAAAAATAGACGGTTTTAATGTCTGTGGTTGCAGCCGTGAGTCAGCTCTCTGATAGCAGTCCAGCAGACAATAGGAAAGTGTTTTACTGTATGCAACACTGAAAAATATGAAGTCAGCATTAAACATTATGTACAGTTGAAGTCAGAATTATTAGCCCCCCTTTGAAATCTTTTTCTTTTTTAAATATTTCCCAAATGATGTTTAACAGAGCAAAACATTTTCACAGTATGTCTGATAATTTTTTTTTCTTCTGAAGAAAGTCTTATTTGTTTTATTTCAGCTAGAATAAAATCATTTTAAATAAAAAAATAAAAAAAAAAACATTTTAAGGGCAAAATTATTAGCCCCTTTAAGCTAACTTTTTGTTTCGACAGTCTACAGAACAAACCATCATTATACAATAACTTGCCTAATTACCCTAACCTGCCTGGTTAACCTAATTAACCTAGTTAAGCCTTTAAATGTCACTTTAAGCTGTATAGAAGTGTCTTGAAAAATATTTAGTCTAATATTATTTACTGTCATTATGGCAAAGATAAAAGAAATCAGTTATTAGAAATTAGTTATTAAAACTGTTATGTTTAGAAATGCGTTGAAAAAATCGTCTCTCTGTTAAACAGAAATGGGGGGGGGTACAGGGGGCTAATAATTCAGGGGGGCTAATAAATCTAACTTTAACTGTATCTCATATACGCATTGTCATGGTCGAATAATAAAAATACGAGTAATTCAAATGCAGAACTCCGCACAATTCCCTGCGTGTGTTTGCTGGACAGTCTTTTACTGACCCTGAAGTTACAGAAGCCCCTATTTCAGTGCTGTGGAGAAAATTAAAGTAAACAATATTTGTGGATCCAGACACAAGCGTGTCTGCAGAGAGAATTTTCTCCACTGCCTCTGTCATGGATCAGCTGTGATCGCTGCATTCGTTTATCAGTGTCACTTATCGGTAAACAGCGCCATAGCGTTAGAGCCAATCGTAGTCTTTTCTGTTGATATATATATATATATATATATATATATATATATATATATATATATATATATATATATATATATATATATATATGTATTTTTTTTTTTTTTTTTTTGAGCAGGCAAAATTAAAGGTACAGTATATGTATCTGATTGCTTGTATTAAAGGACAACAGTGTATTAAAAATACATTCATTCATATCTTTTCGGCTTAGTCCCTTTTTTAATCCAAAGTCGCCACAGTGAAATGAACCGCAAACCTATCCAGCATACGTATGTTTTAATTAGCGGATGCCCTTCCAGCTGCAACCCATCTCTGGGAAACATCCATACACACTCATACACTACCGACAATTTAGCCTACCCAATTCACCTGTACCGCATGTTTTTGGACTGTGGGGGCAACCGAAGCACCCAGAGGAAACCCACGTGCACACAGGGAGAACATGCTAACTTTACACAGAAACGCCAACTGATCAAGCCGAGGCTCGAACCAGCGACCTTCTTGCTGTGAGGCGACAGCACTACCTACTGCGCCACCGCATTATTAAAAATACAGATAAAATGTATTTAAAATTATACATTTTAATACAAGAATTGTTGTGCTGTGAAGTAAAATATAAAATTTTGTATGTAAAGCATTGTCAGTGCACCGTGATGCACCGAGATATCGAATTGAACCGAATCTATGGCATGATAATCGTAACCGAACCGAGAAACCAGTGTTGGTTTACACCTCTATTGTTTTGTGTATATAAAATGTATATAAATAAAGTATCTGGCACCTTTTGCAATTTATCTGAAAGATAGTATTAAAATATTGATAATATATAATATATTAAACTGTAATAATTACAAAAACAAGCAAAAATAAAAATTAATTAGCAAAAACTGCATTTTCTATTCACACAGTATACACACACACACACACACACAAAACAAATGCTGGGATTTGCTATAACCCAACATTGGCTGAAATGGGGACAAACCTAACCTATTGGGTAAAAAAAAGTATAATATAACTTGAATTGAAAAAATAATAATAATAATCCAATGGTTGGGTTTATGCATATAAGACCCAACACTTGGATACAACAACCAAGCATGTTGTATATAGTGTATTTGTCTTTCCTTGGAACTAATTAAATAAGCAGTCAATCCAAATACTGTTCTTCCTTCTAAGCAAATAAATAAATCAAAATAACAATGTTTATGTTTGTAATGATTAACATTTGGAAGATATATGATCACACACACGTTAAAAACGTTACTGTTACCATCAGTTCAAATATGGAGAAGCCCAACTGTACACAAATGTAAATTCCTGAATGTAAATTAAAGGAAAATAATTTCTTTTCTTTTTTCCCCCTAGAGATGGACTGTGAGTTTGACCATTTTTTAATCCACCAAGTCAATTTTAAGGTCTGGCAGGAGTACTTTTAGCTTAGCTTAGCATAGATAATTGAATCACATTAGACAATTAGCGTTTAATTTAAAAATTACCAAACAGTTTTGATAATTTTTCTTATTTAAAGTTGGATATTTCTGTAGTTACTCCTTGTACTAAAGCCGGCGGAAAATAAAATGCTTATTTTCTCTAGGCCGATATGGCTAGGAACTATTCAATACTCTCATTTAGGTGTAATAATCAAATAACTGTGCTGCCTTACCATGGCTGCAGCCAGTGCTATTGTATTACGCAGCCTAGAAATAGTTTCCAGTAATGACTATCACATGCAAGTGGTCACATTGGATATATTGACCAAAGTTATCAGATAATCAGGCGTTGTGTAATATCATCGTGCCATGGTACAGAGGGAAATGCTAACGGTCTAATCTGATTCAATGATGTATGCTAAGCTACGTTAAAAGTGCTCCTGCCAGATCCGGATTGGCTAAATTGATTAAAAAATGGCAAAACTTAAGTGTTTAACTATAAGGCGACTAGAGGTGGAATGTTCCTTTAACCCAACATTCGTCAGTATTTGACCCAATGTTTGATTGTGACAACCCAGTATTTTTTTTCTGAGTGCACTTTTAAACATTAAAACTAATATTAACATTTTTACTCAGACCCACACCTAAAAATAAAACTAATATCCAGAGAATTTCACTTTTTTTCCATAGCTCTACACACACATACACATACGCACACACAAACACATAGCTGTAATTGCATTCGTGCTGCTTCTATGTCTACTACAGTAAAGCCAGTGGTACATTGAGGGGCGCCGCTCTGGCCTACAGAACCACACAAAATGTCCTGGCCACTGATAACAGCACACATCCATGAACTAAAATAGATGCTTTCAAGAATCCTATCTCATGCTAAAAACCCCCGGCTGGAGCCTGCGATGTTGCCCGTGCACTTGGCTGTAATGGATCTGAGCGAATGAGAAAAAGCTCTCGGCCTTGCTTTATAAATATCCACCGATCCGGGATCAAATAATTGTCTGTCATCTTCGGTTATTTATACTTTCGGGAGCTAGAAAAGAATGCAAGAATGTCATTTTTCCTCAAGCCTTTGGTTGCAGTGCAGGCAAGGATTGTGGATGAATGGTGTGTTCAGGAATTGTGCGCTGTATATTGAGAGGGATTTGACAAGACGTTAGCTTTTGTAACTGTAGCGAATGACAGACATTGTAAGAGGTGGGATGCTTGCCATTTGACCATCTGTCTCGGTGGTGGACACTAAAGATGAGCATTGAGGACATGACCTGTAGATGCTCGAATGTGCTTTTCTGTCTCTCTGCAGCTGCTAAAGAGGTTCTGTATGGGAATAATGTATGCAAAATGGAAATTCATGCGTAATTATTGGTCAAGTACATTTTCAGAATTCTTTTAGCATATGTACTGATTCCAAACCACATTAACAATCCTAATACATACTATTAACTAAGTACATAATTTTTAATAGGTGATGTATAATTTTTATAAGGACTTATTATCTATCTATCTATCTATCTATCTATCTATCTATCTATCTATCTATCTATCTATCTATCTATCTATCTATCTATCTATCTATCTATCTATCTATCTATCTATCTATCTATCTGTGTATCTATCTATCTATTAGGGCGCAATATATCAACATATGTGTCCGCAATAGTCACATCACAGGACACGAAATGTCAAATTGGTATTATAGTTGATTAACAATTGAGAATATCTGAGATTTGTGGATTCATGGCAACGTATTATCATAACGGAGTAAAACTTCATCATTTGCATGTTTTTAGGACATTTCAAGAAAGTGTAAAGCATTTGGGTACAATAAGGTAAAACATTTGTAAGTTTAATAAAGAAACAATTTATGGAAAATGCAGTTTCTTTTGAATTACATTATTAAATTTCTGTTCCTGAATACGGTTTGACTCTTTGGAAAACCATAAAGCACTGTTTGTTTAACTTTTTTCTTTGCTCTATTGTAGTTATTGTTGACATTTTATTTTATTTTTATACATGATTTACACCTTACAAAATCAACCCAAACAATCAGATTTTTTTTCTTCACAATTATAGCAATTCAAGCCATCTGGTGAAATTGTTTTCATATCGCAATTTACATCGCAGCAAGAACAAAGCATACAATTTTTACAGTTTGCGTTTAATATTGTTTAGTCTCATCTTAAGGATCTAAAATTGGTTTTAAATGTAGACAAATCTAAATGAATGACATTCACAAATTGTCTCACCCTTGTGCAGAACCGATCATTAATAACCATTGTCCAAGGTGAACAAATAAATTTAGTGTCCAGCTAGAAATATTTAGGATTTTTACTTGATCAGGAGCTTTCCTTCAAAGAACACGTAGCAAATTTGGTTAGAAAATTGAAAGTTAAGCTTAGGTTTTACTATTGAAATGCATCTTGCTTATCTCTTAAAGCTCGTAAACATTTGGTGTCTGCAACATGTTTACCATTGATTGACTTTGGTGATGTTGTATATATGAATCCTTCAACTAAATGTCTTCAGCCTTTAAACTCTGTTTATCACAGTGTTCTAAGATTGTTACAGACTGTTATAGACTAACTCGCCATTGTGAACTGTCTGCCAAAGCTGAGTGGCCTTCTCTGAATGTAAAAAGGTACATCTACTAGATGACTGGTCTACAAGGCTCTTCTGGCTCTGGTGCCTTTATACCTAAGTTCCCTTCTTCATACAGTAAGTCAAAAAGCCAGTATGTCCTACGTTCAAGTGAATCTTATCACTTGACTGTTTCCTGGGTTTGAACTAAAATAGGGAAGTGAGCCTTTAGTCATTCCACCCCCTCATCCTGGAATACTCTTCAGTCTGAACTAAAAATGTCTGAGCTCATCCCCATTACATCTTTTCGCTCTTTATTTTTTAACAAACAACAACAGTCTATTTCTCAACGTATGTGTTTTTAATATATTGTAATGTGGTATAGCTGAACAACTAAACTGTATTTTTATATTAGCTTAATTTTTCTGTGTATTATCAATATTATTATTAGTTTTTCATAAGTCATGTGTTGCGGACCTCTTGGCCAGGTCACCCTTGTAAATGAGATCTAAATCTCAATGAGTTTTTAATCTGGTTAAATAAAGAAACATAATAATCGCAATGTCAGATTTTTCCAATATCTTGCAGCCAATATATACACATTCTTAATTTATCTGGATTTAATGGATTTTGTAGGTGTGAAATTGTTAGTATGTTTCACAAACAAATAAAAACTTTTTTTTTTTACTTTTTTTTTTTCATTTTACTTTGTTTTATTAATGTCATGTGTTTTGTAAAGTGATTGCAAATTATTTTAGTTCATCAGCCAACATGCAGAAAGGGCAGTAAAAAAGAAAAATAGGAATTTCTATATTATTTATTTATTTATTTATGCTTGATTGCTTCAGTTTAGGAAATTTGTCATTGCTTTTGTCATTTAATTTTTAACCATTTAAAAACTAACTCTAATTTAGTTTTATTGCTGTTTTAGTCATTTTACTTCTTGAAATTATTTTAGTTCAGCTAGTAGGCAAGAAGTATCAGCCAAACGAATAGAAAAAAAAACACAGCTTAATTATTTTATTTTAGTTTTATTTTACAGTTTAAAATGTTATATGTAGTTGAGAACAGGACCCTTAAGCACTTATTCTGTTTTGCACACATTACATAATAAAACAACCCAGGCCCATTCTGAAAACGTACCGATATATATATTTCTGAAGAGCGCCCAATACGTCCCAGGAGCTTTTTTTCTTTGCAGTTTTTGTTTTCGCAAATCTAGCAGAGACCGCTATGTATGCTATGTATGCTATGTATGCTTTTTCACATCTCAAATTTCTTTCGTGAGTGCCATTTGTGCCTGCTCTCCTCACGTAAATCACAGAGACCGCTGTCGACTAATTGACTGACCCACGCTCCTCTTTCCCTAAACCCAACCAATAGTGTTTTCAAAAGCACCGATTGACCAGCTCCCACCCCCTTATCTAAACCCAACCAACAATTTTCAAAAGCAATCCAGAAAAACAACAGCCTTTCTTCAAAATTTTACAACATCTTCAGATGTTACCACATTCTCACCCTGTTATTTACTAGTTTATTAAATTTTTTGGCTTCTGTTTTTGTCTTTTCTGCTTCATGGAACCATTCTTCGCCGGATTCGAACCTACTCGCTGTGGTCAACTACTCTCTGCATCTCAAGTCTGCTGACATACATCGCAAGCTACTGGACAAACTGGAGGTATTCGGTTAGCTCGTAAGCACGAAAAGAAATGGCATCATACTGCCCCGTAGAATTCATTTTAAAGACGAAATACTGCCATACATACTTCTGGCTACCTTATTCGAGATCTCCGGAAATATATATATATATATATATATATATATATATATATATATATATATATATATATATATATATATATATATATATATATATATATATATGGCTACATTTTCAGAAAGAGCCTATGTTGCAACTAAACCAAAAAAAATCAATCAAGATCAATTTAACACGAGTAATTATGTAAACAGTGAATATTTTGATTTTTGGTTTATGAGTGCTCTTAACCTGCTGTGGCCTGTTTGCAGATTTAGACTGCATTCATAAACCAGGGTTTCTTCAGCATTATGTCTGAGGGAGAGGAGAAGAAAAAAAAAACAGTCTCGGGCTATTTAAGGAATACCAAGAGGCATAAATTTAGAAAAAAAAAGTGAGACATGCTCTCACAAAGACCTTCATTAGACTTTGGGCCATGTCTTTGAGACAAGCCTCTGAAAAGCAACAGCAAAAAGCATCAATAATGCAAGACAAACTTGTGTGCCCCTAAAAATAGAGGTTAATCTGGGTTTAGAAATCAGAGGCCGTTTGATAGGGAAAAAGGAATCTGCTCGCATACAAATCCAGCTTTTCCACAACCTGTGTGATTAATTCATAAGCCAGAGATTTGACCCGAGCTCGTTCGTTACCTAATAAATCCTGCCACTAAAAATGCAGAAGTCAAATGGTGAAGGAATTCTGGGAAGGTGATGTTTGGTGTTTATTTTCCTGCATTGACTAGTCTGGACAAATAAGGGAAAGCAGGAGACTGGTGACATGCAATATGGAGGAGTGATAAAAGAGACACACAACAGAGTCACGCGTGACAAAAGCCGATGACAAAAGGGGCTCAGGCCACATCAAGTCAAGCATGAGTCCTTTCTGAAAATGATGAATAATGAATCTTACTAACCTCCCATTAATTTTTAAAGAACCACATTGAGGTATTGAGTTTCCTTGATGCTTTCAGAACCAAAACAGCACATGTGAATGTGGTCGTCGTTCGCGTTACTGTTTCCAATGTGATAGCTGTGACGTCATTTACTAGTTTGCAACATTAGTGCAACACACTGCAGGTTATTAACAGATAGTTAGATAGATGGATGGATGGATGGATGGATGGATGGATGGATGGATGGATGGATGGATGGATGGATGGATGAATGGATGGGTGGTTGGCATACCAGTCAACTCTCTCGTTTTTCCCGGGATTCTCCTGTATTTTAAAGTTCTATCCCGCTATCATCCCGTAAAGGACTTTTCCTGTATTTCTCCCGAATTTTCAGTCTTTTTCTGAACAGCTGAGCCTCCCTATATGCACCCATACCGCCAAACCACCAGGGGTCGCCCCTTGTTCTTAAACGTGAGTCTGTTCTGTGATTTTGCTTTGTTTAGGAATGAAAAATGGCGCAATTCCCTTTCCTTTGTATTACAGGTGCCGTCGCCCATCCTATACAATCCTCAAAACAGTCATATAATGGTGTATGACTGTCAGCTGATGTGCTCCATAGTGATAAACAGATGCTTTTTCACAAACGGATTCTGTACACGGGATTTGAAGAGGAGAGAAAGTCTGGCTTTTGGATGTGTGTTTTAACAGACATACAAGCATAATTACTAATAATAACGTATAAAGATGTAAATCTTGGTGTTTTTTTTTTTTTTCGTCTTAAATGAGCATAAAAAGTTAGGAAAGCAGTCGAATGCCTTCATAACGTTAGATGTTGCATTTTTAAAGTGACACCTCTTATTTAATGTAATAAAAAAAATCTTACTAAATGAGAGATTCATTCGTTGCTCTTTAATCAAAATGTGTAAGTTATACAGTGGAGAAACGGCTAATGAGATTGATAGCTTGATTCTATTTCATTATAATAGCTATTAATTTTAATTAGCTGAACTGTTTGCTAATGTATTTGCTGCTAATGTATATATTTATATTTTTTGTTAATAAGTCATATAAATCATAGTTAATGGTTTACTAACAGTGAGAACTAAAATAAAGTGTCAATTAAATATTAGAATGAAAATAAAATCTTCACAATACAGATATAAATAAAACTGACGTTTGCTGTATGCAAGTGCAGCTAAAATAGAGATTTATGGCTCAATGCAGGAAAAAAAACACTCATTTTGATGAAGTTATGTTTAAAAATATGCTAAAAAAAAAAAAGAAGCTGCAGACACAAATCAATGGTGTTTTAAAAGAAACATTTAAAACTGTATTTTGGATGTTTTATTTTTATAGCTTTTTTGCCTGCAACATCTCGCATTTAACTGCTGTATAAGAAAACACAGAAACAAAAGAGCATTTCCCTGTGTGGGAGAGAAAGCAAAAGTTGTAAATGAGCAGACAATAGCGAAGACTGCCAAGTGTGTAGCCGGTATTACACGGTTCAGGCGTTCGTCCATTAAAAGTAATAACAAATGTCACCCTCATATTTTTCTCTCTTTTTTTTTTCTTTCCATGCACTGTCGTCATATATTGTGTTTTCTCTTCTTTTTTCCCGCTTTCTCCCTTTCTGTTTCTCTCTTTGATGTAAAGCCTATTTGGCAAGTGCGATCAAAGGCTCAATATTGTGTGCACCACCTGCAGTACTGAAGCACGGCCATATAAGAATGCTATGATAAAGCTGGTCACAAAATACCTTTGATGTAAATATTGATGTAATAGTATATATTATTTTAGTTTAACTTGAATACTGTTATATTAAATAATTGTCTAGTGTTTGTTAAGTTGCTAAATAGTATAACATGACACTATATGGATGCTAGATTTATGAGTTTTAATTAGCAGTGAAAAGAAAAACCTTATAAAATGTAAATATGTAATTATATAAATATGTAAAAAAAAATAATTTTAATTAAATGAAATGTAAATAAATGTAAATAAATTTAAAGCAGTAGCCACATTCATAACAAAATGTGTATTTTGATAGATTTTATTAATGTTTTTATGATTTCATTTATTAATGATCTTATTTTATTTCAGTTAGTTGCCAAGAAGCGTCAAAATAATTACAATATGTCTTTTTTATATTTTCAAAATTTTTTTAGGTTTCATTTAGTGTAATTTAATGTACTTTTATGTTTTAATGATTTCAGCTGAGCTTTAATAATGCTTTATTTCAGTTTTATTCATTTTAACAGTTTCAGTTTTAGTCATTTTTAGTCAACCTAAACCTATTATATTTTAATTATTTGGCAAGGTCATGTTTAATTGTTGTCGTTTGTTTAGGTTTTTATTTCAGCTTTATTTTAGTAAAAAAAAAAAAAAAAAGGATTAATTGAGATTGAATAAAACTGCTAGTAGACTATTTCATTACGCTATTAGTTTGTGTTTTCCTTTTTCTAAATATTGTTTTCAATCCATCTGACAGAGTCCAACTGTAGTGTGGTTAAAAAAATAATAATAATTAAAAAAAGAGGCTGAAAAGCGTCATTTTCTGTTCAGAAAGTCGTCCTATTTTTCATTGGTCAGTCAAACATATAGCCCCACCCGCAAATGACTCAATTGGTTGAGTCAGTGTCGCTAGCTTGTTGCTAGATCAGTTGCTATGGTTACAGTACATTTCCTATTACTTGACCCTTCGCTAAGCCACAATCGAAAACTGCCAGACACCAATCGTGGCTTAGAAACCGTAGCTACGCACAGAAGGCCTGTCAAGCTTTCAAGCGAGGGAATCGTGCATATGGATTGTGCAACTCTGACACCGGTATCCAAAAAGTTTGGATGGGGTGATGGAATTTTTTCCCTTTTAAAACCTAAAACCCAAGGGGAGAAATGCCAGCGTGTATCAAGCTGTGTGAGGTGCGCTAAAGGAGCAGAGTTGGTTTTGTTTTCAATATTTCTGATACATTCAGTGATAGACGGCAATATCTCACACACCTCGTACCCTAAAAAGATCTAAACCATTTCAATCCAAAAATACTAAGCAGGGTATGCTTCCCTGCTGTCTTTTTCTTTTTTCCGCTCGATATTATGAGCACTGCTCCATTTAAGCCCTCGCCATAGTAGTGTTAATAGCAATCTTAATTCTATCAGTTTCAAGCTACGAATATTTGAAATTACATATCAACACACACACACACACACACACACACACTCATACACTACTGACAAGCGCATGTCTTTGGACTGTGGGAGAAACCGGAGCACCCAGAGGCAACCCACACCAACTGGGGATGAACATGCAAACTCCACACAGAAATGCTGACTGGCCCAGCCAGGACTCGAACCAGCAATCTTCTTGGTGTAAGGCAACAGTGCTAACCACTGAGCCACTGTGCCGCATGTATATGTAACAGAGGCCAGCTAGTGAAGTGCTGTGCAGGTAAACCTCACTCCTCTGGCCTCTAAAAGGTGCTCTAGCGACAGACGCTAGAGGCCATGGTCTTTAATCTCCTTGGTAAAGCAAACGACTCCCATGCGCAAGGTCGCGATTCGATCCCAGCTTGGAGCGGATTGGGTGGTGTAGGACCGGCGGGATTACATTGGTGCCGTGACCTGGATGGGAGTGAGGTTTAGGGAGTGTGAGTGTAACAGAGGCCAGCTAGTGAAGTGCTGTGCAGGTAAACTTCACTCCTCTGATCTCTAAAAGGTGCTCTAGCGACGGACACTAGAGGCCATGGTCTTTAGCCTCCTTGTTAGAGCAACTGACTCCCATGCGAAAGGGTTGCCGGTTCGATCCCAGCTCGAAGCAGGTTGGGTGGTGTAGGATCGGTGTGGTTGCATATATTTCCTGTTACTGTGTTTTTGTCTTAGTCTAAGTTTGTTGTTTGTTTTGTTTGTTCTTTTTGATCGATGCCTTGTTTATGACTGTTTTGACTATGATTTTGGATTGCTCTGTTTGATTCTTGATTTTTCCTAATTTTTGTCCACGATTACCTGCACGAATACTTTCTTTAATAACTTATTATTAAGCTGCTCTTGGATCTTACCTCTGTTGTCTTCACCATGCCAAAAAACCAAATGTGACAAGTTTTCAGTCGGTCGATCAAACAGGATAGCCCTGCCCACAAATCACTCAATTGGTTGAGCCAGTGTTGCTATGTTAGTTTACCCAATTAAAAACATCAATATTTTGTATTTTTGATATGTTTAAGTTAAATCATTTGAGGTGCATATCAACATCGATTTCAATCCATGAGTGAAAGTCAAACTGAAGTGTGGACAAAAAAAAGCTGAAAGGCTTTTTCCATTGGTCGCTCAAACAGATAGCCCCGCCCACAAATCACTCAATTGGTTCAGCCAGTGTTGCTATGTTGGTACACCCAATTAAGTAGATCAATGTTTCAAAAAACCAACATATCCACTTTCACAGTGAAAGTAAAATCATATCATGCACATATGAACATCAGCATTTTGATAATTTTTTTAATTACTGCATCCTCCAAATTGCCTCCTTATTAACTAACGCATCGTCCAGCGTGTGTGTGATTGCTAAGCAGCGGCGTCCTTTGGACATTATGGCAGAAAGGTCAATCATGTTACATCACAGGGTTCAGAGCGATGTTAATCTCGTTCCGTGTGTTGGACATCTAATCCAATCTCACCTTCTCTCATCCCTGCTCTGATGTTGGAGGGCTTTACTCAAACCGCTCTGATCTGTTTCAGGCCTAGCGTAGCCTAGTGGTAAAAGATCTAAAAGGTTGTGGGATTAAACCCATTGTGCTCTTGAGCGAAGCATATATACAGTAACCTCCGCTCGCTCAGTAATAAGTGAACTGAGAGGGAAGCATCAGCTAAATGTCAAGCAGAAGAAGCAGCAGAGGAAATTTACTTCCGGCAGATGTGATGACATACAATGAATAGCCAGGGTTTTGCATAGAGACATTCGCTGTGGTTTTTGCTCAGGCAATTAACGTTTGTTAATTATGTCTTGACTTTGTGCAGTTTCTACTGAGCAGATGACTGCATTTTTTCTGTGTGTTTTTAAGATGAGAAATGAGAACTATAAGGTGTTTATTATTTAGTTGCATCATGCAGTCACTTTATTTGGTATTCAGATTTCAAGTTATATTTTGTACTGTAAATGACTGATGTTTTAGAGGGAGACAAACCAGCTACTGTATGTCACTTCCTGCAGGATGATGTCATCACTAAAATGTAATTTGGTTTAAAGCGCATGTTCATACGAAGAAATACAGAAGTGTTTGGAAAAAAAACTTAATAAATTGCATGTTTTTAATATGAGAAGTTACTGTATCAATTGTTAAAGATATTTTAGAAGAGGCCAAAGCATATACAGTTGAAGTCAGAATTATTACCCCGCCTGTTTATTTTTTTCCCCAATTTCTGTTTAACTGAGAGCAGATTTTTTTCAGCATATTTCTAAACATAATAGTATTAATAACTCTTTCCTAATAACTGATTTATTTTATCGTTGTCATGATGACAGTAAATAATATTTTACTAGATATTTTTCAAATCACTTCTATACAGCTTGAAGTGACATTTAAAGGCTTAACTAGGTTAACTAGGCAGGTTAGGGTAACTAGGCAAGTTATTGCATAACGATGGTTTGTTCTGTAGACTATCGGAAAAAAATAGCTTAATGGGGCTTATATTTTGTCCCTAAAATGTTTGTTTTTTTTTTAATTAAAAGCTGCTTTTATTCTAGCCGAAATAAAACAAATTAGACTTTCTCCAGAAGAAAAAATATTCTCAGACATACTGTGAAAATTACCTTGATTTGTTAACATCATTTGGCAAATATAAAAACAATTATAAAAATTCAAAGGGGGACTAATAATTCTGACTACAACTGTATGTCACTTCCTGCAGGATGACGCCATCTGCTTTGTTTGCTTTTACAAAAAAGCTAAGATGGAAATTGATATTTAATAAGCATGATAACTTTATTAGTAATTCATTTATTAGTAATTACCTAAACATAGATGTATTAGAATAGATTTAGTATAGATTAGTATAGATCTGTAGATTTATTAGCAATAAACTAAACATTTATTCAAAAATACTGCAAGATTTATGTAAAAAAATGAAGAAATGTTTTTAAAAATGACTTGGTTAATTGCTTGTTTTTCATATTAGAATATACTGTATCAATTGTAAATGATATTTTAGAGGGAGCCAAACCACATATGATGGAAATTTATATTTAAAACAATAATTAAATTAAATATACATTTATTAGAAATTACTGCAAGATTTATGTAAAAAATGAAGAAATGTTTGTTAAAAAATACTTTTTAAAGTAAATTGCTTGTTTTTTTTATATTAGAAGTTACTGTATCAATTGTTAATGTTATTTTAGAGGGAGCCAAACCACATATGTCACTTCCTGCAGAATGATGTCATCCGTTTTGTTTGTTTTTACAACAAAAAAATAAAAAATAAATAAGATGGACATAACTTGATTACAAAATAAATAAATAAATATATATATATATATATATATATATATATATATATATATATATATATATATATATATATATATATATATATTAGAAATTATTGCAGCAATTGTTTAGATGAAAAAAGACATAATTGTTGTTTTTTGTATAAAAACGTATTATAAATGTTGTAAAGATAAAACAAATAAAACTAAATTCATATTATTCAATATTTTTTTCATAAAAAAATGTAAAAAGAAAGAAAATATATATATATTCATTTTTTCTTTTTATTCAGAAAATTATTTAATATAAGTTACTGAATGCTTGGGTATCATGAAAAACATGCTATTTGTTATTTTTACCTTAACAAACAGTTAATAATATTCTTTTTGGGAAGATTATGTACAGAAAAAGTGACAAAAATTGCATTTGATCAAACAAAAGTGCCGCAATAGTTTACTAATACATTTATTAAATAAATATGCTCTTTTAAGGTTATTACAGCAATATACTGTTATGTATGATCGCAATCTACTGAAGCTTGATATATAAAGGCTTGAACTGCATATTGGGAATGACCCTGCTCTTGTAGTGTGATAGTGCTGTGGGATTGCAAACATCTCTGTTGTTGTGCTCTTACACGCTACACATGATATGCCAAAGCAAAGTACATCAAGTACATGGAATAAATAAAACAGCGAGACAGGTGGGAGTCGAGCTAATGACCCTGTGCAGGATAGAGTTCTCCACATTGGTGGACAGAGGAGCTGTTTTCAGCACCATGGAGAGCGTTACGGCCAGATGGAGAGATGAAACTGATCATCACATTCTGCCTTACAATCATATCTATCTATCTATCTATCTATCTATCTATCTATCTATCTATCTATCTATCTATCTATCTATCTATCTATCTATCTATCTATCTATCATGTTTATGTGCAAGATTATGGTTAAAACGAGTAGCTATGTTTGTCAGAACTTTATTTAACCATACGTCATTATTGTTTTAAACATTTTGCTGACTCTATATGTTAGTAACTATAGTGTATATGCCATTAATTGCTCTTTCTAACCTATTTGGGCTGTTATCTATCTATCTATCTATCTATCTATCTATCTATCTATCTATCTATCTATCTATCTATCTATCTATCTATCTATCTATCTATCTATCTGTCTGTCTGTCTGTCTGTCTGTCTGTCTGATATTGGTGTAAAGCAGTAACAATTCCTATCTGAAGTCCACCAAGTAGACAAATACAACTCCACCTGGTGCAAAACAAAGCTAAGCGATGATGTCCTTCCAATGCTAATACCTCATAACGCAAATAACTCCTTTGCTATTTAATTCTTTGGCAAACATATTGCCAACTGCTCGTCAGTGGAGGTCTAATTTGAAATATTTGTATGCTAGTCAAGTTGTGCACGAAGCATTGTAGCGGGGGGCATCGGGTTTGACAATCCCCTCCATTCACCTGACTAACGCGATTAGCGTTAAACTGCTTTAGATCAACCGTCCCAGCGCTAAAATTGGCATGGGCTGTTACCTGGTGCGAGCCACACGGGATCATGCAGTCCCACGAGAGAAAACAATAGAATAATCCGCGTGTTTCTTGCCTCAAAACAAGACGTGATCTCGCAGGCAGCCAGCCACCCTCGTTCCTTCTGACGGCAGATACCAAGAGCTATGTGTTTACAATGCCAACGAGTGGTGCATCATTCCCCGCGCGCACCAGCACACACACACAACACACACACACGTCTTACACAACAGAAAGCAGAATGCCCAATGATGGCAGGTCGAGACGTCCCGTGATGATGCCCACCGTGCCGTTTGCTCACCGAAATGACATTCACCCCTACTCATGCCAAGGGCATTGCGTGCGTTCCGGCTCTGGCTCCCTGAAACGCCAAGCAAAAAACCGCCGCGAACGCGCGCAGAGCCCATTTTACTGTGACCTGAGCGTGCGTGGGGAAGGTGACTTTCCGCACTCCTTACCTAAAATCACTATAGGGGTGAATGATCCAATATCCAGCCGTCTGCACCCTCTCCTGCTCTTTCTCCACGGCTTTCTGACTGCCGAACATCCGCAAGGAGAACTTATTCACCCCGGGCTGCATCATGGCTCCAAATTGCCGCTGCATAAACCCGTATTGCCTGGACGCGGCGTCTATATCGTCAAAGCCGACCATGGCTTCTTCCCGGTCCCCCTTGCCACCCACTGAGTTGCCGTGGTCTTTCATGTTCTGACTCCCCATGCTGTTCTTCAGGATCGAGTCTTGCCTCTGGAACACATTATTCCCATCCGCTTTCTCCTCTTTGTTGCTCGAGAACGAATTGGATTTGTCTTCCATGGCGGTTTCAGAACGTGCTGTCTCCGGGTGCGGAGGACAGGCTACGCGCAAAAGTGGAAAGGAGCAGCTGGCGGCTCTTCTGTTTCATTGGACGTCCCTCAAACCACCGCTGCCTCCAGTGCGAGTGCTGCTGCACGACTGAGAGAAGCAGAGAGTAGTGGTGAACCCGACGGGATCAGCTTTCTTGGGCTGCTGCCATCTACTGTCGGGATTGAGCGCGGCGCGGCTCTCCAAGCGTGTCGCGGACGCGGACGCAGTGCCATAATGCGCCGCGCGGATCTGCTTCCAGACTGAAAGGGTGCCAAAGGAATACAGTTTGAACATGATGTTGTAGATGCAAATCAGGGTTATGTAAAGCATTTGGGAAGGGCATGTTTTATTATGAGGTGAACTGAAATGGTAATTATATTATTATAAAAGACTCTGTGACAGAATGTAAAATCTCACGTGTCATAGGGATTTGTAAGTCGTGTAGCATATATATAATATATATATATATATATATATATATATATATATATATATATATATATATATATATATATATATATATATATATATATATATATATATTATTATTATTATTATTATAAATTATTAATAATTTTTTAAAAATAAATATACTATTGTTGTTATGCTGAAATATGTCATGGTTAACGTTTCATTTTTAACATTCTTTTTTATTTGCTCAAAAACAATAATTCAAACATTACACACGAATTTTTTCATAAAAATATAGATATATTTAAAAGAGATGTTTAGATATGTTTGTAAATAATTCACTCTAATAAACTAAAATGCTTATCGTTTAATTGTGTGTCATAAATTAATGCCATCCAGTAAACAGATACATTACATCATAGAAATAAAACAGTCTTCATATAATTTCGAGTCTCTTTTACTTGATGGCTTCAATCCAAATCATGATTACTTGAACAAAAATCTGTCATGCATTCAAAAACAAATTCACATTGTGTAACAGTTTAGAAATAAAAGTCTCTATACAGTAAAACTAATATAAAACCAAATTGACAAATTGTATAGAATCATCATCATCTAAATTCATTGAAGAAAAAAAAAACTCCAGAGTCAATGATCATAGTGGTATCAAGTGCTTTTATTCAAAGCCAGTTACATAGAAAGAGCATCACTCTCATTGTTTCATAGAAAAGCCAACAATATCCCATGCCATGTGTGTAAAATTAAGACATAAGTGAAAAAAAATAAAGCAGAAGAGGGATTTTCTTTGCAAAATGCATTAATTTAAGTGACTGTGGTATAAACAGTGTAGCCAAATCTCTCCCGTCTGACGCATTTCTACAATCACATGATAGCCTACATAATACTGTCAGCCCTATAGTGAATCACATAGCTATTTTAAATTCAAAACAACACAAGACCTGTAAATCTGGTTGCAGGCTCTAAATCCACTGTTAGCGTGGGGATAATTTCAATTGCAAGTAAAAAGAAAAAAAAATGTTGACTAAATACATTGAGATATGGCTATAACTAGTCTTTTCAGAACTTCTTTCATCAGATCCTTTCAACCTTGAGAGATCCACTCCATATTAACACTGGAAGCACTGGACCTGAACTGATCGTTTATTGCAAAATAAAGCTTTGCTTGTGAATAATCTGATATTGTTTGTGAGAAATATTAGAGTTTTCCTAAAATTGTGTGGTTTAATTGATGTTGCACAAAAAACACAATATTTAAATCTGCATTTTGTCTGCTATCTTATGAATACGGTTTCAATCACTTGGCTGTGATTGTTCACTCAAAAAATTTATTTTGCTGCTTGTTCAGAATACTTAATTAAAATGAGCTGAATCATCACAATTCTTGAGTTTTTTTTTATTTTCATTGTTTAATGTTCAGTCCTCTTAAATTTGTAAAAACAATTAAGTAAACTTAATTGATATGTGTTGGGACAACGTGAAGAAATTATGTGGAACCCAGCATTTTTACAGTGTTACAGGCAACTGATTCATTACAAAAATAGGTGTATGTTTATGATGATTGACACTAAAAATAATGATTCATTGGATTTACTTGATTTTTTTAAGCTAAGTGGTTGGAAACAATCTATATGTGCTGAATTAAAATAAACGGTAAAATTACTGTACAATTGTTAATTGTAAAATAACAGCCGTTAAATGACATAAATCAACCTTAAAATGACAGCTGTTAAATTACAGTAATTTACCATAAAATAATGGCCATAAGATTACAGAAATTTATCGTAATTAAAAAACTTCAGGAAATTTCAGTTATTTGACGTTTGTTATTTTAGGCTTTTCCGACGCCCAAGTTGTGAAAAAAAAAAAAAAAGTAAATTCACAAATGTTAAATAACAGAAATTCCCCGTAATTCAAAAATAAGTTTATTTTTTGTTTTAAAGTAGATTGAGCTTATAATATTTAATATGAAGCTGTACATAAATATTGTATAAAGTTACATGAAATCCATAAAATTATACATTTTAAACAGTGCTATAATTTAAATAATCAGTCATTAAACTGATTAATTCTTGAGTTTTTGGGGAAGACAACTTCATTGTTTTAGGTTTAATCTACTTAAATCTGTGAAAACTATTACGTTAACTTAATCGATTTGTGCTGGGACAACATGAAAAAATTATGTGGAACCCAGCATTTTTAAAGTGTTTCAGAAAACTGAATAAGATGTTAAAATAGGCTTGTGTTGATGAAGATGGACACTAGAAATAATTATTCATGCCAAAAAAAAGTGGAAAAAAAAGCGTAAAATGACGAATGTTAAATTACAGAAATTTTCCATAATTCAAAAACAAGTTGTTGTTTTTTTACAGTAGAGTTTCTGTATTTTCTTGAGCTTATAATATTTAATTTGGAACTGTACTCTGAAAAAAAAAATTATGTCTGCAAAACAATTTTTTTTGTGTTGAATTTAAACAAACAAATTAAATTGAATAAAATTCTACTTAATTTGTTTGTTTAAATTCAGCCCAAATAAAATGTTTACAGCCACATAACCTAAAAAAAATGAGTAAATCCAAGGAATCATTTCAGAATAATTTTTTTTTCATAAATGTTGTGGAAAGTTACATAAAATCCCTAAAATTAGACATTCTAAACAGTGGTATATTCCAAATAAACTGATTATTTCTTGAGTTTTTATGGCGTGAAAACTTCATTGTTTTATGTTTAATCCACTTATATTTGTGAAAACAATTAAGTTAACTTAATTGATTTGTGTTAGAACAACATGAAGAAATTATGTGGAACCCATCATTTTTACAGTTTCAGAAAACTGATTAAGAGACCTGATGAAAACAGGCTTGTGTTTTTATGATGACGAACACTGAAAAAAATATTCATTGGATTTACAAAGTTTTTAAGGTAAGTGGTTTGGAAACAATCTATATGGACATTTAATGTGTTCAATTGTTTAATTACAGCACATATACATCGTTTGCTACCACTTACCTTAAAAAATGTTATGTTTTTTCAGTGAAGGTTTGTGCATGCTCGACACTTGTGTGGCAGTGGCGGACATGGGTTGATATCTGGTGAAAAAGGATGAATTGATGAATTCCAGACCAAGTCCACCTGCTACCCTGCAGTCCTGCTGTGATCATGGTGTGTGAGGCTTAAAACGCCACACTTTATTATTTCGCATGCATAGAGTTTGAACCTGCTCTCAAAAAAATAAAAAGTAAAATTAGAAGAGATGGTAGATTTTGTTCATCTGAAACAGTTGTAAAGTCAGAAATCATTCTAATAAGCTGATTTGGTGATTTAAAATATGCATTTTATCTACATTGAAAGAATTTTGTCACTTTGTAATTTTAATTTTTTTTTAGAATTCTTTGATTAAAATGTAAAATTATTTAATTTTGTTTTTCCTGAAACAGTAAACATGTTTTGTCTGTTATTTCAAATTTATTTGCAGGTAATCTATGTTTTCTTAATTTATTAGAATTAAAAATAAACAATGTAATAGTGACTCATTCTCACAATTCTTTCTTGTAAACATGGAATTGTGAGAGATGAAGTCAGAATTGTCTAATTTAATGGCAGAATTGTGAGATATAAATCATAACTATAAGATGTAAAGTCAGAATTGCAAGATAAAGTCAGAATTCTGAGGTGAAAAATTAGAATTGTTGAATTAAAAGTCTGAATTAGGAGATATAAATTCAGAATTGCTAGAAATAAAAATAATTAGAAGATGCTAAGTCAGAATTGCAAGATCTGAACTCATAATTGCAAGATATAAAGTCAGAATTGTCCAATTTAAAGTCAGAATTGCAAGATTTGAACTTAGAATTACTAGAAATAAACTCGCAATAAGAAGATGTAAACTCAGAATTGCAAGATATGAAGTCAGAATGGTGAGAAACTTTGAATTGGAAGATAGAAACTCAAAATTAGAAGATATAAAGTAAACATAGTGAGATGTAATAATCAGAATTGTCAAATGTAAAGACAGAATTTAGAGAAGTATAATTAGAATTGTGAAATGCGAAGAACTGTTCCAGAAAGTGGCTAGCACAAAAACAGAAGCCAAAAAAATTAATAAGTAAATAACAAGGTGAGAATGTGGTTAAATTTGAAAACGTGGAAAAATCAGATAAGGGCTTTTTTTTCTGGATTGATTTTTAAAACTGTCAGTTGGGTTTAGGCAAGTAGGTGGGCGCTGGTCAATCAGTGCTTTTGAAAACACTATTGGTTGGGTTTAGTGATGGGAAGTTCGGATCATTTTACTGACTCGGATCTTTGAGTCTCGTTCATCGAGATGAACGAATCATTTTTTGAGTCATTTTGTTGATTTGGTTCAATTTGCCAAAATATTATTAAAATGTTACAAATTGCTTACAAACACATCTACACCTTGCACAAAAGGTTGATCACACGTCAAATAATTCATAAATAGAATACTATTTACCTGCTCTTTTGTCTAAAAAGGTATTGTTGTCTCTTTGCTCAGCTCACCTTTTCATGTCTTCAAATGTAAGTGGTTCGTTCATGTTACACTGACAGCTATATTATCTTAACCATTGTGCACAGTCTGCCTCTAAACGCATATGATTGGCCCGTGAGGAACAAATGACTCAAACCCAACAGAGGACTCAAGAGATGAACGGATCAATTATTTTTCCGGCTCTAAACGCATATGATTGGCTTCCGCCTTTCCACCATGAACAACCCAAAAGACTTGAAATGAACAAAACCACCTGCACAAATGTGCACACCTGCGGATGAACGAATCACTCCCTGAGAGGACTCGTAGTTCCCAAGACATATTGAAGATTCATTCAAAATGAAAAAATCGTTTAAGAGCGACCCATCACTAGTTGGGTTTAAGGAAGGAAGAGAGTGCGTGCAAAAAATGTAGCTCCTGGGACGTATTCGGCATTCTCCAGAAATGTATATAGAGATACGTTTTCAGAATGAGCCAGGGTTAGTGTTTTCCTTACTTTCAGTTTTTATCTTGTCTTGTTTTTATCTAAGTCCAAATGTCTAGACATTCTTAAATCCAAATCTGTCAATTTAGACTTCCCAAAATTGTGAAGACAAAAGTCAGAACTATGAGATTCTTTTCTATTATTACATGTTTTTAAATTAATTAATATTTATATAAAGAATAACAGCTTTGTTGAACAATAATATTAATTTCTTTAAAAAATATTGTACTGAACCCAAACCATTGAACATTAATATACTCCAACTATACTATAGTTTACTAGTTATAGTTAACTTTACTATAGTTCCAATAACTACAATGGCATTCTATTCAAACTAATAGTAATCAGTATTCATTTAATCATTCATTTTTCTTTGGCTTACTCCATTATTAATCGGGGGTCACCACAGTAGAATGAACCACCAACTATTCCAGCATATGTTTTACGCACCAGAAGTTCTTCAAGTCGCAACCCAGTACTGAAAAACACCCATACACTCTTACATTTACACACACTCATACACTACAGCCAATTTTAGTTCATCCAATTCACCTACACAAGGGGTGTTCAAACTCGGCCTTGGAGGGCCGGTGTCCTGCAGATTTTCACTCCAACTTGCCTCAACACACCTGCAGAAATGTTTCTAGAAAGCCTAGTAAGAGCTTGATTAGCTAGCTCAGGTGTGTCTGATTGGGGATTGAACTAAACTTTGCCGGAGACCGGCCCTCCAGGATCGAGCTTGGACATGCCTGACCTACACCATATGTCTTTGGAATGTGGGGGGAAACTGGAGCACTCAGAGGAAACCCAGGTTACAAGAGGAGAACATGCAAATTCCACACAGAAATGCCAAATGGCCCAGACGGGACTCGAACCAGCGACTTTCTTGCCGTGAGGCGACAGTGCTAACCACTTAGCCAACCTGTAATCAGTATTAAATATACAAAATAATAATATTAGTATCAGTATTAAAAGAATAGATTGGAAAGTTATGAAATTCATAAAGGAACAAGTTTAGATAGCCAGTCTACGCTTTATAATATCAATGTTTTTAAACTTAAGCCCTGTTTCCAAAGGCACAGATGGTTGAGGACTATATTACAGAAAAAAATGATGATTCACCACTGGAAAATCTGCACACAGGGAACTTCCTGCTAATGGGCGACATTCATATGAAGACCATCCAGCGAAGCGCATTTGGCAGTGAGGTCATTATATAAGTTAACCAAATTAAAGTTGACGTTCCTCTTATTTCCTCTGTTTTGCTTTCAGCCAGAGTTTTTGCCTGGATTAGTTGGCGTACCAACTGTTCCCTCACGGTGCAGTCCAGAATGCTTGTGTAACATTAGTTTTGGGGGCGAAGTGTTGCGTAATTTTTTTTTTGAACACAAGGTAATAGCTGACCACAGAGCTTATGGATCACGTGCGCAGGGGACGAAAAGAAACTCTGGCATATGCAAAGGTCTCGCTGGACAAAACTGCACCAGATGAGACAAGTGAAGGTCAATTCAAATCACTGCTGTGTTTTTTATACATCACAAAATGAGATTTGATGCTTTCGAGTTAGTTAATAAAGCTGTATTGGGCACAGATGTGGGAAGCTGAATTGCTCTGCATCCTTTGGGGCTAATGTTCTTGTGTTCATCTATTAGGTTGTATTCACTCATTCAATATTTTACCCGCATGTGAAGCATTGAGGGCTTTTGATGCCAGCTATTTCTTATGGAAACAAGTATCGACATACAGTGGGAAAATGAGTATTGTCGTGTTTTTTTTTTTTCTGGGAATAATATTTCTAAAGAAGGTGTTGACATGGAATTGAACCGGATTTAGGTAGAAACCCAAACAAAACAAACAAAAACAAAAAACAAAACAAAGAAATCTGAAAAATGTGTATGATTTCTTTTACAGACTTCAACAGAGTGTAAAAATTTTAATTATTCTATGGGTCTCGTCTATCGAATCTGATCTTTATTTTGTATTTTCTATTAAAGTAATATCAGGTGATTGGTTGGGTCATTCTACAGCTTGATTTTCTTTCTCTGGAAGCAGTTTCCTTGGTTGTGTTTTGAATCATTGTCTTGCTGAAATGTCCACTCCAATTTCATCTTCATCATCCTGCTAATGTAGATGTTGGACTGTAGCAGCTAGTATTCATTTATAATGACAAAGGTCAGAAGGTTGCTGAAGAACTACTAAGAGATTTCAGCTGCTGTCTGGTCTAATACTGTGTTGCTACACCTCCCGTTCTTCATGTGTTCAGTACTTTTTCCTTGCGTCATTATATTTTATTACACATTACCTTATTTGTAAGCTAATTAGATTTACTTTGGATTTTTTGCATGGATTTTTGGTTGCTATCAACATCTGGTGAAAATTTCAAAACAACGGTAACTTTAGAAATATGTTTTCTGAAAAAAAATGGTTATGTGTTTAGTACTTATTATGTCCGCTGTATAATGAAAAACTATGAAATACCAACACAATCTCACAGCAATTAGTAACTTTGATTTAGTGGCTAATCCGTATGAATTCTTACAATTTAATTCGTACAATTTAGTAAGATTTGCTTATCCCCCAATGACAGTTGGAAATGAATGACATCCGTTCTGTCGTTTGTTGTGTGCAGTGGAAATGAGGCTTCAGGCTGCAGGTGGGAGAGAGACTGCTGTACGAGGACTGGGCCAGGGAAGGCCGACGGCATCACCTGCAGCTTGTTGAGAAGAGTAGGGACGGTACAGTATGGACACACGAGAGTCTAAAAAAACTCCAGTTACACACAAAAAAGTTTCTAGATTTGTCGCTAGTTGCTCTTTTGAAAATTTGTTGCTAGGAGGGTCTGAAAAGTCGCTAAATATAGCGACAGTCGATAAGTTGGCAACACTGGCCAAGGAAGAAGATTAAGGTACACTGACAGGCACGTGGAAATGGTGGGCGTGAAGGATTAACCTTAAAGGCGCAGTTCACAAAAACCGCTATCTGATGCTCAGAGCTGTAAATAGAAACCTCTGAAAGGTATAAAATAATCTGATGGGTGTTTTGAGCTGAAACTTTACAGACACATTCTGGAGACACAAAAGACTTGTATTAAATCTGGAAAAAGGGGTAAGCTACGTGCCCTTTTTAAATGGCTTTTAGTGTGCTGGTGCTATGCAGTTGTTAAGGTTTTCTGAATGCTTTTAAGTGTGTCGCTGTCTTTTTCTAAGTTTCTGTACTGAATGGTTTTAAATGTCTTTTGCAGTTCCAAGGGTGTTGCTAGGTGGCTGTGTTGGGCAACTGGTAAGGTGTTTGGGTTGTTGTTTTTATAGTGTTGCTGTTGCTATGCAGTAGGCAGGTAGTTTATAAGTTGTTCTGGGTATCCAGAAGGTCATTGCTGCAGTTTCTAATGTATTCTGAATGGCGTTTAGCATTAATTTGTGGTTGCTACATTTTGTTTTGTCAGTTGTTGCTAGGTCATTTTATCAGTAGTTGCTCTAGATATGGCACAGATCTTTAAGTCAGGCTCACCTTTACTTACAATACAGATGATACATTTGTGTCTATGATGGCATCAGCCTGAAGTAATATACATATTACCTCTAATAAGATGAGAAAAGTCTATGCAGTGTGTTAGCAGCTGAGGTTGTGGTTCCTCTGCACACACATACATATTGCTTTTTGCCTTATTCACAATGGCAGGAACATTTTCCAGCTCAGATTCTTTAACTGTAATCCTGTTTCAGACCTGCCTTGCATCGTGGGCTGTTGTGTCTGCATTATGGCCTCTGGGGGAATAAAGTACTATTACTCTGATTCTGTCTTGCCATGTCAGAGCAGCAAAAAAAAACGAACAGCAAACAGAGGACGATCCTGTGTTACTTTCAGTTCGACCTTGTGCTACTTCACATTCAATGTTTTGGGCACTCGTCAGGGCAGTTTCACCTCAACTGCACTGAATATGAATCTGATATCTGGATTAGGGGAATTACAGCTGATCTCTGAAAGTTTGCGATGTGCTTTGATAGTTCACCCCAAAGCTCCTTGAAGAAAGACACAGCATTGTCATTCATCAATCATAAGCACTGAAACATCCAAAAAATGAAGACTACTTTTTAGGACATCCTTAATTCCAACCCAGGCTCATTCTGATTACGTACCCCTATATATTTTTGGAGAGCACCAAATACGTCCCAGGACCTATGTTTTTTTGCAGTTTTTGTTTTTGCAAATCTGCCAGAGGCTGCTGTGTTGGCTTTTTCAGATTTCCAATTTCTCTTGCCAGTGCCATTCGTGTCTGCTCTTCTCACGTAAATCCACCAGAGGCTGCTATTGAGTGACTGACTGACTGACTGACTGACTGACTGACTGACTGACTGACTGACTGACTGACCGACCTACTGACCGACTGAGTGACTGACTGACCGACCGAAGATCCCCCACTCACCCCTTCCATAAACCCAACCGATAGTGTTTTAAAAAGCACTGATTGACCAGTGCCTACCTACTTCCCAAAACCTAACTGACAGTGTTTAGAAAAGCAACCCAGAAAAAGAAAAGCCCTCATGACAGCCTGATTTTTACCACATTCTCACTGTTATTTATTTGTTTGCTTTATTTTTTGGCTTTTGTCTTACCTGCTTTCTGGAACCGTTCTTTGCCAGACTCTAACTCCATCATCACGGTCAACTCCTCTCTGCGCTTCCAATTCTCTGACGTACGTGGCGAGCCACTTGAAAAACTGGTAACAGTGAAAAAGCCGTCCATATGGAGGTATTCGGTCAGCTGGTAAGCACAAATAGGAATGGCGGCATACTGTAGCACCATATCGTTCGTTTTAAAGACAAAATGCAGCCACATGTTCTTCTGGCTATATAATTTGCGATCTCTGTGAAAAAGATTTAGGGCTACGTTTTCAGAATGAGACTATGTTACTTAATGTACTTATGCAAGACTATAAATAAATCTCTTCCAGCATATCTCAGCTAGCACAGCTATATTGTTAAATAATACTTTAAGTTGTAAAACTGTTCTGATGGCCATTTTATCCTACCTAACCTTCTTACATAGCTATTTCATCTCAAAATAATGAAGATACAGTATACACTGTTAGATATTTTATTTATTTATTTATTTATTTTTGGTAAATTACTGGCAGGACTGTTGCCAGCATGTTAAAGCAACTGCCCCTTTACAGTAAATTTACCTGTAAATTTGTTTTACAGTATCAGGGCCCTACTGCAGTTTAAATTACAGTAAAAAAGCCTTACAGCTAATTCTTTTTACAGTACATTCCCTTTACCACATTTACATTTATAGGACGTATGACAATTTTTACAGGACTTTTACTGTAAGTCATGTACATTCTACACTAGCAGTACAACACCTTTACTTTTAGTATTTACTATTGTACTATTGAATTGAATCAATTCTAAACAAGCGATGATTATGTACAACAATATTTTTTGTTAGTTATTGTTATCATTTTTATATTGTATATCTTTTTAAATACATTTAGTGATACAAGATGTAAATTCACATTTTTTTACATTAACTTTCTCACTTTTATCTTTAACTACAGTAGCAGTACTTGATTACTTTGATTACACTAGAGTACCGCAAATTGTTAATATGCAGTAGGTTAATGCAAAAAAATTTAAACTACCCCCAATGCAGTGCTATTACTAACATAGGCTCAATCTGAAAACTTAGACCTATATACATTTCTGGAGATCATAAATTATGTAGCCAGAGGTACGTATGTCTGAATTTTATTTTATATACGAATGCTATGTGGCGATATGTCACTGTTCCTTTTCATGCTTACCAGTGTCCAGTGGCTTTCAGCATATATTGGCGGACGTGAGGTGCAGAGAATAGCTGACCGGGATGACAGGGTTCGAGTCTGACAAAGAACGGTTCCAAAAAGCAGGTAAAACAAAAACAAAAGGCCTCTGGTGGATTTACTAGAAAACAGCGGGTACGAATGGCAAATCTGAGATTTTAAAAAGCATACACAGTGGCCTCCGGTGGATTCGCGAAAACAAAGACTGCAAAAAAAAAAAAACGTAGAAATATATATAGGGCTACATTTTCAGAATGTGCCTGGGTTGGCTATTACAGTAATAAACTGTAAAGAATAGCCGTTAACTGTAAAATTTCAGGAAAGTCTATTAGTGTATATATTTCGAATTAAGAATTTCTCGTTGTTAGTGACACCAGTGGTGGTTAAGTGAACTGCAGCTTTACTTTAATGAATGTTATGCATGTTTTGCAGCTCTTTTTTTACTCTTCACTCAAAAGTAAAAAGACATTAAAAAGACTAAATACATTTGATATGCTGACAGATGAATGTGTAAATGATGAGGTAATTACAATAACATCATTATGATAGCTGGACGACTCAGTGGTTGGTACTGTCGTCTCACAGCAAGAAGGTCGCTAGTTCGAACCTCAGCTGGGTCAGTTGGCATTTCTGTGTGTAGTTTGCATATTCTTCATGTGTTGACGTGGGTTTCCTCCAGGTGCTCCGGTTTCCCCCACAGTCCAAAGACATGCGCTAAAGGTGAATTAGATAAACAAAATTGGTCGTCGTGTAGTGTGTATAGATGGTTTGAAACACTGGGTTGTGGCTGGAAGGGCATCCGCTGTGTAAAACATATGCTAAATAAGTTGGCGGTCAACTTATTCAGGAAAATGAATGAATGTTACGATAGCTTTATTAGGGAGTATATTTAAGACTACAATTTATAGATATTGTTACATGAGACCATGGTTTAATTTAATCCCTTCTCTTTGCATGACATTGATTTGGACACAAGAGCTGTATCCTAAAAGGGTATATGCACTATAAGTCTTAGTAATTTTGGTCATTCAAAAAAGGTCTGTGCAAATGTGCATGTCATATGGCTGCAATGAAACCTAACTGCAAAAATAAGACTTTACAATATTTGTATGAGCAAGAAAAAAACATAGATAGCACTGAAAGATGTTTCACTGAATATGCATGCTGTTAGGTTCTACACATTACATCCTCTGTAATATGAATTCAGAATGGTCTGTGATCTTGTTTATTCACCCTTGTCCTCCGCTAGTCCTGGTTTGCTAATGATGGATGACTTTACTTCAGATGAAACTGAAGGTCAGTTCCGGGCCAGATCTCTCCTTGTGAAGTCAGACTCTTCCTCCCAAATGATTCAAGCTGTGCCCGACTCGCGCATCCACGAAAATACTGTAAGTGGTGTGGACTAAAGCAATCAAGTGGGCTCATTGCGGTATGGATTTATCCACCTTGACAGAGGGGGCAAAAGGGAAGCATCAGGGCATTGAAAATGAAATTGTCCTTCCAGCAGCCATGAGGCATTACCTCTAATGAGAGGACATTAGTTCAGCTGGAGAAAGTCAAGAGGGAGAGCAACTCACACTAAATAGTTGCCTGGGTGTTGTTGTGGGGTTTCTAAAGTGTTGCTATGTTGTTGCTAGATTGTTCTGGGTTGCTTGGGTGTTGTTGTGGGGTTTCTAAAGTGTTGCTATGTTGTTGCTAGATTGTTCTGGGTTGCTTGGGTGTTGTTGTGGGGTTTCTAAAGTGTTGCTATGTTGTTGCTAGATTGTTCTGGGTTGTGTGGTTGTTGTGTGGATTCTAATCTGTTGCTATTTTGTTCCAAGATTGTTCTGGGTTGCGTGGGTGTTATAGGGTTTCTAATGTGTTGCTATGTTCTTGCAAGATTGTTCTGGATTGCTTGGGTGTTGTTATGTGTTATGCTATCCGCTTGTTAAGTGGTGACATGTTTGTGACATATGTCATACTGTTTTCGGGTCCAAGCCGCCACTCATTTGAGTGGAGAAATTATTCGTTTATGATCACGTTTTATTCCTATCACACAATAAAGTTAATTTTATATAAAATCATAGTGTACACAACAATCTCTGGGCTTGCTGCATATCAAATACCAAAAATTTAGCAATTTATAAAAAAATTATCACTTTCTGGCCATCGAATATTAGACATGGACATATATACTGCGATTGTGATTTCCGAAAGCCTTAAATCGCTTTGTAAACGTTTATTATTACCATTTCATGAGCCTCCCCATTCAGTTGAATAGAGCGCTTGGACCCGGAAGCCGCTTCGCGTGACGTCACACTCAACAAGCGGATACTTTAGTTAAGTTGTTGCTGTGTTGTTGCAAGATTGTTCTGGTTTGGCTTTGTGTTATGGGGTTTCTAAAGTGTTGCTATGCAGTTGCAAAATTGTTTTTCGGTTGCCTGGATGTTGCTAGGTGATTGCTAAGGGATTGCTATAGTTACTACAGTTTTATGGGATGTTCATGTGGGATTATTTATAAAATGAGGAACTTACTTGAGCAGGAAAAAAGTTGAGAGAGATAAACTCACAGCATACGATTGCCTGGGTGTTGCTAGGCAGTTGCTATGTGATTGCTAGATTATTCTAGGTTGTTTATCAAACATTTCTTCCAGTGTGACAACATTACTTGAGCTGGAGAGAGATTGTTCTGTGTGGCCTAGGTGTTGTTATGGGGTTTCTAAAGTGTTGCTATGTTGCTGCAAGATTGTTTTTGGTTGCCTGGATATTGATAGATGGTTGCTAAGGGATTGCTATAACTTCTACAGTTTACGGGATGTTCATGAGGGATTATTTATAACTTGAGGAATGTACTTGAGCAGGAGAAAGTCGAGAAAGAAATAGACTCACAACAGACGGTTGCTATGGAGTCATTAGCCCCTTTCACACATACAGACCTTTCCGGAAAATTGCCGGCAATTTTCCGGAAAGGTTGTATGTGTGAACAGGTCCTTTTTGAAAATACCGGTAAATTCGTTCTGGCTATTTTCCGGAAAGAGAAGTTGTAACATTACCGGCAATTTGCCGGAATGCTGCGCTGTGTGAATGCAGAAGGAAGATTCCCGTAATAAGCGCGTGCACGTCTAGAACGTGCTGACGTGAGACGTCTGCTTTAGCCAATCACAACAGTCAGACGCATTTACGTCCGCGCGGCTTGTGAGGATAAAAGCCTTTGAATATTTTTCCAGACACATTTAGCTGCTAGAAGTTAGTCAGATCACGTTTATATGTTCTTCTTAATGCCAACTGTGTAAATAATCATCGATGAGATGCTTATGATAAGCCGTTGTTTGTTTACGTTCGTGTGCCTGTGAAACAGCCTGTGAGCGCCAGCACACGCACATATAATGAACATCTCGACATGTCGACGTCCTCGCCTGTGTGAACAGCGCTTTTTTGAATATACCGGTAAAGTCGTTCCGGAAATTTTCCGGATATTTACCGTTATCACTGTGTGAAAGGGGCTAACATGTTGCTATATGGTTGCTAAGGGTTGTTCATGAGGCATTGTGAGCAAAAAACAAGAGGGCTGAGAGAGTGAAAATAATAGGTGGTTGCCTATGTGTTTCTATGTAGTTGCTAAGGTGTTACTACAATATGTGGTTGCTAGGGTATTGTTACTGTATGTGGTTATGAAAAAGCAAGAAATAAAAAAGGAACTTGCAGCATGATATTGCTTGGGTGTTGCTGTACAGTTGCGATGTGGTTGAAAGATTATTCTGGGTTGTTTATAAGTCCATTACTTGAGCTGAAGAAAGCCAAGACAGAGAAGCTCACATTTAGGGGATTGCCCAGGTGTTGCTAGGAAGTTGCCAAGGTGTTACCAAGCAGTGGCTAAATTGTTCTGGTCTGTTTGTGAGGCATTACCTATACTGTAACATGAGGGCTTTACCTGAGAAATTTGAGAGAGAAGCTTATACGGTAGGAGGTTGTCTGAGTGTTGCTTTAAGGTTGCTAAGGGTTTGTTATGTAGTTGTTAGGCTGTTTTGGGTCATTCATGACGCATTGCCTACAATGTGAGCACATTACTTGAGCTGGAGTCTGTGTGGTTTCTAGGTCGTTGCTTGGTGATTTCTGATAAAGGGAGAGAGAAATGCTAGCATAAAATGAAAGCAGAAATACGAATAAGAATGAGGTGAACAGACAGCCAGATAAAGACACAACCTTGGTCAATTCTTCATGGTCACTTAATCTCCCCGAGTAAGAGCTTGTCTGTCTTTAAAGGGATCTGTGACTCAGCTCAGCTTCAGTTAGAGTTGGTAAACACTAATTAAACTGCCTTGGCCATTGTCTCGTCTCTCCTCACCTGCAGTGCCAGTGTTCAGAGGCTTGCTGTAGTCCAGCCATATACAGAAATGAAAACCCTCAGTAGTTCTATCTGCCGCTTTACAATTCATTCACATTCTGCAGTTACGTAATGACATTTGAGGGTGACGCAGTGGCGCAGTAGGTAGTGTTGTCACCTCACAGCAAGAAGGTCGCTGGTTCGAGCCTCGGCTGGATCAGTTGGCGTTTCTGTGTGGAGTTTGCATGCAAAGACATGCAGTACCGGTAAATTGGGTAGGCTAAATCTGTCCGTAGTGTATGTGTGTGAATGAGTGTGTATAGATGTTTCCCAGATATGGGTTGCAGCTGGAAGGGCATCCACCGCTTAAAACATGTGCTGGATAAGTTGGCGGTTTATTCCACTGTGGCAGCCCCAGATGAATAAAGGGACTAAGCCGAAAAGAAAATGAATGAAAGAAAATTAAATGAAATTACATTTGTCATTCAGGTTAAATACATCCCACATAGCAAAATATATCTTGCCCAGATCTGGCCCATACAATCAGCTTTTGCTTGGCCCACATGCCGCAGTGAATTATGGTACATGACTGGTCCAAGTCTGGCTTGCAGTCAAGGGCCAAACATGGATCACATCTGGGCCAAGTATCAGCCAAGTTAGTAACATATAACTGAGCCAGATATGTTGGTGTGTCACAACTGCAATGAAATTGATAAACCAATGAATCATTGCACTTTAGGCGTGCTTTGGGCATGCTTTTTCTCGAATTGACCTGATTGGTAGAATTTTTTTTCTTTATTTGAAAATAATAAAAATGTATTTTAAATGTGGGTCAAGATAGGCCAAACTTACATGGCCCACATAGCAATTCTTAACATCTGGCCCAAGTACTGTGCTCCGCCTTAAAGACAGAGCCACCTCTGCCAAACCAGGGCCATGTTTGGCCCACATGCTGTATGCCAGTGCCGGACAAATTCCTGCTGTGCCTGATTTATGCCAAATCTGGGCCAGAATTCCTTGCTACCTGGGATCCTTCTTATACCCCAAAGCTGCCACCTCAGTTATATACAGTAGTGTATAAAGTATATCTTAAATATTAACAGTTGGGTTTTACCTTTTTTTTAATCCATTGAGGCAATCTCTGGGTCTAGCAGGAACACTTAACTTAGCTTATCTTAGCATAAATCATTAAATCATAATAGACTATTAGTATCTCGCTCAAAAATAATGGTTTAGTAAAGTTAAACAGTCGAGTTTTACTATTTTTTAATCCATCCAGACAATCTCTGGGTCTGGCAAGGGGAATTTTAGCTTAGCATAGATTATTGAATCATATTAGACCATTAGCATCTTGCTCAAAAATATTGGGTTAGTAAAGTTAAACAGATAAGTTATACTATTTTCAAATCCATTCAGCCAATCTTCGGGTCTGACAGGAACATCTTTAGCTTAGCTTAACAAGATCCATTAGCATCTCACTCAAAAATAATGTGTTACTAAAGTTAAACAGTTGAGTTTAGCTGTTTCTGAATCCATTAAGACATTCTCTGGGTCTTGCAGAAGCATTTTTAGCTTAGCTTAGCATAGATCATTTAATCAGAATAGACCATTAGCCACTTGCTCAAAAATGATGTGTTACTAAAGTTAAACAGTTGAGTTTTACCATTTTTGAATACATTTAGGCAGTCCCGCCTCTGGCTGGAGTAATTTAAGCGTAGCTTAGCATAGATTATTGAATCAGATCAGACTATTAGCATCTCCCTCAAAAATAATGGGTTAGTAAAGTTAAACATTTGAGTTTTACTATTTTTTAATCCATCCAGACAATCTCTGGGTCTGGCAAGAGCACTTTTAGCTTAGCTTAGCATAGATCATTGAATCAGATTAGACTCACTCAAAAACAACAAAAGATTTTTCCCATTTAAAAGTTTACCCTTTTGTAGTTACATCATGTATTAAGACCAATGGGATATGGTTCCATCCTAATAAACAAGGAACTTTGCTGCTGTGCTATGGCTGCAGCAGGTGCAATGATATTATACAGTGTTTAAAATAGTCCCAAGCTAGTTAACCAGAATGAGAAACGGAATGAGAGTATAGTTCCTAGCCATATCAACCTAAAACCCAAGCTAGTTAACCAGAATGAGAAACGGAATGAGAGTATAGTTCCTAGCCATATCAACCTAAAACAGCAAATTTAAATTTTCCATTTGTCCTAATATAAAAGAAAACAAGAGTTTGCACAGAAGAGTCCAACTTTAAACAGGAAAATGATCACATCTTCTTGGTCAGTTTTGAGTGAGATGCTAATAGTCTAATCTGATTCAATAAGCTAAGCTAAGCTAAGGTAAAAGTGCTCCAGCCAGACCCGGAAATTGGCTGAATGGATTTAAAGATGGTAAAACTCATCTAGGGGAGCTGTAAAATGAGCTTATTTACCATAAAAGTGGAGTGTTCCTTTAACATCTTTCATCTCACCTTTTAATTTTTCCCGACTTCCTTTCCTCCCATCCTCATTTCCTTTCACCTTTCTCTCTATCTTGCAGGACCCCTGGGGCCAAACCTTGCTGTCTCAGCAGAGAAGGAGGCTGAATATGTGTGAAAATCAGGATGTTCCCTGTCGCGTCTCTCATTAGCACATACTGTGGCCGCTTAGATATAACGTCTTAGACGCACAAGTCTGAGCTCACGAACACAACCGAGAGGATCAGCCTTGATTATACATTTAATGTAAAAATAGCAGAAAGCGCTGAGGGGCAGAACAACCTGGACGTCCTTGTGGAGCAGAATAAATATGGAAATATTAATAGTAACCAACAGCTTCATCATGTGAATCTGCTTTTTTTTTTGTTGTTCGGTTACAAACACAACACAAATTCACCTGAACTATAGGGGGACAAAAACTCATTAGGGTCTTATTTTATTTGCTGTGGTTATTATTTGCTGCTTTCCATCTGCTCTAACTGTGAAATAAGGCTCTGAAGAAAACAATTTCTGCTCAAAACTGATTTTAATATTTTACCATTGTCAGAGCTGGAGGCGCTAATTTAAATTTTAATAGATCTCAGTGGACCTTGAACAACAGTGAAATAAACCAGTTTTGTTCAGAGACAGCTGTGCAAATATGAGTGACTGAGGATAGGATGGATAGGATAGAATGAAATAGATGCACTATAACGGTATGTTTACATAGCATTTTCATATGAAAACAGAAAACTTTTATGCATTTTGGATGTTTTGGATCAAAGGTCTATAGACAGTGTTTCCCAACCCTGTTCATGGAGGCACAACAGTACATTTTTCAACATTGGCTCATTCTGAAAATGTAGCCCTGTGTACATTTCTGGAGAGCGCAAATTATGTAGCCAGAGGTACGTAAGGCTGCATTTCATTTTTCAAACGAAGGCTAAGGTGCCATTCCTTTTCGCGCTTGCCAGCTGACCACTTACCTTCGTATGGACAGCTTTCCCGCTGTAAAAAGTTTTATCCTATTAGCTCACCATGTACATCGGCTGACTTGAGACGCAGAGAGGAGATGACCATGACGATGGGGTTCGAGTCTGGTGAAGAACGATTCCAGAAAGCGGTCAAAAACAGAATCCAAAAAAAAAAAAAACAAGTAAATAACAGGGTGAAAATGTGGTAAAATCTGAAAACGTGGTAAAAATCAGACGAGGGCTTGTCTTTTTCTGGTTTGCTTTTGAAAATTGTTGGTTGGTTGTTGGTTGGTCTCCCTTATCTGACCTATTAATTTCAGCTTTTAAAGTGAGGTGTGTTTGATTAAGAAGAGATTGAAAATGTATATTGCTGGTGTGCCTTCAGGAACAAGGTTGGGAAACATGGATCTAGGCAACATTCTTAAAAAACCCTAGCCCTATTTACGTTTTTGGAGATCGCAAATTATGTAGCCAGAGCTATGTATGGCTGCATTTTATCTTTAAAATGAACGCCTTGAGGTAGTATGATGCCGCTCATTTTTGCGCTAACCAATTGACCACTTACCTGGACATGGGCAGCTTTTCCACTGTTACCAGTTTGTCTGGTAACTCGACACATACGTTGGTGGATTTGTGATGCAGAGTGGAGTTGATAGCAACTATGGGGTTCGAGTCCGGTGAAGAACAGTTACAGAAAGCGGGTAAGTCAAAAACAAAAAATAAATAAATAAATAAACAGTTAATTAACAGGGTGAGAATGTGGTAAAATCTGAAAACTTTGTTTTTTCCAGATTGCTTTTCAAAACTTTGCGGTTGGGTTTGGTGCTATTTAAAATACTATTTGTCGGGTTTAGGGAAGGGGGAGGGCGGGGTCGTTTGGCCAGTCAGTTAGTCAACAGTGGTCTCTGATGAATTTGCATGAGAACAACAGACACGAATGGCACTCTTGAGAAAAATCTGAGATCTGAAAAAGGGTACACAGCAGCTTCTGACGAATTTGCAAAAACTGCAAAAAAAAAAAATGTAGCTCATGGGACATATTTTGCTGTCTTCAGAAATGTATATAGATCTAGGGTTCTATTTTTAATTTATCAAAATAAACAGGTCCCTGGACCACAAAACTAGTTGCGTTGTGGATGTGCATATATTTGTGGATAGAAAAAAACAAAAATACATTGTATAAGTCAAAACTAATGATTTATATTTTATGCCAGAAATCACTAGAGTAAAGATCATCTTCCATGAACACATTTGATAAATTTCTTTCTGTAAATATAACAAAACTTCATTTGGACAACTTTAACAGTGATTTTCTCAGCATTTTGATATTTTAAAACCCTCAGATTCTAGATTTAACAATAATTATCCTATCACAACAAACCATATACCAATGGAAAGCTTTCAGAAGATGTACAGCGGGGAAAATAAGTATTGAACACATTACCATTTTTCTCAGAAAACATATTTTAAAAGGTGCTGTTGACTTGAAATTTCTCTCAGATGTTGGTAACAACCAAAGAAATCCATAGATGAAAACAAATCTAATTAATTTGCAAATCAAGTTATGGTAATAAAATAAAATGATGCAGGGAAAAAGTATTGAACACATGAAGATAGTGAGGTGTGGAAAGGCAGTGAAAGTCCAGACAGCAGCTAAAATTTCTCAGTAGCTCTTCAGCAATCTTCTATCCTTCGTCATTGTAAAATAATATTAGCTGATTCAGTCCAACTTCTTCATTAGCAGGAGAATGAAGATGAAACCAGAGTGGACATTTCAGCAAGAAAATGATTCAAAACACAGCCAAGAAAACTCTCAAATGCTTTCAGAGAAAGAAAATCTGAAATTACCTGACCTGAACCCAATATGAAATACAAATTAAACATCAGATTCGATAGACGAGACCCACAGAACCGTAAAGATTTTTACACTTTGTTGAAGTCACACCTGAGCAACTGATGTGACTTTATTCTCCATAATAAAAAGCGTCTTTAAGCTGCCATCACCAGAAAAGTCTTAAATCATTAAAGTATTAAATCATTTTATTGTTATTACACATCACTTATTTTTCAGAATTTTTTGTTTTATTTTTGTGCTTGTATTGTTTTGGATTTTACCAAAATCTGTTTCAATTCCATGTCAATAGCTCCTGTAGAAATATTTTTCCCAGGAAAAAAACATGATTTGTTCAATACTCATTTTCCCTGCTGTATAAATCTCAATTTCCAATAACTCACTCTCATGACTGGATTTGTGGTCCAGGGACACAAAAAAAAAATGTTTGTAAGAAACCTTGAGACATATTTCAGAAGCTCCTGGGATATTAGCTTGCAGTTTCTATTGAGAAAGAAAAAAAATGAACCAGAGAAAATATTGATTACTGATACTGATGAGTATAATTTATCTCAAGCGTACATTAGTAATTGTTTTTTGCACGGTTCACTTCTCCAAACTGTCTTCAATCAACTCTCAGCTCTTCCAGTGTGCGGTTATAATGCTGAACACTAAACTGATTTTTCAGTATAAACTCTGAACTATTTCTGAGTCGTGGAGATCTCTGAACAGCAGATGAAAAGGAATGGCTGATGGGAAGGGAGACACAGCCGGGCTGGAGGGAGGAGGGGAGAGTGGGGTTATCCAGGTGTGGAGGCCGATCCATCATCTCCACCCACCATTAGCAGCGAGGATGAAAAGAGAGCGATACCAACTGAACCAGAAAAGGACAGTGAGAATGTTTTTTGGTGTCCTATCATGAGCGTTTCCATGCGATACATGGGATATATACTGTGTGGCACTAAATACACCTTTCATAAATGTTACTATATTTATTCTTTCTGTATCATGTAAGAAAATATGAGACAGATGTTTTCTATGTTTGACGTGCCCCTATTATGCTTTTTCTGTTTGGGAATGTAAAAGGTCTGTGAAGTCTGGATGGATTTGCAATGTCCTGGATGAAAAGAAATGGATCTAAACAGCCTGAAATAAGTTGTTAGTGTTTCCCAGTACTAGGTTGCGGCTAACCAGCAGAGTTTCATAAGTTAGGGACAGACATTTTAAGATTTATACACTGTTTATTGGGTAGCCAGCGCAATGTTGCCAGAACCTGACTTATATGATCATACTTCTGTAATGTGGTGGTTTTGGTGAGGATTGAACCTAGGTGTCTTGGACTCAAACCTGGAACTTTTCCTAGCTGAGCTAACACCTCAACAGATAAACCCAAGAGCTAAAGATTATTAAGGAAACTTGAGGCTTTAGGTTCAGAAAAAATAAACAAAAGATCTTTACTTGAAAAATAGATTACAACGTTCAACAAAATAACTGAAGAGAGCTTCCAGAGAACAGGCAAAACAAACAGACACAAGGGTCAAATACACAACAATAAAGGGTCACTTAGCTTCTCAAAAGAATCAGGAGATCACCGGACAATAATTGCTCATGACTGAACACGCTAGCAAGTTACAGACAAAGGCTGCGTCCAAAACCGCCTACTACTCAGTAAATGTAAGACCTACTACTCGGTTGTTAGAAAAGTAAGTTCTATACTGTTTGAATGTGAGCAGTATGAATGGAACCCAGACTTACTACATCGGCCATTTTGTCGTTATCATATGACCTACCCACATTTGTTGTGCCGCTTCACTCCCATTAAATTCTCTCATGGGGCATCATGGGATAGCACAGTGTGCATCGGCACACTCCAGAATCTCATCAGAAGTAGTCGGTCATCCGGGTACTTCTCGCATACTCATTCATTCATTCATTTTCTGCCGCTTTTTCTGGGCTGGGTTGCGGGGGCAGCAGTTTTAGGAGAAAACCCCTGACTTCCCTCTCTCCAGACACTTCTTCCAGCTTCTCCGGGGGATCCAGAGAAGTTGCCATGCCAGCTGAGAGACATAGTCCCTCCAGCGTGTCCTGGGTCTTCCCCGGGGCCTCCTCCCAATGGGACATGTCTGGAACACCTCCCTTGGTAGGCGTCCAGGAGGCATCTGAAACAGATGCCCAAGCCACCTCAGCTGACTTCTCTCGATGTGGAGGAGCAGAGGTTCTACTCCGAGCTACTCCCGGGTGTCAAAGCTCCTCACCCTATCCATAAAAGTGCACCCTGCCACCCTTCGAAGAAAACTCATTTAGGTCGCTTGTATCCGAGATCTTGTCCTTTCGGTCATGAACCAAAGCTCATGACCATAGGTGAGAGTATGAACGTAGATTGACCGGTAAATCAAGAGCTTTGCCTTTAGGCTCAGCTCCTTCTTTACCACAACGGACCAGTACATCTACCACATTACTGCTGCCGCTGCACCAATCCGCCTGTCAATCTCACAATCCATCCTTTCCTCACTCGTGAACAAAACCCCGAGGTACTTAAACCTGGGGTAAGGACTTTTCTCCAACTTGGAGATGGCAAACCACCTTTTCCCAGTGGAGCACCATGGCCTCGCACTTGGAGGTGCTGATTCTCATCCCAGCCGTGCCACACTTGGCAGCAAACCGCCCCATTGTAATACGAGTACAACTACATCAAGGACTGTGACGTCGCCTGGTATGGTGCAGCCGGGGCCCCACCCTGGAGCCAGGCTTGGGGTTGGGGCTCATATGAGAGCCCCTGGTGGCTGGGTTTTTCCCACGGAACCCGGCCGGGCTTAGCCCGAAGGAACGATGTGGGACCATCCTCCTACAGGCCCACCACCTGCAGGTGGAGCTGAAGGGGCCGGTGCATTGTGGAACGGGTGGTGGTCGAAGATTAGGATCATTAGGCACAGAAACTGGCTCTTGGGACATGGAATGTCACCTCACTTCTCGCATACTGATTTTCGAATTCTATGAATTCAGACATACTACTCAGTGCACATACTGTGTTTATCGTACTATATAGTATGAAAATATTCAATTTCGGACACAGCCATACCAACATTAGCTGTTGCTAATCTGGCTTGAGTGGTGGCTCAAAGAAGATGACAGGAAAAAGGCGCTCTATACTGTTCTGGAGGACGCATAGAAATTGGACTGTGTTGTGTGAAGTCAGAGGAGCACCTCCTTCTGGTTAGGAGGAGAAATGCACCTTATTAATTAATATAATGTGTATTTATATAGCGCATTTAGACCCAATCCCAAATTTATTTTTGTACCCCTACCCCCTCCCCTTCCATTTCCCCTTGGCCATTGAAACATTCACTTGGATGATGTGATGGCAGCCACAGGACAACAGCGCCAGTGCACTCACCACAGTTATTGGTGGAAAAGAGAGACAGTGATAGAGTCAATTCAGTGGATGGTGATGGCCATGACCTTATACTTCCAACTTCTATCTTCAACATATTTATTTGCTTACAAACCACCTAGTGAATTGTGTTGTTTCAACTTATTTTATATAAGTAGTTTGAACAAGCAGCAAAAGTCTTTTTTGATATTTCAGATTCACAATAGACATCGTCCTCTAGTGGATTTGACATCTAAAGCATGCGACGAAACCTACCTGGAGCAATGTATATTACATTGTTTCCAGTGATTCTGACCATTTCAAACATTTTTTAGTAGTAATGTGCAAAGTTATGCATCGAGCTACACCAACCTTTATTTCTAAACACAGGCAATGTTAATAGTAATGCATGTCACTGCTTACGCACATGTACACGCACATGCATAGGCAGTGTCTCAATGCTTTGTGCATCGTATGGTAACAGATGAGGTGTGCAGGATTGCAAAATCAGGGTTTTCTTGACCTAGTTTTCTTTCTCCTCCTCCTCTCCTTTGTTCCTCTGCCAAGCTGTCATCTCTAAGCAAAAGGCAGCATGTGTAGCACAGAGGAGCGTTTGCCAAGCGTAATGAGGAGAACAGTTTACCCACGTGCACTTTGGGTGCTGAATCACGAGTGTACACTTGGGGTTTTTCAACGTGAGTGCATACTACTGAGTCAGGTTTGTACAGTGATGTTCATGAACAGCATTTTTCTCAAGGGTTAAAGCAAAGCAAAAGCCTAAATGTGCTTTTGTATTGTTTACACACTCTAAAGGTGCAGTTTTTATTGTTTTCATTTTTTTTTTAATCCTGGATGCTGAATCAGGATTTCAGCTCAGGTCTGCTGAATGCTGTGATGTGATATATTATAGACAATTCATGAACTAGAAGACTAGAATTCTTTGAATTATCAATTAAAAACAAATACAAAATATATGTATTACAAATAAAAAATATTACATTTAATTAATTATTACATACTAAATAAATTTGAATAAATACTGTAGTGGAGGGAGGAATTGTGACAGATAAAGTAAATTGTGAGGCAACTTGCTGCAGAGCTTTTTGAGTTGACTGAACTTAAATTGAGTCAAGTGCATGCAGCACTTGGGTTAAAATTTGAATAAACTCATAAAAGTTCTGCAGCAAGTTGCCTTACAATTTTGAGTGGAGTTAACTTTTTTTTTTACAGTGTGCATAGTATACATGGCTACAGCATTTATTAACTTGTTGTCCTATTAGTTAATAAAATACAATTGTTCACTGTAAGTTTACATTTACTTGAGTTTATGAAATGATAACATTTTAACACTGTTAACATTTTAATCGATAAGCTGAAAAATATGAAAATGAAGTGCTTGAGAGTTATTTTAAATTGTTTGTTTTAACTGGAAACCTTTTTTTTTTTACGTTTTCAGTTATTTTTTTATTAGTTTAAATTCTTGGTTTATATGTTTGCTTGCCCTATTTATTTATTTATTTTAATATGTATGTATTTGTTTTTTATTTTATTAATTTTAACATTTATTTATTTATTTATTTTAATATGTATGTGTTTGTTTTTTTTATTTTAATGTTTTTTATGTTTTTTATTTATTTATTTTAATATGTATTTGTTTTTATTTTAATATTTATATTAGTGTTTATGTATTTGTTTATTTATTTATTTATTTATTTTAACATGTATGTATTTGATATTTATTTATTAATTTTATTAAATTATTTGAATATGCATGTATTTTTATTTAATTATTACGTTTATTTATTTATTTATTTGAATGTGTATGTATTTGTTTTAATTTTAGTATTTATAGTAATGCTTATTTGTTCTTTTTTATTTTTTTTCTTAATATGTATGTATTTGTCATTTATTTATTTGTTTTAATGTTTATTATTTTTATATGTATGTATTTGATTTTTATTTATTTATTTTAATGTTTTTTTATTTTTTATTTTAATATGTATGTATCTGATTTTTATTGTAATATTTATTTTAATGATTATTGTTTATTTATTTGTTTATTTATTTTGATATGTATGTATTTGTTTTTTTTTCATTTTAATATTTGTTTACTTTATTTTTTTCTGTTTTTTATTTAAATTTGTATATATTTGTATTCATTCATTTATTTATTTGTTTATTTATTTAATATCCTATTTTCTCTCCACTTTCTTTTTTTCTACTTCTGTATTTTCTTTTCCTCCTATGTTTATGATTTTCTCTCAGTAATTCATTCATTAATTCAGTCATTTCTTTTATTTTTTTTATAATACATTATAGCTCATTTTACTCAAGCTTCACAAAATACATTTTCCCATGTGACGTTGTAACAAAATTTAATGCTTGTAATGTTTTTTCCAAGCTTCTAACATAAAATTCTTAACATGTTTAAAATAGAATGCATTTGAAAATATTTCAGCCAGAAGTTTTATTTATTTATTTACAATATAAATGCATGTCTCGTATCATACCTAGTAAACATGCGACCAGCTAGCAAAGCACATACATAATTTTTTTTCCACACAGTATCCAAAGAAAACTAGGCTCTTAAAACATAATGATTATTATCTAAAAAGTCTCTCAAGGAGAAACATATGACCACCGTTATATTGATTACTTTGTCCCCAGGCTGTTTTATAACAGCAATCGAGGCAGTCAATTGTGAATATAATCATAGCTGAAGGGCTTTCCTGGAGTCCAGTCCATCTATTGCTGAGCTGAATGCGTAATTCTGTTGGAATTGACTCAAGGAGAGTTTTACATGCTCTCAGATGTCATGACCATGTTTTGGTATAGTTTCTCACATTGGTCGCACTTGAGCTTAAAGTGGAACGCTGAGAATTCACGCCTTATTTTCCCATTCATTCTGTGCTAAATCAAATGTTTTATAATCCTCTGTTTAATTTCCCTCAAGTCTTGTTTAATATTTTCTATCTATTTATGCATTGTTTGTTTGGTTATGTCTAACAAAATGAGATAGTAAATTGTTACATAGACAACATGGCAGCGAAGTAATTAGCATTGTCGCCTCACAGCAAGAAGATCACTGGTTCAAGGCTCAGCTGGGTCAGTTGGCGTTTCTGTGTGGAGTTTGCATGTTCCCCCTGTGTTTGTGTGGGTTTCCTCCAGGTGCCCTGGTTTCCCCCACAAGTCCAAAGACATGAGCTACTGTATATGTGAATTGGGTAAGCTAAATTTTCCGCAATGTATGTGTGTGAATGAGAGTGTATGGGTGTTTCTCAGTACTGGGTTGCAGCTGGAAGGGAATCCGCTGCATGAAACATATGCTGGATAAGTTGGCAGTTCATTTGGCTGTGTCGACCCCTGATTAATACAGAACTAAGCCAAAGGAAAATGAATGAATGAATGAATGTTTCACCTATGAATTTTCTCTATTTATCTAGTCCTTCTTAATTGTATTATTTATTCCTCACCTACATGTTAATTTTCTCTTTTTTTGTTTGCTTGTTTTTCCGACTCATTTTTTCTGATTCTGCATTAGTTTACACAAATGCTTTAGGAAATAATTTTCCTAAAATGTTTTGTGTAATTTGTTCTTATCAGGTTTTGCATTGTTTACAACAGTTGAAGACATATCTATTAGGCCAATTATTAGGCAGTTTTATTCTTTTCAAATATTTTCCCTAGAGCGGAAGTTTGTCTTTAACAAATGTTTGAACATATAGTTTTAAAAACTAATTTCTAATAACCTTTTTTTTTTTTTTGCTGCAATGGCAGTACACACTGTAATGTTGTTCTATTTATTTTGCAATGTATTAATATTCAGCTTAAAGTGTCATTTAAAGACTTGGTTAACTGGGTAAACAATAAGCAGGTAAGGCTAATTAGGCAAGTCATTGGACCACAGTGGTTTCTGTAGCCAATCGGGGAAAAACTATTTATTATGATTACCCATAACAACATTTTAGGCCTTAAATAGTCTTACATTCATCGAAATATTGTGTTGTAAGTTATAAATCATTTTAAACATGTCTTGATTTTTTCTTTGTTAATGTAAACCTAATCCCAATCTGGCCAAAACCTACCAACTGACCAACATTCCAGCTCAATAAAAAGTTTAACAAAAGACTTATTTATTAACTCTGTTTTCCAACATGGTTTGGTTGTCTTCCTTATAATAATGTTTACAAGGTCTCTATGTATTTAGAGTGAGGACACTGACCTGAATAGACTGTTGTGCTTACATCTGTTCATTTTTGTATTATTTTAAATGAAAAGTGTATGTATGTAGAGTTTGCTTGTTTTGATACATCATGTGAAATGTGTTGCTAATAAATAACTAAATTAGAGTTTTTATTTATTTATTTTTTATGATAGGCAAGTAAAAAAAATCATTCGGGCCCATTTTTTGTTTTTTGTTAATCTGAAATTTAATTCATAATAGTCTTTAAAGTTTCTTCAGTTTGACTTAGTGAAACCTGTTTATTTAATTTAATTAAATTTTCATTCATTCATTCATTTTGGCTTAGTCCCTTTATTAATCCGGTGTCACCACAGCGGAATGAACCTCCAACTTATCCAGCAGTTTTTATGCAGCGTATGCCCTTCCAGCCGCAACCCATCACACTCCAATCAGCAACCTTCTTGCTGGGAGGCGAAATTGCTACCCACTGCGCCACCCCGATGCCTGTTTATTTAATTTAATGAAATTTTTTATTTATTTTTATATTTTATTTTATTTTAAATGTATTTTTATATTTTATTTATTTTTGTTTTGTTTTTTTATTTTAGTTTAAGTTTAGTTTACTTTAATCATTTTAATTTTATTTTTAATTGAATTGATTGTTTAATTTAATTTTATATTATATTATTTTTAATTTAATTTTTAATTTAATTTATTTTTATTTTTAATTTAATTTTATTTATTTGTTAAATTTTATTTAATTGTATTTAACTTTTTATTTTATTTTATTTCCAGCCAATCTAAAAAAAATAGGACTTTATCTAGAAGAAAAATGTGATAGAAAATACTGTGAAAAAGTGTCTTTGCTTAGCTAAAATGACTTTAAAAATATTTTTAAAACAACAAAAATTTCTCAGGAGGACAAATAATTTTGTCTACAACTGTTTTTTTTTAATACTCCCCATTCATTTTTTTCTAATTTGTTCCCTTTATCCCCACCTTTTCATCTATTTATATATACATGTCTCTTATTTTTCTGTTGAAATTGGCTCTAGGAGAGTGTTTCTTGCTCTCAGATGTCCAGGTTTTGCTGGTAAAACTTGAGCTTTTGGTGGAAATCTGAGAAAAGATGACACTACATGAGGACTAAAGCTCAAAATGACCACTCGGCTGTTACCTTTATGTCATGCCTTGCTTGCCCATTCACTCAATGCCAAATAAAATATTCATTGAAAGCCTTACTTGCCGGTATAAAGGTGAAAAGATACGAATCTTTAGGTCACAGACATACCGGCTGGACTGAATATTTCAGAGGCCGATGGGAATCAAGTTTTGGGTTGAAACGTATCGCAGAAAATGATCCGTGTGACGACTGTAGTGGCCCAGCAGCCCACGTTCCGTCTGATTGTGATGGATTAACTTATTCTGCACTCGTCTAATCAGATCATGCAGTGTTACTGTCGAATCCAGATGAACCAGTTTATGCTGAAATGTGATAAGAAGCCCTTAAACGGTATTATGTTGGATATAGTGATTCTCTGTGCACTGCTAAACCAGATTATAGCTCATTTTACTCAAGCTTTACAAAGAGTATTATTGCTGATTAGGTCTGCAGTTTGGATTAATATTGATAATAATAATACAGGAGATGCATTTTTCTTTGTAAGAAAATATTTCTATTTCTGTCAAACTCACTGATTCTGGGTGATTGCTATGGTGTTGCTAAAGAGTTCTATTCGTTTGGTATGTCATTGCTAAATGGATCTCAGTGTTCTGGGTGCTTGTTTGCTAGTTGATTGTAATTATTTGCAAATAAGATCATTAATTTCTTTCTTTCTTTTTTTCTTTCTTTCTTTTGTATTTTTATTTATTTATTTATTTATTTGGTTAGTTACTTAGAAAGTTAGTTCGTTTGTTAGAAAGTTGGCTTATTCGTTTGTTAGTTACTTTGTTTGTAAGTTATTTATCTTAAAAGTTATTTAGAAAGTTAGTTTATTAGTTTGTTAGTTACTTTGTAATTTATTTACTTTAAAAGTTTGTTAGTTCATTAGTTCGTTAGTTCGTTAGTTAGTTAGTTAGTTAGTTAGTTAGTTAGTTAGTTAGTTAGTTAGTTAGTTAGTTAGTTAGTTAGTTAGTTGGATGGTTGGTTGGTTGGTTGGTTTATTAGTTTGTTTGTTACTTAGTTTGTTAGTAAATTTGTTAGTTAGTTAGTTTATTTGTTTGTTATTTAGTTTCTTAGTACATTTGTTAGTGAGTGAGTGAGTGAGTGAGTGAGTGAGTGAGTAGGTGGGTGGGTGGGTTGGTTGGTTGGTTAGTTAGTTAGTTGGTTTATTGTTTTTTTATTTAGTTTGTTAGTTAGTTAGTTAGTTAGTTAGTTAGTTAGTTAGTTAGTTAGTTAGTTAGTTAGTTAGTTGGTTAGTTAGTTAGTTAGTTGTTAGTTAGTTTATTAGTATATTTGTTATTTAGTTTGTTAGTACATTTGTTAGTTGAGTGAGTGAGTGAGTGAGTGAGTGAGTTAGTTAGTTAGTTAGTTAGTTAGTTGGAAGGTTAATTAGTTAGTTAGTTAGTTAGTTAGTAAGTTAGTTTGTTAGTAAGTTGCTTATTTAGTTACACACACACAGCTTGAGCATCATTATGAGGTGATTAAATGGACTATACATACACCACACGTGCACACACACAGGGCTGAGTCTTGTTTATATGTGAGCATTATGATGTGTTTCTTCCTTGTTTAGCCTAGCTGTGTTTTAACTCTTTGCTTGATCTGTTTGTTTGACCCATTGCTGCCTGTTCTTTGACCACGACTTTGCATTGCTTTGCATGTACCTGTATGCCCCATTGACCATTGCCTGCCTGACTACTCTTAATAATAAATCCTGCAGTTGGATCCGCAACTCCGTTGTCAGTGTCTCTCACATAACAGTTAGTTAGTTAGTTAGTTAGTTAGTTATTTCTCTAATTTACTTGTTTCCTGGTTTATTTTTCTCCTTGTTAAGTTTTGATAGTTTCTTTTGTTTTTACATTTATTTATTTATTTATTTAATGTACATCTATTTATTATTTTTTTCTCCTGACAAATTTTCCTTTTATTTTTTGAATGTATTATGTATATTGTGTTTATTTTTGTTTCTTATGTATTTATGTTTTTTTGTTAATGTTTTAGTTTTCTCTTATTTTTTTCTTATACTATTCTCTAATTTTCTTATTTTCTCAAGCTTGTTTATTTATTTATTTCCCAGAAAAAAAGGCCAATAGGCAGCACATGCATTTTTTTTAAACTGTTATAATCTAGCAATATTTAATATAATGTTACAAAATGTCACAATATTTTATTTGATATCACATTAAAATTCATTAATTTTCCTTCGACTTAGTCCCTTTATTCATTTGTGCTCGCCACAGCGGAATGAACTGCCAACTTATCCAGTGGATGTTTTACACAGCGGATGTCCTTCCAGCTGCAACCCAGTACTGGAAAATATCCATACACACTCATTTGCCAATTTAGTTTATTCAATTCACCTATAGTGCATGTTTTTGGACTGTAGGGGAAACCGGAGCACCTGGAGGAAACCCACATGAACACAGGGAGAACATGCAAACAGAATCCACACAGAAATGCCAGCTAACCCAGCCGGTACTCGAACCAGTGACCTTCTTGCTGTGAGGTGACAGTGCTAACCACTGAGCCACCATGGCACGCTTAATATAATAATATAATTTATCAGATTTAATATACTTTCACATTAGTAATTAATACTGTAAAAGTCACATTTTCCTGAGTGTGAGGGGAATTTTGAAGTTAAAAGCTTCTGACTACGAATTTGAGCAAAAAACAAATGCAACAAAATACTCTTTTTGAGGATTATGCTATTTTATGTTGCCATGCTAATGTTTCCTTTCTGTCCAGCCTCAAGAATAATTTTACAGTCATGCATGATGTCCATCTTGTCCTGCCATCATTTATTTATTCAATAGCACTGTTTGCTTTTTATCAGATCTGTGTCAAGATATAACACCCGTCTCTTTGGTCATCCGTCCGAGCGTTACAGTATGCCTGAATGGAATGTTTAAACATACCTGTAACGGCCTTCAACGTAACATGAGGTTGTGTGACAGAGTAACAAAATCTCCAGCCTATTATTCATTAATAGTCTGTGTAAAGTTACGCTTCTTAACTCCAGCTAATAGCACAGAAGTGGACGTGCCATGCCCTCTGTACCCGCCACATGTGAAACGGACAGGAGACGTGGCACAGTGCCAGAGGTCATTATCCTGTTCCCTTGTGTCACTTAACGATGTCATCAATGATGTCATCGTGCGGTGGAGAGATACTATAACATTTGCTATAAATGGATGTGAGGATGGATCTGATAACCGTTGGATTTTACACAGGGCAAGCACTTTTGGACCTGCTTCGTCAAAGTGTTTTGTAAATATTAATCAGATTATTTTGGGCCACCAAACACAAGTTTGCTGCTAATTTTGTGTGTGATGTCATAAAATGAGATCATAGATTGGCTGAGCGTTGCTGGATTGACCATATCAGCTGTTTGGACTATTGTTCCACTTAACCAAATACAGTTAGTTAATAATAATAGTAGTAATAATATTAATAATAATAATAATAATAATAATAATAATAATAATAAGTACATAATATAGATAAAAACATACTAGATATTATCTAAAAATTTATAAAATAAAATAATAATTAAATAAAGCAATTAATAATAATAATAATAATAATAATAATAATAATACTTTAATAATAATAAATAAGTAAATAATAATAGTAATAATAATAATAGTAATAAATAAACAAGTAATAATAATACTAATAAAAATAAATAAAAAACTCAAGGAAAACAAACTGCAAAAACAAAAATAATCATTAAATAAATAGATAAATGAATAAAATAAAATAAAAAAATAAATAAATAAAAATACCTTCATTGTTTAACCTTTAGATCTTTATCTAAAAAATGAATAAAATAAAACAATAATTGAATAAAGCAATTAATAATAATAATAATATTAATTAGAAATAAATAATAATAATAGTAATAAATAAACATAAAGAAATAATAATAATAATATTAATATAAATTAATAATATTTCTTTATTCTTTAAACTAGATATTTATCTCAAATAGCAAAGAAATAAAATAAAATAATAAATAAATGAATTAATAATAATAAAAACAAATAACAAATAATAAATAAATAAATAAATAAATAAATAAATAAATAAATAAATAAATAAATAAATAAATAAATAAATAAAAACTACAAAAATAGCCCAGGTGTGTAAACAAAATATATATTTTTCTTCGATGTATTTGTGCCAAATGTTTTGGCACTTCATTGAATTCATGTAAGCAAAGTATTTGTGAAGAATATTCCCAGACTATCCCCACAATATGTTACTTTTTTTAGTACAACTGGATGACTGTAATTGTTCAACCAATAAAAGCTCTTTCACAGCATTATAAATATGTGGAAACGCAAAGACCAAACACATTTAGTCATTTATCACGAATTTGGGAAAACCAAAGAGAAGAGCTGTGATTTGCATTAAACAGGAAGAAGCTATAAGAAAACAACAAAAAAACATTAAGTCTCCAAAACTATAATCCTACATCACCAACAGCACAAACCATTTGAAGGGGTTTTTTATTTAAAAATAAAAAGGCTCTCAAAAACAAACTCAAGCATCTTCGGTTTTTCTTAACAGAGCAAACGTTTAAATAAAAGGTTAACCAATAAAGACAGCCTTTTTAAAAGACTTTTTACCAAGGGTGCCAATAATAGTAAAGTGCACTGTATAACCCGAAATAAAACAACAATGTTTCAGTCCTCTTTTTAGCTTGTTACCGAATAGAACAAACAAGCAACTCCAGAGGGATTCACAGCGCATGTGGATTCAAAATGCCAATTGAAAACTATAACATGCTTTGAAAAATAGAGTTGTTTTCCTACTGGTGCACGAGGGTCAAGATTCAGCTTGTTACCACCGTCTGCTGCTGACAGATGTAGTAACTACACCATCGGGAGCAAAGAGTATCATTCATCATAGTCAGTGATTCAAAAAATATATTTGTATTCTGGCAAAATTATATCTGTTACTTTGATTTTATTAAATATGTTATTATTATAATTATTATTAATACATTTTATGTGCCATTAGAATGGATAAGAATGCTAACAGAGACCTTTCTCAAGGTGCTATTGTCCTCATTGAGTGGTCTCTTTACAGGTAATCATGAATGATGGAAGCAGCCAAGTCTGAACTCTAAATCCAGGTTAAGGCCATTGGGCTAAACCACCTCATTAAACATTAACTGTCCCTGAACCACGGTGCTCAAGATCGGGCTAATCAATCACTCAGGCCCCTGTTTATTCAGGTCCATTTACTGAGAGGTGATGCTGATGAGAGTCCGCTAATAGAAAGGCCAGGAAGAAGTAACCCAGCACTAACGCAAGAAACTTCCTACTGGGAACTGCTGGGAAGATTTTAACTGTAGTCGTGTGAGCCGGCATTTGCTCGTAACGGTTTAGTTAGGTTTCCATTTATTTTGCAGTTATATTTTGCCACTCAGTTTTTTATGAAGTGACCAGAATTTTGGCAGAATTGTTGGTAAGTTGGATGGATTAATGGATGGACAGATGGATGAATAGATGGATGAGCAGAGAGTCAAATGATAGATAGAAGGCGATGGATGGATGGATGGATGGATGGATGGATGGATGGATGGATGGATGGATGGATGGATGGATGGATGGATGGATGGATGGATGGATAGATAGATGGATTGGCAAACAGACAGAGGCACAAGTGGTCAGTTAGTTCACTAGTTGAATAGATGGATGGATGGATGGATGGATGGATGGATGGATGGATGGATGGATGGATGGATGGATGGATGGATAGATAGATGATCGGATGAACAGACAGAGGGACAGTCAGTTAGTTAATTAATTCATTAGTTGGATGAATGGAAGAACAGATGGAATACCAGACGGAGGTATAGTCAGTAAGTTAGATGGATGGATGGATGGATGGATGGATGAACAGACAGAGGGACAGTCAGTTAATAAGTTGCATAAATGATGGATGGATGGATGGATGGATGGATGAACAGACAGACAGACAGACAGACAGTCACTCAGTCAGTTGGTAAGTTGCATAAAGGATGGATGGATGGATGGATGGATGGATGGATGGATGGATGGATGGATGAACGGACGGATGGATGACCAGACAGAGGTATAGTTAGTAAGTCATTTAGTTTACTAGTTGAATAGATGGATGGAGGAACAGAGAGTCGGTCAGTTAGTTTAATGGATGGATGGATGGATGGATGGATGGATGGATGGATGGATGGATGGATGGATGGATGGATGGATGGATGGATGGATGGATGGATGGATAGATGGATGGATGACCAGACAAAGGTATAGTCAGTAAGTTAGTTCATTAGATAGACGGATGGATGGATGAATGGGCAAACAGACAGAGGCACAGTTGGTCAGTTAGTTCACTAGTTGGAATTGATGGACGGATGAACAGAGTCAGTCAGTTAGTTGCATAAATGGATGGATGGATGGATGGATGGATGGATGGATGGATGGACAGATGGATGACCAGACAGTGGTATAGTCAGTAAATTGGTTCTTTAGATGGATTGATGGATGGATAAGCAGACAGAGAGACAGTCAGTTAGTTTGTTAGCTTATTAGTTGGATGGATGGACAAACAGACAGTCAGTCAGTTAGATAGTTAGATGGATGGATGGATGGATGGATGGATGGATGGATGGATGGATGGATGGATGGATGGATGGATATATGAATGGATGGATGGATGGATGGATCAATGGATGGATCAATGGATGGATGGATCAATGGATGGAGGTATGACTAGACAGTCAGTCACTCTGTCAGTCAGTTCACACTTATGAATAGAAAGATGGCCAATTTCACTGTTCAGATGTCCATTGTAGATTCCCATTAACTACGTAAAAGTACTGATTGCTTTTGATTGAAAAGATATGTAAAATGCATGCTTCCTCTCAACGCTGATTGCAAAGAGCTGACTCTTAGCTGCTAATGTTTCAACTATCCCAGATGTCCCATGTTTGCCCAATCAAGTCAGTGAATTTAATCATCGCATCCATTTGTCAGGCCCCAAGTTTGTGTTGAGAATTTGCGTCTGCATGTGAGACATATTCATTACAGTTGCTGCACTTCGGTAATTTCCTAACAGATGCTTAATTCGACTGTTTTAGCATATGCTCGTCATTAATACACGCATTGGGGACCTGGCTATCCAGAATCCCCACACGTGTTGAGTGTGTTACCGAAGGTGTTGATGGGACTGTCACAGGCTAATGAAACCGTCACCAAAATAGCATCACTGTGTATATTTGACCACCACATCTGTGTCAATAATGGCTTTTCAGTCAGAGGGACACTCTCTCAAATGCCAGTCAAGTTTGAAACCGCCTCCCCATTAGTCTTGCTGGTAATTTTACTGCGGCACAGATGTAAGTGGGTTTATGGACTGTCTTTTGATGGAGAAAAGGAAAAATGTCTGTTTTTAAGAGATAAAGAGGCATATCTGGTGGAAAATGTTTTTTTTTTATAGCATCAGTGGGGATTAATGTGGCGCACAGACCCATTAGGACCCATGAAGAGAAATGAGGGGTAGTAAATAGCGATTTTCGTTTTTTTTATGTGTGTCCAGACAAATTTGTAAAGAGGAACCAGTAGCTTTTAGTCGATCTCTCGACAGTTCTCTGATTTTATATTCCTTGGTGTTTTATATTTAAATATAGCCTTAATAAGTACTGCATCTATGTATATGAGTTTGTGATATCAAGCAAGATTTTGGTCTCACACGGTCATTTTAAAGTACAGTTGTCGCCATTAAACCATTAACTAAGACATTTAGCCTAATAAACTGATAATTTTCTGCTTATTAAAGTAGCTGCAGGTTTAGTTTACTGTTGGTATTATGTAGAATTAGGGTTGTAGAATAAGATCATGCAGAATATGTAATTCATAAGTACAACAGCCAGTTAATGATGAAGTTTGATACTCAAACTAAACTATTACCAAGAAATCTAATTGTATGTGAGTGTGCAGTGATTGATATCATATAGGCATTGCATATAGTAGACAGAATAAATCGAGCATTGTTTTATATATATTAATAAAGAATACACATGGGGCAGTATTTGGATTCTAAAGAACATGAGGTCATGAATAGTTTTACACTTACCTGCCACTTTATTAGGTACACCTTATTAGTACTTGGTTGGAGCCACCACCACCAGCTTGAAGTGTTGATACAAGGCAGGTCCATGCTTTCATGATGTTGATGCCAAATTCTGACCCTACCATCCGAATGTCGCAGCAGAAATCAAGACTCATCAGACCAGGCAATGTTTTTTGATCTGCTATTGTCCAATTTTGGTGAGCCTGTGCTAATTGTAGCCTCAGTTTCCTGTTCTTAGCTAACAGAAGTGGCATCTGGTGTGGTTTTCTGCTGCTGTAGCCCATCTACCTCCAGGTTGGACATGTTTTGCATTTAGAGATGCTCTTCTGCATAGCTGGGTTGTAACGAGTGGTTATTTGAGTTACTGTTCCCTTTCTATCAGCTCAAACCAGTCTGGCCATTCTCCTTTGGCATCAACAAAGCATTTGCACCCCCACAGAACTGCCACTCACTGGATATTTTCTCTTTTTTTGACCATTCTCTGCAAACCCTAGAGAGGGCTGTACGTGAAAATCCCAGTAGATCAGCAGTTTCAGAAATACTTCACCTTTAATCACCTTTCTTTCCCATTCTGAAGCTCGATTTGAACTGCAGCAGATCACCTTGACCATGCCTACATGCCTAAATGCATTGATGCTGCCATATGATTGGCTGATTAGAAATTTACAATAACGAGCAGTCGGACAGGTGTACCTAATAAAGTGGCCGGTGAGTGTATATAATAGATCTTTACTTGGTGCATCCACAAGGTATCAAACCGATTATTCCTCAGAATTTCTTTGATGAGCCACAAACCATTTCATTATCTGCACTCAAAAATCAATCTAAATATGCATGTACTGTTGAAGTTTCCATCCCTTGACCTGGCTGCCATGATATTGACCTCATGTTCAGAGTCACTTTCATATCAATGATGATAAAGCTGTTTCATTCTCAAGTGTCAGAAGTTGATTTGAAAGTGCTCCATCACTGATAGACATGAACATATTTCAGTATGACTCAGTCCTTGGGTTAAAAAAAAAACAATACCAATTCCCTTATGTATGATAGCATGTACTGTATATATTGCATTCAAAAATGTTTTGCCCCATACAGAATTAAGGAATTTTAAACAAACAAATTAAGATGAACAATACTAAGTTTTAATTGTTTCAATTCAGCCCATATACATTGTTTGCAACAGCTTACCTTTAAAAAAAATGTAGTAAATCAATAAAAAAATTAGTGTACTTTAGAAAATCTATACTTTCCCTTAAATAAATTTTCTGCGCTGTATTATTACTTTTTTCTGTTTTGTTCCTTTAACCTGCAGTTACTATACTTAATATTTATAATATGTAGTTTATCAGTCCCGTTCTGTCAATTCAAATTGTGCATAGAAAAATAGCATTTAAAACATATTTACAACTTTAAAACATTAGCACTTTATAAATGCAGAACAAATATATTGCATTAAAAGTGTCCAAGAAATGCTAAATTGTTACGTGCAATGACTAACAGACTGTTTAGTCTGCTTATCGGTGATGAGCAGATGAAGAATAGGATGACTGAAATTGTCAAATGGCTTTAAACAATCACTAAAATGCACTACAAAATGTTACATATTTAAATAATGCACAAATTGCACATATTCTTTCATTGCTGCAGTGTTAACATATCGTCACAGTAAGATGTTGGCTCCTTAGGTTAGACAGTATTTACTCTGTATGTGATCTGCTTTCTTAGGGCTTATTATAAATGTATACGACAATGTAATGTCACAATCACCAGCGATCTAATCCTGGGAGATCACTGGTAGACACACAGATAGCATAAAACTACAAACCGTCTTACAGGTGGCACTTAAGACTTGGGCCAGATATTAAATGTAGTATTTGGCCCAGATGTTAAAAATGTATATGCGGGCCTCGTATGTAATCTTGATCCACTTTTAAAATGAATTGAAATCATTTTTGAGTACAGAAAAAATTCTATTAAACAGGTCGCTTTAAGAAAATGCACAGCCATAAAGCGAAATACTTCAAGGGTTTATAAAAAACATTGCAGTCATGACACACCAACATATCTGGTCCAGTTCAGGCCCAGTTATGGGTTATTAACTTGGCTGAGATCTGGCCCAGATATGGTCCATATTTGCTTCTTGTATGGAAGCCAGACTTGTTCCAGACATGTATTGTAATTCACTGCGGCATGTGGGCCAAACAAATGCTGATGGTGTGGACCAGATCTGGGCCAGAGAAATTTTGCTATGGGGGATTAAGAGCAGATCATTTTACTCTTATTTTTTGGCAAGTAATTGTACTTTTGCTTGAGTAGGATTTTCCAGTAGCTACTCTTTCCACCACTGTATTTCCAACATAATTTAGTTAACACTGTATACACACTCTCTTGGAAGTAGGTCAGTTTAGGTCCAGAAACTTTATGCAAACTCTTTTATGTGAATTTATACATACATACAAACTACTACTACTGTTGCATACTTTTTAATGGAAATATGAGATTTGAGATGCAGCCAGACCTGAGGGTGTGTTTTCAAGCCAAAAGTACAGACTGGGAGCTTCCAAGTACAAATGAAATGCCTTTAGTCATGCTTTGCTGTTTGTCGTAACAGTTCTGCATGATTATATGAGAAAGTAAGAGACGTGACAGCCAAGTACGGTAACCCGTGCTCCCTAGAGAATACAAGCCCCAAAGTTAGTGTTGTGCGTTTCACCCTTCAAAGTGCACACACACATCAGTGAGGTACCCAGGGAGCAATTAGGGGTGACGTGGCTTTTTCAAGGGCGCCTCAGTTGTGGGTTATAAACTTCTCCTGCAAGTACTCAAAACGGCATCTTCTGACTCTCTGAAACAGGGTTTCCCAACCCTGTTCCTGGAGGCACATCAACAGTACATATTTTGCATGTCTCCCTTATCTGTTACCCTTACCCATTCATTTCAGATTTTGCAGTCTCTTCTAATGTTTTGATGAGTTGATTCAGGTGATTAAAAAGAGGTTGAAAATATGTATTGTTGGTGTGCCTTTAGAAACAGGGTTGGGAAACAATGATCTAACGTAGGACAACAACTCTTTATCTGCATTTTCCATTTTCCTTTCCATCCGAAAGTATTTGACTTAAGATTAGGCAGTCATCTCTTGCATGCAGACGCAAGACTCTGTCCAACAAGGTGAGGAGGCATACCGGCAATTCATCAGGCTATACCTGTGTTATTGCGAAATTCTGATATCCATCAGTTCAGCCACCAAGAATGAGAGATGGATAGGCATTTTTGCGCCGCGGGCTAAAATGTAATGCTGGGTATTTTTCTTAATACCGCTTCCCCCCGCTGACACTTTCAAGCTGGCCAAGGTGTTATTGTAAACAGCACAGAGTAATGATAAGCATGAATCTATGTCAGCGGCCATCATTACGGCAGACTCTAGAGATTGCACGGTCACGGTTATAGCCGTTTCCTTACACCATACTCTTAAATTATGAGGAAATATAGCAGAGTTTCCTCTTCTTCACACACGCACAGACACCAGCAGCAATTTAAACGGTAGTTCATCAGCATTTAACTTATTAGCACCGTGCAATTATCTGCAGGGAAATGCATTATCTTCTGCGTGGGCTGGAAGAGATGTGATGTGGACCTTGGAGTGCAGCAAAAAAGACACGTGACTACAATTAGCTATGATTATCATCTGCCCTCTGTTTGGGGTGGGGGGGGTGACACCTTGTTTGGATTAAAACTCTAAAGATTCACCTTCAAGACATTCAGAAACCTGCAATTTTCCCAGCTTTGGCACTTGATAATTATAGAGGTCGCTCTAGGGCTCGCTTGTTTGAGTTGATGCAGATGATTCAAGTATTTCCTCTGTACTTTTCTAATTGTAAGACTCTGTTGAAGTCGTCTTAATCCAGTTGAGGTATTATTTGCAGTACTTAATACACTTTATTGTCCCCAATGGGGAATTTAGTCTTGGACCCTAGGCCCACATTTGCACACACTGAACAATATAGACAACACAAATCAACACAAATATTTAATCATCGACACAAATATTACATATTTAAAAGTCTAATTGATTTAGGTAGAAAAAAAGATTTCTTAAAATCTGCACAATACCAACTCATACTCAAAATAAACTATGCGAGAGGTTAGCTCATATTTTAATAGCTTCATCGAGAACTGATTGCTTATAGAAAGATTCTAAGGATCGATATTCCCTTTTTACTTTAATTCTCATGGCTGTCATGACCAGACGTCTAAGTTTGGCTTTAGATTGAACTTTATTGCTTTCATACAACACAGTAAATTCCAACATAGGCTCATTTTGGAAACATAGCCCTATATACATTTCTGGAGATTGCAAATTATGTAGACAGAGGAACATAAGGCTGCATTTTGTCTGTAAAATGAATGCTACAGAACGCTCTTTTTCGCTTACCTCTGCAAGGATGGCTTTTCATCTGTTAACAGTTTGTCTAGTGGCTCACAGTGTACATCAGAGGATTTGAGACACAGAGCGGAGTTGATCATGACGACAGGGTTCAAGCCTGGCGAAGAATGGTTCCAGAAAGCAGGTAAGACAAAAACAAAAGCCAAACAATAAAACAAACAATTAAATAACAGGGTGAGAATATGGTATAAACCTGAAAACATGGTAAAAATCAGGCTGCAGTGAGGCCTTTTCTTTTTTGGATTGCCTTTCAAAACACTATCAGTTGGGTTTAGGGAAGGGGGTGGGTGAGGATTATCAGTCAGTCAGTTGTTCGTTCAGTCAATCAACCAACAGCAACCTCCTGGTAAATCTTGGTAGATTTACACGAAAAGAGCAGACACGAATGGCACAAAATGTAGCTCCTGGGATGTATTTGGAACTCACCAGAAATGTACATAGGAGTATGTAAACAGAATGAGCCTGGATTGGTAAATCGAGCTTTTAATCAGTTTTTAAAAAAAAAAAATCATAACTTTCTGCTGTATCCCAAAATCTCTCAATAAAAAATACAATCGCTGCCGATAAAGCTTTGTGTGTTGTATGTCAAAATAATCTTAAAATTAAACTACCTGTACTCATGCAACCTATTTTGTATGGACTCCCTAGAAGAAGAGATTTTTGTTAATTTCATGGGACCTTAATGAGGTCTAAATAATGCCGTCGGCTAGCTCAATGCAACTCTCATATGGTCGCCCACTGAAGCTAAGCAGGGCTGTGCCTGGTCAGTACCTGGATGGGAGACAACATGGGAAAACTAAGTTGCTGCTGGAAGTGGTGTTAGTGAGGCCAGCAGGCGGGCGCTTAACCTGGGGTCTGTGTGGGTCCTAAGGACCCAGTATATTAATGAGGACTACTCCTCAGTGAGCGCCGTCTTTCAGTTAAGACGTTAAACTGAGGTCCTGACTCTCTGGGGTTGTTAAAAATCCTCCGTCTATCATGGCCTCCTAACCATCCCCATATCATAATTGGCTACATCACTGTCTCCTCTCCACCAATCAGCTGGTGTGTGGTTTGGCTCAATATGGCTGAAAACAAATGCCCACTCGGCACAGATGTGTTAAAAACTTCTTCAGTGATCATGTAACTTTTTAGCCAATTAAGCATGTTGAGGTTTTGTCTTTTTTAAATTTTGTTTCAATTTAGTGAATGGACTATACAGTGGCATTACTTTGAATTCAGGGCCCTTTGCAGGGATGCCTGCATAATAATATAATATAATATATAAAATATTAATATAATTATATGCATAATTTGATCATAATCATAATCTATTTTGTCATGATCACCAGCGATCTAACTCTTATAGATCGCTGGAAAACATTTATTATCACCCGAACTACAACTCCCTTCAGGTACCAAACACACACACACCTGTTCCAGTTCTCCATTGATCTATCTCTCTCTCTCTCTCTCTCTCTCTCTCACACACACACACACACAGCTGGGAGCTGCTCAAGATTACACAGACTATATAAATGGCTCACTGTGACACTCTCATGGCTGAGTCTTGTTTGGTTATACCCTGCAACATTACAAAGTGTTCTTCTTGACTAGTCTTTTCATGTCTGACCATTGTTCTGTTCTTTCATTTGCATTGTCTGCTGCCTGTGTTTGACCATTGACTGTACTCTTTAATAAAGCTGGACGTGGATCCTCAACTCCTTTGTCAGCATCCTTCCATGACAAATTCCAAGGGCTATAATCAGAATGGGACAGTACAATGGGATTTCTAATAAGTGGGAAGCTCATAACTTTACAATTTGTAAAAAATAATAATAATGATAATAAAAATAAATATAATAATAATCATACAATTTTAAAAAGTCTGTAGTTTTAATCATTTGTTTTTATTTCTTATCTTTATTGTATTAAATGTTTATTTTAATATTGTTTGTTTAAAGCATGTTAAATTATGTAAGTATGAAATGTTCTAGATAAATATTCTTGCCATACAACACCTATTGCACAAGAGAATTTAAAACATATAGGTATTGTAAAACCTGTAGCAAATGATGATAGAGTTTCCTTTTTTGTTTGGTGATCTTTCCCTTTAAGAAGCTTGTGTTAGCAAGGTTTGCATTGATCAAGGAACAGTCAACTACAAGGGTCTTAGTCTTGAACTCTGAGCTTGTTTGAGGCTATAAAACATAGTTCTAAAAAACTTCCCTTCTCATTATTGTGCTTCAGCTCTGGCCAACTTTGTAGGACGAATTTAATGATCAGATGTCATGTTTCATTACCGCAGGCTGTGAATGTAATGCACTCTAGCCAGAGGGCAACTTAGTCCATGACAGACTTTGTTTATATCAGACTTGCACCTGGTTCCAAATCACTAGCTAAACATAATTGTCAAACTTTCCTCAGGTAATCTTAATATTTTTATTGACATTTTCCATAGTGTTTCCTTGAAAAGGTCAAATCAGTTGAACAGGCATTTACAGTTGAAGTCAGAATTATTAGCTCTTCTGAACTATTAGCCCACCTATTTTTCCCCAATTTATGTTTAATGAAAATAAGATTTTTGATAAATAAGAATTTTGAAAGATGATTTCTGTTATCTTTGCCAAGATGACATTAAATAATATTTTACTAGATATTAGCATGTAAAGTTTACATACTAGAACCTAAAAAAGAACAAAGAAGCACCCTATATGACTATATTAAGAATGTTCTTGTACTTTTACTTCTGAGTGTGTTGTGTTTTATTTGAAAATAAATGTCAGATTTTGTTCTTACAGTCATAGTGAAAGTAAGATTGTTGTTTTTTTTCTTGGCTTTTATTATGAATATGTACGTTTTAAGGTTATCTGTAGCATTTTATTTGAAAGTTCGGTCCCACTTTATATTGAGTGTCCTTAACTACTATGTACTTACATCAGGAAATAAATACAATGTACTTACTTTGTTCATAAAGTATTTGAAAACACTTGTGGTGCTCTTGAGTTGGGATAGGGGTTGGGTCAGGGACAGGTTTGGTGGTATGGGTAGGTTTATGGGTGGGTTAAGGTATAGGGAATGGTCAGCAGTGTATTTACAAATGTAATTACAGAAGTTAATTACAGATGTAATTACATACAGGTATTAAATCAAGCATAAGTACACAATAAATTCATGTATTTACACAATAAGTACATTGGGACAAACTATTAATTCCTGTGTAAGTACATTTTAGTTAAGACCACAATATAAAGTGGGAGCGTCAGTTCTGTTTCACATGCATGTACAACAGTATGTGCTTATCACAATATCATAACAGTAATAACTAGTTACTATTTTTGAAGCTACCATTGAATTACCTAATACAACCTGTATCTTTTAAGTAACTATGCTGTAACCACATTAAGTACGCATACTTTAAAATAAAATGCAATCAAGTTATCTATAAGCTCGAATTCTCATAAAGACTGTTTATTTGTATTTAGATGATCTATGCATTCAGTACATACAGCCTCTTACTACCAACAGTACGAATAAGCAGATTCTCATTCATTTTTCTGTCTAATCAAGACAACAAAGCTGTGACTGTCAGTACTTACTGTAACGATCAAAATTATCTATATCCTTTTAAGTCTATAGATATTCTGGAGAAAGTCTTAATTGTTTTATTTTGGCTAGGATAAAAGCAGTTTTTAACTTTTTAAACACCATTTCAAGGACAAAACTATTAGCCCCCTTTAACCTATATTTTTGTTCGATAGTCTACAGAACAAACCATCATTATACAATAACTTACCCTAACCTGGCTAGTTAACCTAATTAACCTAGTTAAGCCTTAAAATGTCACTTTAAACTCTATAGAAGTGTCTTGAAAAATATCTAGTAGAATATTATTTACTGTTATCATGGCAAAGATAAAATAAATCAGTTATTAGAAATGAGTTATTTAAACTATTATGTTTAGAAATGTGTTGAAAAAATCTTCTCTCCGTTAAACAGAATTTGCGAAAAGAAATGAACAGGGGGACTAATAATTCAGGGGGGCAAATAATTCTTACTTCAACTGTGTATGTATATGTGTGTGTATATACATATATACATATGAAAAGTGTGTTTAAGCTGCCATCACCAAAAAAAGTCTTTTATTTAAAGCATTCAGGGCTCTATTTTGACGATACATGCGCAAAGTCCAAAGAGCAAACACATTAAGGGCATGTCAGAATCCACTTTTGCTATTTTGATGACGGAAAAATCCATGCCATGTAAACAGTGGACATGTTTACGTTTTTTAAATGAAACGTTACCTTCATCCATTGCCGCCACTATTGCCATCAGCATTCATCCAGGATAGTCAGGCTCTCTGTCATCACATTTAATTATCTCTTCTTCTCATCATCTTGCAGGCCACGCATCACTTCCTCCCCAAAACAATCCGTCCTCACGTGCCTTCTCTCCTCCACCTGTTTCACTCCATCTCCCTCCATCAGCGCTTCTCTTCATACACAATTTCCTCCTGTTTTTATTTCCCTCAGGGTATTTACACCTGACAACAACTTAATTATTGGATTGTGAAGAGTGGCTCATCGGTTGTCTTCTCTTTTTGCTCTTTCACCTCAGGTTGATGGATACACAGCTCCGTCTCCACAGGGGTCAATGGACAAATAGAAGGGTGGCTTTCATCTCAGCAATCCTGTCCGCTGCTAAATGCCTGTCAGAAGCTGTCCCGCACCGTAGGGTTGAGTAAGGTGACCTCCGGAGGTCTTTTTACTACTAGGTAGACCTCAATCAAACTGCTTACAAAGTCCCTCTTGGGACAGAAACCACCTTCGGTTTTCTAACACACACCAAGATCAATGCACTTACTGTTGAGTTGAAGGCAAAGTGATGTCAAATTTAAATTCTTTTTTAAATATTTCCCAAGTGATGATTAGCAGAGCAAAGACATTTCTGCAGTATTTCCTATATAATTTGTTTTTTTTCTGGAGAAAGTTTTCATTTGATTAGTTTGGCTGGAATAAATCAGTTTTAGATTAAAATCCAACAATTATCTATTAAGTTAATCTATAGTTTATTGGTAAACTCAGTAATATTCAATTCAAGTTTATTTGTATAGTGCTTTTTACAATAATTTTTTGTTTAAATGCAGCTTTACAAAAGGTGCACAAGTTACAATTAAATACAAGTTATATAAAGATAGCATTAAACTCCAATTTTATAGTTTATGTCTGTGTATATGTTTAATGAAAAATATTTTTGTATGTGTTGTCCTTGAAGTCCTTTGGTTGCCATCATCCTAGCTTCACATGTCTTGGATCCCATCAATGCGGCAGCACAGTCTCAAGAGGCCTCGGGATGGGCATCCCCAGGGGGAAATAGAAAACAAAGAAAATAATTAGTGTAGCTGCTGATTATAATGTATTTAAATAAGAGATATTACATGTCAATGCGAAAATGAAGCATTATCATGCTGGTCTGAGTGTGTCCAACAGTGTGCTCTCACCATTATGTGATGCATTGCTTTACTAAAAAGATAGGTGTTTAATCTAGTTTTGAACTAAGAGAGGGTGTCTGCCTCGGATATGATCAGAAAGGCTATTTCAGAGTTTAGGAGCTATAAATGAAAAGGTGCGACCTCCTTTAGTAGACTTTGCTATTCTGGGTACTACCAGAAGCCCCCCTTATATTGTAAGCCCCCTTTTTTTTGTTTGGCTACAGAACAATGACTTGTCGAATTAAGCAAACTTAATTAACCAACCTTTATTTTGCACTTTCAGTTCAATACCAATACACATTAAAAAAGTTTCTGTATTTTGTGTTTTCTATTTGTTTAAAGTTGCTGTCGACTTTTTGATGATGAAAATTCAACTCTACAGTTTAAAAAAGTGACTTTTATTGACATTTTAGCAGTTAGAAATAATATAATGTAGAAGAACTAATATAGAGAGAAAAAGTCTGTAAAATAACAGAAAATGTGCTGGCAGTTTATTGTTACTGGAAGTTTTGTGGACCGTAATACCCCCAACCCAGACAAAATGTCACTTCAAAATATTAAAAATGAAAATTTTCTAAGTTAAAAGTTGTGGGAAGAATAATCAAAGTCCCATAATCCAATTCAAATGCATAAATAATTGGGAAATAATAAAAAAATTTAAAACATGAATAAAGGTGACGCAGTGGTGCAGTAGGTAGTGCTGTTGCTTCACAGCAAGAAGGCCACTGGTTCGAGCCTCAGCTTCGTCAGTTGGTGTTTCTGTGTGGAGTTTCCATGTTCTCCCTGTGATCGCGTGGGTTTTCTCTGGGTGCTCCAGTTTCCCCCACAGTCCAAAGACATGCGGTACAGGTGAATTGGATAGACTAAATTGTCTTTAGTGTATGAATGTAATGTGGATGATTGTGTATGGATATTTCCCAGAGATGGGCTGCAGCTGGAAGAGTTTTCGCTGCGTAAAACATATGCTGGATAAGTTGGCGGTTCATTCCGCTGTGGCGACCCCAGAATAATAAAGGGTCTAAGCCCAAAAGAAAATGAATCAATGAAAACTTGAATCAAAAAAATATTGAAAACTGCTAATTTATGGATATTTTTTTACAGTGGGTCTTGCACAATGAGTAGAGAAATATTATGTTCTGTAATGATGGCAAAGACAAAATAAATTAAGGAGAAATAAACTGTTTCAAAACCTTCTCTACATTAAACAGTTCTTGACAAATGTTTAAAAAAAGAATTAAAAACATCACAAAATGGCTAATAATTCAGACTTCAACTGTGCTAACATCGGTACACGTCGTCTTTTTCTCCCAGAATCAGCACATTAGAGCTACATTATTCAGTGAATAAAGCACTGTTTTTTCTGTCCCAGCTCAATAGAGATATAAGTAGACTTCAGTTTTGCTAATGGTACAAAATTATGAGACACTTCACCTTTGGAAAGAACTTTATATATAGAATCTTTTATGACTTTTGGAACATTCTTAAAGTTCTGAAGTTCTTTTTTTAAAGTTCAGGTTCTCCTCAGGCCACCCTCTGACCCATAGTGCAAAACAGCATTTTTTAGCCTCATTACCTGGTGTAGATGGAGCTGCTGGACAACAATGATCAGGGGAGAATCCTGGATTACAGCAGGAACTTAAAGCCTTTCTGCTTCGTAAACTGTTTATCTTAAACTAACTTAAAAGTAAAAGAACAACAACCATGCTTTTGGACAGAAAACTGGAAAAATACTGTATATAACTATAACTATATATATATATATATATATATATATATATATATATATATATATATATATATATATATATATATATATATATATATATATATATATATATATATATATATATATATATTAATGCAGCATAATACTTCCAAATGAATGAAATTAGGATTTAAATTTATTAATTATTAATTAAGAGTAGAGGGGTGGCTCAGTGGTTAGCACTGTTGCCCCACAGCAAGAAGGTCACTGGTTCGAGCCCTGGCGGGGTCAGTCGTAGTGTTTGTGTAGAGTTTGCATGTACTCCTCGTGTTGGTGTGGGTTTCCTCTGGGTGCTCCGGTTTCCCCCACAGTCCAAAGACATGCGCTATAGGTGAATTGAATAAGCTTAATTGGCGGTAGTGCATGAGTGTGAATGTGAGTGTGTATGGGTGTTTTCCAATACTGGGTTGTGGCTAGAAGGGCATTCACCAAGCAAAACATTTGCTTGAGGTTCAGTCCACTGTGATGACCCTTGATAAATAAAGGAACTACGCCAAAAGGAAAATTAATGTATAGATTATTTAGTTAATTATTATTTGCTATTATTACAGACAGAATGTATACTCATGTGGACTTTTAAATTGCACTTTAAGCTGAATGCTAGACATTCTTCAAGATACAAGTATTCTACTTAAAGCTCCATTTAAAGGCTTAACTAGGTTAATTAGGCAAGTTAGGGTAATTACGCACAAATATTGCGCGCGCACACACACACACACACACACACACACACACACACACACACACACACACACACACACACACACACACAGTAAAATAAAATACAATTACTGTGATTGTATTGAATATTTTTTGTTAACTTTTTTTAACTCAATGTAACTCTAAACAAAAAATAATTACTATGCAAAAAGCTTTATATTAGATACAAGAATGTGCTTAGTCAATTCACATTAACAATAAAGTCAATTGTCTTTAAAATATAGTATTTCTTTTTTCTTGTGAAACAAAATGTCTAAAATCCACATTCCTTTGTATTGCTACAATACAAAAACTGACGATCCTCAGCTCATCTTTGCTCCTAAAGAATTAGACCAGGGGTGTCCAAACTACGGCCCGCGGGCCATCTGCGACCCGCAATCAGTTTTGTGGCGGTCCGCGAGGCTTTTTATAAATATTAATAGACTCTGGCCCGCTATACAAAAATTAATGAAATTCAATAAATAAACACCGGGTGTCGCTATGACATGCCTTCAATTAGGCAGCAGTTCCTGTTATGAAGTAAAACAAACCTAACAAACTGTAGGAAACATAATTGATAATCTTGTTTTGGCGAGCCATGGAGCAACCAAGAAAAAGGAAAATCAAGAGTGAGTGCAGGAAATTTCAGTCACGTTGGGGCAAAGAATATTTCTTCACAGAGGTCAGCGGAATATGTGTCTGTTTAATTTGCCAGGAATCAGTTGCAGTAATGAAGGAATATAATATTAAAAGACATTATGAAACAAAGCATCAGGCCTTCAGCTTTTACACTGGTGCCGAACGAGATCAAAAAGTATCTATCAGCTTAACAACAGCAGTTTTTGCATGCTAATAAAGTGCAAGAAAATTCTACGCTGGCTAGTTATGCACAGAAAACCCTTCACTGAAGGAGAATTTATATAGGAGAGTCTGATGAGTGTTGCAACTGTAATTTGCCCAGAGAAGATTCAAGATTTTAAAAACGTAAGTCTTTCTAGAAACACAGTTGAAATAATTAAAATAATTCCATAATACACACACACACACACACACACACACACACACACACACACACACACACATATATATGCGTGTCTGTGTGATGTATGTAAAATTTGGCCCGGGACAACACTTTTTTTTTGCAACTGGCCCTCAGCCCAAAAAGTTTGGACACCCCTGGATTAGACCTTTCTTCAACATAGGTTCATTCTGAAAACGTAGCCCTATGTAGATTTCTGGAGATCATGAATTATATTATGAAGTACGTATGGCTGGATTTCACTGTAAAACAAACGCTACGTGGTGGTATGACACCGCACCTTTTTGCGCTTACCAGGTGAACGCTTACCTTGGTATAAATGCTTTCCAGCTGTTTCCAGTTTGTCCAGCTTTTCTTTTTTTGGATTGCTTTTTAAAACTGTCAGTTGGTTTTACGGAAGTTGGTCGGTGGTTCAATTGAAAACACTATTGGTTGGGTTTAGAGAAGGAGAAGAGTAGGTCAGTTGATTTGTCAGTCAGGCTGTCAGTCAACAGCAACCTCTGATGGATTTGTGTGAGAACAGCAGGCACGAATGGCACTCGCGAGAGAAATAATGAGATCTGAAAAGCATACACAGCGGCCTCTGCTGGATTAGCTAAAATAAAAACTGCAAAAACGCATACCTCCTTGGACGTATTTGGTGCTCTTCAGAAATGTATATAGCAGTACATTTTCAAAATGAGTCTGGGTTTACTTTCTTGGATGCTACTTTTTGTAGTAAATACTAATTACAATCACCTGTTGACATCACCTGTTTCAAATCGCATTATTATTTAACCAATTTATCTGATTACTAGCCCTAAATTGCTCATGTCCCACCTTTTTTAAGTGTGTTGCAAGAAGCAAAATTGAAATACAGGTTTATTTGGAAAAAACAAAAAATAAAAATCATGAGGGATAAATTAAACAATGTTTGTTGTAATGTCTGCAGTATGCAAGTGAAAGTACATTTATAAATCACTACTTTTTCTTTTTTTATTTGCGTTTTCCTTACTGTCCCAACTTTTTCTGATTTGAGGTTGGAGTAAAACACTGATTCAATCTATTTTCAATAACAAAAAACAATAATTTGGCTACCGCTAGAAACCCTCTGAGTACATTCCCGCAGCTCCAGCTACAACAGCAGTCTAGTTTCCTGTATAATTGTATGTAAATTGAGCCGGTTGTTCAGTCCTTCAGTGCTGAATACCCCGATGACATTTGTTCTTGCCCCGCAGAACAACATCTGATTCCAGCTAATGAGCTGGCGTTGTAAACCAGGGAGGCAAACATGTTTGTAAAAGCAGCTGGTGTCACGCCTCGCCAGGTCAGATACCCAGAACATGCAGTGCCATGCTGAACAACTCACACAGACGTGCACAGAGAAATGTGCAGAACACATTATATAATCCTACAGCATCGGACAGAAGCTGAGTTGAGTTGTAGGCTCATGTGGTTGATGTGTGAGTCTGATAGAGATGAAAGCGGGAGATGTTTGTGGAGTCGTGTGTGTGTGTGTGTTCTCGGAAATATCTGTTTGTTTGGTGAACATCCAGAACTCCTCAGAGATGCTCCTAAAAGCCAATTGAGACTTTATTTTAACTTTCCAAGAACATATGCACTCACTTTGTGAATGTTGCAGGACTTTTTAGGTTACACTGTAAAAAATTTCTAGGGTCAACACAATCCAGTTGTGTTGGAGCAACATGAACAAATTAAGCTAACTTATTTGTTTTTACAAGAATTGTGTAGTTTTGTTGCTCATTTTAAATGTAGTTTTAAATGTAGTTAAAACAAAAACAGCAGGCTTTTTGAGTGTAGTTTGATCTAGTTTACCTTCCATTTCCTGTCTTTGTTTAATTATTAGTTATAATAATTCATCAGCTTCACTTGTGTCATAAAATCATGACATGTGGTTTATTAATAAACTAATTTCGAGAGGATCACTTGCTTATGATTGACCACAGCTGGTCCCTCATTAGCTAACACATGATTCACCAATCAGATGATTCCTAAGTCACTATAAATAACCAGAGTTTCTTACCTTAGTTATCTTTGTCTTGAAGAATCCTCCCTTCCACCCCTACCCCTCCTCCCTTTTCCTAGATAGGGTGGCACAGTGGTTGGCATTGTTGTCTATCAGTAAGAAGTCCTTACCAGACCAGTCGATGTTTCTGTGCGGACATGTTTACATGTTCTCCCTCTGCTCATGTGGGTTTCCTCCAGGTTCCCTGGTTTCCTCCCACTGTCCAAAGACTTGACATAAGTGAGCTAACCAAATTAAATTGGCATCATAGACGAGCTTTTATGCCACAGTTAGACTTGACTTTGAGCTTGCAAAATTCTGTCATATGGTGCTGCGAAAATAGGCGATTAAACAAGACGATTAGACATTTAAAAAAGCAAGCGATTGGTCCATTTTCTAAATTTCTGTACAGAGAGGTAATGATTTGATTTTCGATTGGTCTCACGCAGTCATGTGATGCAATTTCGCATCTTAGAGCTCACTGCGAAACTTGTCGCACGAGCTTGCGTTTAAGGTCTGCTGCATTTGCGAGAATTTGAGGCGTGCACTCATGTAAATTATGATGACAATTTTTATGCGTTCACTAGACAGAATCTGATTAGTTCCAAAGCTAACTATCAGGCACTTCTAGAGTTCTAGAATGCGTTCGGGAAAAATATATACAAATAAAATGGACCAGGTTTTTGTTTAAATTAATGACGGTGAATGAAAGTAAAACTGGTGAGCCATTCTGACAAAAAAGTGCCCCTCTGAACTTTTCACTTAGAAAGCACTACTGACTATGTTTACATGGACATCAGTAATCAAGTAACCTGCCATCTAAATATGACAATAATACAATTAGGGTCAAGTGCTTTTTTAAAAGTCACCACGCTATCCATGTTTCCTGCTAGATTTCATGTATTTTTGGGTGTTTCATCTTTAATTTTTCGACTTTAACTGCGTTTGGCAGTTTCACTCGTAAACATCTCTTTCATGCTCCCATGACAAACTGGGCTATTGGACGCGAGTATGGAGTAAAGACTGGTGGAAGAGTGTTGTTTTAATATGATTTAATATCACACGCCGAGCTCCGGTTTCCCCCACAGTCCAAAGAAATGCGGTACAGGTGAAATGGGTAAACTAAAAATTGTCCGTAGTGTATGAGTGTGTGTGTGTATGTGTGGATGTTTCCCAGAGATGGGTTGTGGCTGGAAGGGCATCCGCTGCGTAAAAACTAGCTGGATAAGTTGGCGGTTCATTCCGCTGTAGCAACCCCAGATTAATAAAGGGACTAAGCCGACAAGAAAATGAATGAATGAATCACATGCTGAATTGAAAGAAAAATACTAAAAAATTCCAGCATTTTGCGATGTGTGTGTCTGCGGTCTTTTACTGACGTCTGTGTGTGTGGATCTTGTCACAAAATGTGGCAAAAATTATACAAACTTAGCAGCGTCCTAAAAGATTGAAAACCCCTGATCTAGACCATGGCTGCGTCCGAAACCGCATACTTCCATACCATATAGTACGCTAAAATCAGTATGCGAGCCGAGTAGTATGTCCAAATTCATAGAATTCGAAAATCAGTAGGCGAGAAGTACCCGGATGACTTACTGCTTCCGGCGAGATTATGTAGTGCGCATCCCAGGCACGCTGCGCTATCCCATAATGCCCCGCGAGAGAATTCATGAATGGAAGTGAGGCGACGCAACTGACGCAGGTAGGTCACGTGACCATGACAAAACGGCGCATGTAGTACGTCCGAATTCCATTCATACTTTTCAAATTCATACTGTATAGAACGTACTTTTCCGACGGCCGAGTAGTACGTTTAAATTTAAATGCAGTACCTACTGAGTAGTAGGTGGTTTCGGACGCAGCCTATGAGTGAGAACAACCCATACATTTTGTTTATCAATCGGCAGTTCTAATAGATATATTTATACATTTTTATGTTATTGCATGTGGTATGTCTTATTCCTTTTTTCCACTTGTCAACAATCAGCAATCACTTACTGTAAACCAGGGGTGTCCACACTTGGCCCTGGAGGGCCGGTGTCCTGGAGAGTTTAGCTCCAACCCTAATCAAACACACCTGAGCCAGCTAATCAAACTCTAACTAGGTATACTAGAAGATCTCCAGGCAGGTGTGTTGAAGCAATTTGGAGCTAATGTCAGCAGGACACAGGCCCTCCAGGACCGACTTTGGACACCCCTGACAAACAAATGCACCACTTTTTTAAAAAAACATGTCGTCATTACAGCTCCCCTAGAGTTAAACAGTTGAGTTATATCACTTTTGAATCTATTCAGCCAATCTTCTGGTCTGACAGGAGCACTTTTAGCTTAGCTTAGCAGAGATTATTGAATTAGATTAGACCATTAGCATCTCACTGAAAAATGACTAACGAGTTTCAATAGTTTTCCTATTTCAAGCTTGACTCTTCTCTAGTTACATTGTGTACTAAGACCAACCAAAAATGATAAGTTGCTATTTTCTAGGGTGATATGGCTGAACTATACTCTCATTTCGGCGTAATAGGAACTTTGCTGCCATGTTATGGCTGAAGTAGACACAAGGTAAAAAAAAAAAAGTCGATGGCTTTTAAAACACTTTTTTGTTTTGCTTGTTTACTGTTCACTTTGTTAAATAACTGCTTTTAGATGTTGTTTTTTTATTAGTCAGAAATTACAAGGAGACAGCTTCCCTCAATAGAAAGTCAATGGAGAGGAATTGTTTCCCTCACACTCAACAATTTTTTTTTGCTGCTTGTTCAAACTCCTTATTTAAAATTGGTAATAGGTTTATTGGAGAGGCAACTTAATTGTTTTATGTTCAATCCACTTAAATTTGTAAAATCGATTACGTTAAGATTAACTCATTCAATCTGTGATGAGACAACATGAAGGAATTGTGTAGAACCCTGCATTTTTGGTGGGCGTGGATTTTGAATTATGTGTTACACTCTGTCTATCTGATCCCAAGTGCCATCTCAAAAGTGGATGATTTTCGATTCCTGATTTCAACTAAATCTCCAAGGTCATTCTCCACCCAGAGTCTCGTTATTCCAGTTTCCTCACATATGACTCATCTCAGATCATATGAATCAGCACTCAGCACTGCAGAGGCTCTTCAGAGGTAAACACACGCATCTGTGACCACTTCACACTTCTGTGCTCTCTATAAATGCCTCAACAGGGGGGCAGATTTTTTTCCTTGACATGTCCCTGTCGGATTGCCTGATTGCCTGAAATATCATATCCAGGGATCCTGACTTAACTGGTGGTCAGTTTTCCAGTTTGCATATCCACTAACCTTTTGTTACCCTCTGCAAAGCCCTGGCTATTTGATAATTAATCTCTGATGCTCTTTTTTTTTTTTTTTTTTTTTTTTGGAAATGGCAGCAGTTCTGACAGATGTATATCGCAGCACAAAATGACCTTTGCATTTAGTATTTAAGGACAGTTTTTTACAGCACCCACTACTCTCAGAAGTAGTCACAATAGCTGTCACTGAGACTGTATTATTTTAGAAGGTACACATTTGTACTTAAAAGGCACATATATTAGTGCCTAAAGGATATTTTAACGTTATATATTAGTACATAAACTGCAAAAGTTGTAGATTCTTAGATTTTGTCTTGTTTCTAGTCCAAATATATAAAAAAATTATCAAAAAGCATTTTCAAGACAAGCAGAAATACTGTCTTTTGTTTTAAGAAATAATATGCCAAAATTAACTGAGTTTTCCTTAAAACAAACAAAACAATAGCTGATTTAATTTTCAGATTACTTTGCTTGTTTTAAAGAGCCCCTATTGTGGGTTTTTGAAAATGACCTTCCATGCAGTGTGTAACACAGCTCTAAGTGAAGTGAAAAATCCAGCTATGGCCCTAAACCTGAAAGTGCTGAACGTGTTTGAAACTATTGATTCATCTATAAAAGAGTCGACTCATTGTGATTCAAATGAATCAGATTGGTAACAAGTCTTTAGATGTGCCTGCATGACATCGATACGGAATTCAAGCCCTGCCTATTTGATGCGCGCGCAGACCTGGGAAAATTTAAGCCCCCCCACAAACACTGTAGAAAGAAAAAGAAGATGACAAACACTGTAGCAGGTTCCGGTTAAATCATGTCACGAAGACGCTGTGCTCTAAAGTGTGAGGAAAAGTTAGTGTTATTTTCCCCACCCAAAGATGAGGCTGTGGTTGAAGTTTATTTTTGCAAAATTACCTCAACATTATAGCCCCTGCCTTGTGCTGTGTTCCTGTCATTTTTCTGACGAGTGCTTCAGCAATCTAAATGCTTACAATGGGGATTGAAAAGAAAAACTATTCATGCATGGGACTTTTTCAGAGCTTGACAGGAACTTTATCAGTGCACAGTTCATGTATCAGTTTCTTCATCCATTTCACAAGTGTAAGTAACTTAAGTGCGATTAAAATGGTTGCCTCGTTTTCTGTAGCTTGCAAATTATGTTTTTAATTGTGTTTTGTTACTTGTAACCGATTCACGCAGCTGGTACTGTATCTGGTTATCCCTTTATATTCTCATATTGATGCTTTGTTTACGGATTTAAATGCATTCCTCTGCCGTTTGTCATTTCTATAGCCACCGTCAGCTGTTCCAACACACATGTCAGGTTTCAAAATAGTTGAGCTTTCGCCACAGTGTGGGTTAATACTAATTGTACAATAGACAATGTAAGTGTTTTTTGACCTTGCATGCATGTCAGACTGTTGTTAGAGACCCCCAACACCAAAATATGATAATTTTTAATGCATGATAGGGGCTCTTTAAGGGGCTCCTTAATCTTGACATATTATTTCCTAAAACAAGGCAATGTGTTTTGCTTGTCTAGGAAATGCTTCTTGATTCAAGAATATTTGGATATTTGGAAAAGAGTTTTATGCAGTGTAAAGAATTCATATTGATAATTTAAAGTTTAATACCTAAAAAGTTATAATACCTAAAAAGAACAAAAAAAATTATTTTAAAAGGGAACCACCTAGTGTGTATTACAGGGGGGTTGTGAATAATTGACCTATTAATTAACACTTAAAGGACTTAAAGGACTAACACTGAAGGACATCAAAACAAGATTTTTGAATGGGTCAGCCCAACCTTTAATAGTGAGAAATAGTTTTCTTTGATCTGTATGCTAAACAACAGTGTTAATAATAAAAATAATAGATCATATACACTGTAAATGCGAATAGTATTCCTTACTATCAAAATTCTAGTGTGTTTACTTAATTTTAAGCTAATTGTTGAGTTTACTAGAAATGCATTAGTGTTGCTGACATAGTAAGGTATAAAGTTCCCATAACTAATGTAATTTGAGTAAAATTGCTTATAAGGGCTAAGCCATGCTGTTACGCATGCGTACTGGGTGATTTCCGATCCCCCATCCCGAGTCACAACCAACCGCCACCCAGCACCGCCATTGAAGGACAGGATTTCATATTGAGAAGATGTACTGCTGTAAATCAAGGTAAACTTTTCGTTTTAATTACTACTTTGATTTTATTTGTATAGTATCAGTAATCTGTTTATTTCCTGCACTTTGTGAAATTGTTTGCTGTTTTGTGAACTAATTAATAGCCCATGATGTTGTGACTAAACGTTTTGACCACTGCACGTTATTTGCAATACAGTCTACTTTACTAGATAAGCTATTTTTAGCTGCTTAGTCCTTTTTAATAACTATTAATAATTTGTAAAGTTAGTAGTAATTTGTAAAGTGGGCGTTATGCTCTAAAAGAGCGGGCCGCGCCATTTTAAATGATGCACTGAGAGAGCAGCGCGCGCAATGATCCGTTCAAATAGATGTAAAGTTAAGCTGTAGGTCTACATTTTTAAAAAAGAAAACGAAACCTATTTATCCGCATTACAAATACAGTAACGTTAGTTATCGCTGAACTTTAGTGGCGCTTGTTGTGACGAAAATATGCGTGTTTTTTTTTTTAAGATTTACTTTTATGAGATCACCTGCAGGAAGCAGGTGAGGAGATCAGCTGTGATTCGGTCCGGCGTCAGCGAGCGGCTCATGACCAGACCAGTCGTTTTTTTCTCCATGATCGCCGGGGCAGCAGCAGTTTTAACCCGCCGAGGCTTTTAGAACATTATAAAGCAGTTTCAGCTCAAAATGGACCCGTGAGTGTCGTAGGTAATTTAGGATTTCGATGCGATTACGATTCGTGTCACTGTATGAGGCAGATACATATTTACACATGATGCTAAAGTGTGCTTATGCTAACAATCCCTATGAAACTTAAAGTTAAACTTATGAAAATGCGAGAGATATTTAATTAACTCATTTATTTGTTTTATATGCTATTTGTCTTTTCTTTATGCCGTTTTGAAGGTTTATTCCAGTGTTGCCGTTACGTTATAGAGTGTTTTGTATTGCTGTAATGACAAATAAATCTGACCAGATGCGACTGAATATGTGTGATGGATAACGTTAATGATGAAGTGGTATAACTCGTACAACCAAGCACAGAAACATCCCTTTGTTTGCTCAATATCACACAAAGGCATCAACAAGCCTTTGTTATAAGCAAACTTTCTGTAAAGAAACAGGCTTTGCCAAACCTGTTAGTTTGCATTTTTAAAAAAGGTTTCACTAATTTTTAACAATTTAGGGCAAATAAATTTGAACAATTACAAGGTTGTTTAAAATGTAGCACACCATTAGAGTATTGTGAGTGGCATATTTGGTTTGTAATATCATTATACCCTTTATTTATTTTTTATTTCAGACTACCAGTTTGTGAGCTGATATGCAGTGGAAATGTAAGTTTTGCACTTACACATCAAAGAAAACTTTTTGAACAATACCGCACAAGCCATAGAACATATTCATGAATTGTTCTATTAACGTTACCTTGTCTCCATACTGAGTGTCAGGGTAATTTTAAATCGTTTAATGCATTAAAAGTACATTTAACAAAATTCTCAGCAAAGAACTGCATGATCAAGAATAGTCCGAATATTTTGTCCATTTGAATAATCATCTGAGGACTAGTTAGAAATAGGGTTGTTGTGTTGTGATACCATTAATTTATGTTACAATACTATACCAGCTGAAGTATGGTGATACCAAGTAGTATTGCAATACTGTAATTCATAACTTAAATCCATGAAATAAAGAAAAATGTCAGAAATAATATATTGTATATGTTATTATAGGCCTACTTGAATTTAAATAATTCCCTTATTGTTGAAAAAAGTATTTGCACATCTCCTCACCTAAAATGTATTCATTCCAGCAAAAAAATACATTAAAATAAAAATACATAAAGAAAAGAGCATTTTTCAAACAAACCTAGGCTATATGAAGTGGTCAAAAATTGTTTCCTGTTGCTATTTTGGGTTTTTCATCTATCATACTTTTTTCACACTTATTATCGGATAAGAATCCAAAGTAATTCAAAATTTCACTTTATGAGTCATTCTTTTTAATAGATTGTCTCGGTTGTTGTAGCTATTATATCATATTGACAGGAACAGAAATAAACGAATTCCGATTCAAAATGAACCATCACAAAATATGCAATAGGCTACTATAAAAGGCGCAAATTCTACAGTTTTACAACCTTAGAAGGCTCCATAGACTATTAAAATACAATGATCTATTGTTGCTGAATCGTTTAAGTATTTTAGTGACTTTTTCACATGCAGCATTATGTATTGTAGGCAGACTGTTAATGACAATACTACCGTTTACAAACTACAGTGGCACCGCCAGTATCTTGGAGCCATAGTATCACGATACTACCATAGTACCGGTAAACCGTGCAACCCTAGTCAGAAAGTTCAGTGTCCTTTTAAAGACATCAATTGAGACAAATATTTATTCCACTTTTAATGCGCATAAAAGTAAGGCACACCAGCAACAATGCCATGATTATATTTAATCGGGGGTTGTGTTTATTACTGTTTGGTGACAAGTATAGCTCATGCTTTTGATGACAGGCGCCGGGAGTATTTGGCAGCTTTTATTATTCAAGAACATTTAACTATGTCACGTTAAAGTGTAACATCTGTTGCTAAATGGCATTGCATTGTATCATTGCATGTGTTTCTGATTTCTGTTTTTTGTTTTAGAATTTCGCTTAGCCATGTCAATAACACTTTACGTTTTTGTGCACAACAGTGACATCCAGAAGGAAGTCATAGAGGAAACACCAGCTGATGCAAGTGCTGCAGAAGGTTTGTTTTCTTTTCAAAACTTTGTGTGATTTTGTGAATTTGTGTTTTTGAATGTTATTAATGACTAATAATGTTTTGATTGGATCTTTGCAGAATTCAATCGAATATCAGGAAGAAATGTGAGATCCAAGTTCTACGCTGCATTGGACACACACTGCTCGTTTGATTGAAATAAAAAAAAAAACAGGAGAAAATTGCAGAAGAAAACTAGAAGAAATTTTCAACATGTTAATTCAAAGGTATTTTTGTGACATCATCTTAATCATAATTTGCATTTGATTGCAATAAATTGCATTTGATGTTTTCATTGGGCTATAATGCATGTCTACCTGTCTTTACTTTTTCAAGGTCATCTGGCAGCAGTTCTCCGGGGTCTTTCAGTCCTTTAGAGGGATGAGTCTAAAGAAATTTTCAGGATGTGTTTTGTAAGTAGTATTATTGTTTCTGCTTTCTTAGACTGGAAATGAAGCAGTCATTCCAGTTTACTTCACTTATTAATAAAAATTTTCAATTTTATAAAAATAAAACAAATGCATTTAATGTAAGAATTTGAAAGTAAGAGGGATGTTATATTATGGCCTTTGGAGCAAGAGCATTGCTATGTTGCAAATACAGCAGCTTGTGCCGTCACAGGGTCAGTTAGCTTCATAGGCCAGTGAAGTAATGAATGCATTTCTTTAATTTTTAAACACACTTGTTTTGAAAAGGAGGAAGATTAGCTTGAAAAAAAAATCTTAATAAGTGTAATACCTATGTAATATGTTGAGAGAAATATAATTTCAGTTGAAAGAACCTGCTGGATTAAGATGTAAAATAATAGTATTAAAAGCCACAAAGTCAAAGATGCTCCGTATTATAACCAACCCTGTGAAGTCACCTGCTGTGGGATTGTAGATGGCTTCACCCTTGTTCTAAAAGCCATACTAAAACATCAATTTTCTTATTAAAAAATAGTTATTAATACATTTTTAAAAAGTGTGCTAAATAATGCAAACTTGACTCACTGCTTTAATCTAGCAAAACCCAATGCATTCATGAATCGGTTCCCAATTTATTAAGTTTTCCCTACAAAATATTTATATTGATTATGTAGCACCAATTGGTCTCTCACACATTTGCATTTAATTTCTTGAAAATGTTTTAAAAGTACTTTTACTGCAGTTTGTTTTATTACATTACAGTGTTTCTTTAATTAAAAAAATGTATTGTTCCTTTAGAATAGTATCATGTTCAAGATACTGGAATTTAGTACCAATCTCTGCTGCAATTTTAAGCAGCAAATTTCCTGCTAACATTTTAAGCACTTTTGAGCACATTTTTAAACAGCACTGTTTTGCCATTCTGTTCACATGCTTAACAGAAATGACACTCAACAATGCTCAAATGTTAGCAGGAAATGGATGTTTTTAAAATTACTATATGGATTGGTAATAAATTCCACTATCATGACAAGCCTAGTAGAAGCAGTACAGGCAAATCCATCGTGTTGGTCTACATTGAAGAAGGAGCACCATAGCAAGGCCTTCTTATAAGAAGCATTTGAATGTAAAATGTACTATAAACACAAATATTCATGCTAATAATCAACTAGTTAATAGGGTAATTGGTTCCTACTAAAGTGTTACTAAATTAAGCACAAGGAATTGTATTTTTTTCACCTCTGCTTTTGGTCTCCTGGCCACTACAGGCTTTATTAGTGCCATTTAGAATATCAAACTTTACTTATTTTTCTTTCTCTATTCATAGGATGTAATTGTAGAGTCGGACTTCAGTGCAGAAGATGTTGGCCTGCTGACTGTTGTGTGTGAAGATGTCTAAAGAACCTCATTATGGATGCAATGTGGGCCTTTATACTGGAAGGAAAAGTGGTTATGGACTTTGCCACATGCAGTATGTCTCTTTTTTTGCTTTGATTTACACACTGAATTCGGACTACCCAAAGACTTTGAGCAATGCATTTGAATTTGTTCAACGTGTGTTGCTTTTGCTGGGAGGGAAGCGTAATGTGTTTTATTCGGCGAGTGCCTATATACTGCTGTGCTTTATGTTTAAAGGTTCAGGTATAATGGCATGTTTAATTACAAAGTGTTGCTTTTTAACATGTTGCTGTTTGCAGTGTTACATTCCCACTAACATTGCAAGAACTGATTGGCCATTGTGTTCACATGCTCAGTAGATATGACTGATTGGCTTTGAAGGTCATTATTTTTACCACACTTCACCACTGTTCACCAGGTGCAAAGATACAAAGACACTGGATAACTTCAAAGCACTGTCGATCAGTCGATTCATCACCAGATAGCTTATATGTTAGCTTCTAAACAAATCAGCTATTGACATGGCTTTGAAACACTTCAGTGTCTGTGTAACTTTGTTTGGACTCAGTGAAAAATGGTAAACCTATGACAGTCACAGCCAATCACAGTCATTTCTGTTGAGCATGTGAACACAGTGGCCAATCAATGGTGTTTAAGAACGAGCTCAGTAGCACTCAAATTCTGGTGGAAAATGGATATTTTTAATATTTCAGTATTGATTGATACCAAACTCAATACTTTTGACCACACTAATGTGATATTTTCTGTAGGAAAATCTAAACTACACAGTCTAACAAATAAGCTTTAAAGCTTAATATCTGTTCCTCTGTGAGTGTCTATATGCTGCCATGTTTAAGGTGCTGGTGCAATGGCATGTTTAATTACACTAATTCAAGTATCTTTTTTCCAAGTGTCAAGTATTTAAAGTTTTTTTGATAGATTTTCAAACCTTTTCGAAAACTTGTGTTTTAGGGTTGAACATGTTTATTATATTTGTTGTCTGTATTGCTGTTTACAGTATATTACAGCACTTTACAACAGGTTTTTACAAAACTGTATTGTGTACAAGTGTATTGTGATACTAAAATATCACAAGTGTATTGTGAAATTCTGCTAATTTTGTCAAATAAAATGTTTACATTTAAGACCTGTATAATGTCATTACTTGTAGGTTGAACTACATATTTTATGTTCAGTTTAATTGAAGAAAATGTGGAAACCGATTGCACGTAGTTTCTTTAGTTGACATTACTTAAAATGGTGGATTAAAACAATGTTGAGACTACTAGCATTCAAGATGTTAACTGAACATGGTAGAACAGTATTAGTTAAATAGAGTTATTAAAGTAATCTTACTATAAAACCCTAAGTAAGATTACTAAATAATGACAAGTATGTTAACTAGAATTTTCTATTAAACTTACTTAATTTTTAACAGTTAGTTTACTTTATAAGTTTTAGTTTTCTTACTTCAAGGCAATAATTAAACTTAACTTAAGATTTCCTTGTAAGTTTATATTGCAAAAATAAGGCAATCGGTTTCCAAACTTTTTTTAAGTAAACTGAACATGTTAGAATTTACAGTGTAAGTATACCCTTGACCAGCCCTACAACGGATCATAGCATTATGAATACATAATCACAGCAATTATGCAAGAAAAAAATCATGCAACTGACTGAATCTGGCAGATATAGAGTATCGATATATATTGTAAGTGACCCTTTTCTTGTATAATAGGTCTTTGTATCTACATTAAGCATTTGATGCATAGAGTGTATAGTCTATCCTACAGTATAAGCTGTAGGTAAGAATACACTAAATGTAGATCAAAACACTGAAATCCTAAATGTTTTATTAATACAATGTGTTATTTAAATAACTATTGTTTACTTGGGCAAAGCAGTGGTGCAGTAGGTAGTGCTGTCATCTCACAGCAAGAAGGTCGCTGGTTCGAGCCTCGGCTCAGTTGGCGTTTCTGTGTGGAGTTTGCATGTTCTCCCTGCATTTGCATGGGTTTCTTCCGGGTGCTCCGGTTTCCCCCACAGTCCAAAGACATGCGGTACAGGTGAATTGGGTAGGCTAAATTGTCCGTAGTGTATGAGTGTGTGTGTGAATGTGTGTGTGGATGTTTCCCAGAGATGGGTTGCAGCTGAAAGGGCATCCGCTTCGTAAAAACTTTCTGTATAAGTTGGCGGTTCATTCTGCTGTGGCGACCCCGGATTAATAAAGGGAATAAGCTGACAAGAGAATGAATGAATGAATGAATGAATGAATGAATGAATGAATGAGTGAATGAATGTATTGTTTACTTCTGTAGTTACATTGTGTACTAAGACCAACCAAAAATGAAAAGTTGCTATTTTCTAGGTTGCTGAGTATACTCTCATCTTGGCGTAACAATCAAGGAACTTTGCTGCCCTACCATGGCTGAAGTAGGCACAAAGTAAAAAAAAAATAATAATAATAATAATAATTTGGAGTTGACAGCTTTTAAAACTCAGCATTTTGTTTGTTTACTGTATATTGTACTGTACAGTCATTTAAATAAATACAGTTGATTCACTAAAGCATGTATTACAAAAACATTACAGAAAAATGTCGTCAGTGATCATCGATGTATAATTCACACTCTTATATTGTAGCTTGCTATTTTTTATACTACGTTGCTGTCTATGTCCTCATTTAACGCATTTAAAGGCATATTTTAAAAAAATACAAAGGCATAGCTAGACTCTAATTAGAAGAGCTTTGGGCCTTAACTTTCATCTCAGTCCTAAAAATCTGTGATTATGTGCTCTCCCCTTACGTTTGATGAAAACAGCAGCTGTGTCAGGCTATCTGAGGATACGTCTCCTTGAATGCCTCCCAAATCGGCCATAGAAACTGTAAAGTCAGTGTGAAAGTTTTTGATGTCTTTTCTTCTCAGTTGTGATGTATATCTGAATAAAGAAAAAAACTTCTTAGACCAGAAAAACAGCACGATTCATACGACTTCATTACACTGTAAAAAATGCTGGATTCCACACAATCGATTTAAGACAAATTTAATTAATTAATTTATTATTAATTTCATTTCATTCATTATTTGCATTAAATTACAAAAAGGTGTCATGTTTTTTAGACAAGTTTATATTAATGTTTGAACAACACAATACCAATAAGTTTTCTTTAGAAGAGCTGCAATGTTTGGTGTTTCCCAACCCTGTTCCCAAAGGCACATCAACTGTATTTTCTACCTTTTCCTAATCAAACACATCTAAATGAAAAAGAGATTGTTGGGAAACATTGAAATGATCAAAGAAAATAACAACATTTAATAACAATATTTTTATTAGAAATTTTAATGAAATGTTATCAGACTTTTAAATAATAAAATAAATATCATCATTGTACTCAAACTCAAACAAATACAGTGAATCCATAAACTGACAGGCTTTTAAGGGTTCTGAAAACATTTTATATTGATGTCAAAATAAGCAACAAAAATGCTTTAAATTATAAAATGTTTATTTAAATTTTACATTTTCGGCAATTCAAAATATGTACAGTAATTAATAGCTAAGGAAAATAGGAAAATTCTTGACTATTTGACTGAGTTTCGGCTTTTTTTTTGTGATGACAGCTTAAAGACGACTCTTATATTTAGACTGAAGTCACATGCAGTGCATTGACTTCAACAGAGTGTAAAAATCTAGATGGTTCTGTGGGTTTTGTCTATTTTAAACTGATGGTTATCTTGTATTTTCTATTGGATTTGAGTCATGTGATTGGCTGGGGCTTTATGCAGCTTGATTTTCTTTCTCTGAAAGCATTTGAGAGTTTCATGGCTGTGTTTCGAATCATTGTCTTGCTAAAATGTCCACACTGGTTTCATCTTCATAATCTTGATAATGTGGATGTTGGACTGAGGCAGATAGTTTTAATTTACAATGAGGAAGGACTGAGGGTAGAAATACTAAAAGATTTCAGCTGCTGTCTGGGTTTTCACTGCCTTTCTACAGTTCTCTTTCTTCATGTGTTCAATACTTTTTCCCTGTGTCATTTCACTTTATTACACATAACCTTATTTGTAAACTAATTCGATTTGTTTTCTTTTCATATGGATTTATTTGGTTGTTACCAACATTTGGTAAAAATTTCAAGTCAACAGCACCTTTAGAAACACATTTTCTGAGAAAAATGATGATGTTTTGAATACTTATTTCTCCCATTGTATCTATTAAATAGGTTATTAAATACATTCTTTTTAAATGCTCCAACATACAATAAAATAACAATTCACTCAGGTAAAATCCACTTAATAAAATAGTGTAAAACACAAAAATAAATAGTGCAAATATGCCGGAACAGGTAATGTACAGGTAGTTTAAAAATAAAGTCAACAGACAAGCAAAATTCACAAAAGACTCAATTGCATATTAACTATATTCTTCATTTGTTCTTCTCTGATAATTGTGACTCCCAGCACTGAGAAAATGATACTGACCTTCCCAAAAGCCATGCTTTCAATGGCTATCGTAATGACCCTTCAGTTTAGTAAGCGAACATCACATTACAAATAAAGGGTGTGAATTGCCTCCGTGCATCTAATTTAGATGAAGCCAGTGTTTGCGGTTACTTCTTAAAAGCTTTCTGCAATTAGCCGTTGCTTGTGGAGCTCCAGTGTTAATTAAGGAATGATTACTGTGATCACATTTGCAGAGGTGATTGAGAAGGTTGGTTTAATTGTGGATCTCAGATTTCGGCATATTATTATTGGGATATTAAGTGGAACTGCAGAAAGATTTTAAAGTTTATGTCTTTTTCTTAAAGATAGGTGATTGATTTCAGAAACATTATTTGTTGTGCTGGTTAAGAGCCTTTCCACATTCCAGTAGTAATGATTAAAGTAAATGATCTAAATTTATTTATATTTATTTTTTTATTCTGGGTAAGGCATAAAATTAAAAAAGAAATTCATCCAATTAAATATAGTCAGACCAATAATTCCTAGAATTCGGATAAGTAGCCCAAACTGTCTGTCAGCTCCTGTTCATACAGATTCGCCGATGAGCGTTCACGCAGGCTGTGGTCATGTGGACACAGATGCCAGCAGTAAAAAAAAATGCTGAATCAAAACTTTTTAAAATCCTGAATCAATTTTAGAGTTAGTTTTGCATGCTGGAGGATGACACCATGGCTGAAATGAAGAGTTCAGATGCCAAAAATGAGATAACGACACTGAATGAATGCTTTAGACACGTAGTACATGTTCAACAAATAGATTTGCTTCAAATCATCCAAATCCCAGCGTCAGCGCATTCAGAAATAACAGTTTGTTGGCAAAAGCCGCTAAACGCCACTTGCTTTTGACGGCAAAAGCCGCTATATCTCAAGAACAAATCAAAAGGCGTGAATGGAATCATGTTTTCAATGTAGCAGCGGGCTGATACGCCAGCTTTTATAAGGAGACTGTTTGAGATTTTGATTTTAAAATATGGAGTTTGTTGAACTGGAAGAGGCTGTCTGACTGTCAGTGAATGGCAAAAGAAAATGTCCCTTACCTCAAATCTCTGTGCATTATAAGGAAAAGAAAACACCAAGTCGCAAGTGTAGCATTCATTCATGTTTTTTTTGCAGCGACACTACTTTGAATGAGTCCAATTTACTGTACATTAAACGGTAACTGTGTTTCAAGAAAGACAGAGTTAAGATGCCGTCTTTTGTCCCATGTTGATGCTATGAGGATAAACAATAAACCAAGACCTTAATTATGGTGAGAATGAATGAATAAATGAATGAATGAATGACAGATTCTAAAATTGTCTGAGAGGCATCCCCTTTTTGCCCAGTAGACCCTACCTTGTGTTTTATTAGCTAATTAAGCTTTTTTAAAAAGATATTCATGTATAAATATCTTATACATAAATGTATTATGTATAAAACTATACATTATTTTATGTAACTTCATAATACCTACACGTCTGATAAGCTTTTTGTAATTATGGACAATGCACAGATATTGATGCTTCATAATGTTTTTACACTACATTATTTTAATCTACCAAGCTTAGCTTACAATTTTTGCAATGTTTACATTGCTTTACTTACATTCAATCTAAATCCCAAATATCAGAAATGACAACAGATTGTTAAGATTTAATTAATGTCAGTTTTAATATTATTGATTAATTCACTTACTTGACAGATTTCATTCATTCATTGTCCTTCGGCTTAGTTTCTGGTTTATCAGGGTTTACCACAGTTGAATGAACCGCCACTTACTTGAGGGATTTATATATTTTTAATTTTAGGTTTTTAATGTTTGGTAAAATAATTTTGTATCGCGTCATTAGTGATTTTTCAACTAAATACACTGTCTTGTCTCAATAGGTGGATTTAGAGGTTTTTGCAAAAAATAAAAATAAAAAGCACTGGTGGATTTAGTTGGTTTTAACGCAAAAGAAAATTTACCTTGATGATTGATCTACTCTGCTTTGATTAGTCAGATGATATCTTGCATTTGCTTTGATTGGTTAGATCATGTCTCAGTTTTTTTTTGATGTCAAATAATGGATCTACTCTGCTTTGATTGGTCAGATGATGTTATAGATTAGCTTTGATTGGCTAGATGATGTCTTAGCTTTGTTCTGATTGGTCAAATAATGCCTCTGCTTCATTCTAATTGGGCAAATGATATACACTACTTTGATTGGTCAGAAGATGATTCTACTCTGATTGGTTAGATAATGTCTGAGCTTTGCTCTGATTGGTCAAACTATGTATCTACTCTGCTTTGATTGTTCAGATGATGTTTCAGCTTTGCTCTGATTGGTTAGATCAGGGGTATCCATCTCGGTCCTGGAGGGCCGGTGTCCTGCATAGTTTAGCTCCAACTTCCTCCAACACACCTGCCTGGAAGTCTAGTATACCTAGAAACAGCTTGATTAGCTGGTTCAGGTGTGTTTAATTGGGGTTGGAACTAAAATATGCAGGACACCAGCTCTCCAGGACCGAGTTTGGACACCACTGGGTTAGATGATGTCTTAGCTATGCTCTGATTGTCAAATCATGGATCTACTCTGCTTTGATAGGTTAGATGATGTTTTAGCTTTCTTTGATTGGTTAGATGATGTATTAGCTTTGCTCTAAAGTTGATTATTTTCTGCTTTGTTTAGTCAGATGATGTCTTAAGCTGCGGTCACACTGGGCTTTTCCTCCCATAGTCCTCCATTCATATGCACACGAATGCATGAGACAGGAAAAGCAGGGTCATGCGTCAAGTTTTGCAGGTTTCTGCGATGCAAAGTTCAAGCTTGGTGAACTCTGACCTGTGAAATGGCATCACTAGACTGCGTGAGACCAATCAAGGATCAAAACATGACCTCTCTGGAAAGAAATTTTAAATATGGAGCAACCGCTCGCTTTTTTAAATGTCTAATAAGCTTGTTTAATCCCGTCCCTTTTCGAAGCGCCGCACAACAGAATATTGCATGCTCAAACTCTAATGTGACCGCAGCTTTAGCTTTGGTCTGATTGGTTAGATGATGACTGTACTATGCTCTGATTAATCAGATGGCTCGGTCTGTTTTTTATGCCTATTTATCTGAATTTCATCTTCGAAGCTCATTTTTCATGTGGCAGCAGTAATGATAGGATCGGTTTACCACAATAATTTGAATTCATGGCCACAACTAAAGTGTATTTGTTATCACAGTGCAGAAAACAGCATCTTCTCAACTTGTCAAAAACACGAACTAAACTCATTCAGGCTTCAGCCACAACTGGCCTTGATTGTTTGAAGGTCAAAGTAGACATTGTTCCCGGGCAGCCAAAGAAGACTGGCATTATGCAAATGTATTACAAACCTGTGCAGAAAGTAAGACTTCAATTACTGACTTGTTTTAGGCAGATCAGAACTGGTTCATTCTTTTGAGAGACAATGCCTCCATTTATCATGCGCTTTGATCTTTGAAACTCTGCAGAGCTTTTCCATTCACAAACAGCTACTTCACACTTTACGTACAAAAAATCAAAATCCTTTCCATGATTCTTGAAGGTTTGTGGATTAATGGGTCCCTTTGGCTGCTTGACAGGTCTCCAGAAACATGTGCACAAGCGGAGCTCTGAGCGAGAAACTCTACGGTCCTCAAGGAATCATGTTCGGTTCGCTCGTTCTCTGGCATCTCCTGAAATCAAACTCGACATCCTACACACAAGAAACCCAAGACGTTTCTTTGACCTTCAACCCCAGAACAAATCCATCATGGCTGTCTGCACCTCAGATCCCATATTTCGATAGTCCTTAACATGTTAAAAATTTAAAAAGCCATTTGAGATCGACTTAAAACAACCAACAGATTCAGACAAAATAACCAACAGATTCAGATAAAATAACCAACAGATTTAGAAAAAATAACCAACAGATTCAGACAAAATAACCAACACATTCAGACAAAACAACCAACAGATTGTTATGAAAATAAGCAAAGGCTCTAGAGGAAATAACTAACAGATTCAGAGAATGTAACCAATAGATTCGAAGAAATAAATGAGGGTTGAGAAAAGAAAATCATTGTTTAAAAAGATGCCAGTTGTTAAAATGGCAGAGTAGTTTTTTTGTTTGTTTGTTTGTTTGTTTGTTTGTTTGTTTATTTTTTAAACCCATGCAACTTTTTTCTCTTTTACACACACATATATTTGTAATATATGTTATTAGTTTCTTTATGTTCACCATGGCTGCATTTTTTTGATTGAAAATACAGCAAAACAATAATATTGTGGGATATTATTGAAATGTAAAATAGCCGTTTTACATATGAATATATTATAAGTGTAGATTTTAGTACTGCGATGACAATGTTGAATTTTCAGCCTCATTATTGCGATGCCACACGTTCAAAAATCACTATATTAAGCTGATTTAAAGCTCAGTTGTTAATAAAAGTTTTAATCAATTAATTTCACATCAATTCATTTAAACTTCAAAACAGCTTTTGTCCTGCTTAATACTTGCATGGAAAAGATGAAAATTTTTCAGGACTCTTTAATTGATAGAAAGCATTTTTATGTAAAGTCTTTTGTACCATACCATACATTCATGCATCCTGTACATACAGTTGAAGTCAGAATTATTAGCCCCCCTTTGATTTTTTTTCTCTTTTAAATATTTCCTAAATGATGTTCAACAGAGCAAGGAAATTTTCCAAGTGTGTCTGATAATATTTTCTCATCTGGAAAAAGTCTTATTTGTTTTATTTCGGCTAGAATAAAAGCATTTTTTAACTTTTTATAAATGATTTAAGGTTCAAATTATTAGCCCCTTTTTTTCGATAGTCTACAGAATAAACCATCATTGTACAATAACTTGCCTAATTACCCTAACCTGCCTAGTTAAAAAAAATTAACCCAGATAAGCCTTTAATGTCACTTTAAGCTTTACAGAAGTGTCTTGAAAAATATATGGTAAAATATTATTTACTGTCATCATGGCAAAGATAAAATAAATCAGTAACTAGAAATGACAATAAAACTATTATGTTTTGTCTGACTTCATCTGTGTGTAATGGAGGCCAGCAAGTGAAGTGCTGTGCAGGTAAACCTTACTCTCCCGACCTCTAAAGGCGCTCTAACGACAAACATTAGAGGCCATTGTCTTTAGCTTCCTTGTAAGAGCAAACGACTCTCATACAAGTAATTGCCAGTTTGATCCCAGCTCATTGGGAGTTGGGTGCAGAAGGACCGTTGGGTTACATGTGGGGGCTTGTCCAGGATGGGAGTGAGGTTTAGGGAGGTGAGTGTACAGGAGGCCAGATGCGGCTAAGTGCTATGCAGCTAAACCTCAATCTTCTGACCTCTAAAGGTGCTCTAGCGACATATGCTAAAGGCCTTTGTCTTTAGCCTCCTTGTTAGAGCAACCAACTCCCATACAAAAAATTGCTGGTTCGATCGCAGCTCAGTGCATGTTGGGTGCAGAAGGACCGGTGGGTTACACATAGGGGTTCGTCCGGAATGGAAGGTTTAGGGAGATGAGTGTAAGAGAGTAACCGACTTCCATAGAAGAATCGCCAGTTCGATCCCAGCTCAGCGCATGTTGGGTGCAGAAGGACAGATGGGTTAGACATGGGGGCTCGTCCGGGATGGGAGTCAGTTTTAGGGGGGTGAGTGTAACAGAAGCCAGCTAGCGAATTGCTTTGCAAGTAAACCTTACTTCTCTGACCTCAAAAGGTGTTCTTCCGACAGACGCTAGAGGCCATGGTCTTTAGCGTCCTTGTTAGAGCAACTGACTCCAATTCAAAGAATCGCCGGTTCAATCCCAATTTAAAATAATGTTTTGTTTATTTTTAATAAAATACTAATATATAGTTAAACATGTATATATTCATTCACAAAGCAATGTTTCATCATCAAAAGTGTTAAGAAATCAATCTTGGGTGGAATAACCCTGATTTTCAATCAATCTGTCTTTCTGACCAATTGATATTTTCTGAAAAATGAGGAGAAAAAGCTCTAAATGACAATATTTTTGTTTGCAATTTGAAAGAAATGTTATCATTCTTATGCAGAATAAAATAAATATTAACATTGTACTCTAGCCCATACCTAAAATTCCAGTTAACCCACAAAAACAATATTCATTCAAGTGGTTTCTCGGTTATTTCACATAGCTATAAATTGTATAAATAAAACCCTACTTTTGGCTTGAAAAAATAGGCATATAGACAAGGTCAAGACAATCTGCTGAAGTTCAAACCATGCATATTTAAGTTAAATTTTCAATTTATGTTAAACTGTACATCAACTATATTTTCCTTATGTATTGTAATAATCATCAAACAAACGCAGCAGTGGTCAGCATGAGTGTTAGAAAAGTATTAAAACAACTGTGTAATCAAAATTAATAATCAAATGTTGTGAAATGCTAGTGTACATTTGCTATCATTACACCCAGTATTCATTAAAATATGCTTGAAATAAGTCACAATCAATCAAAGGATTAATAAAATTAAATTTCATCATTATGGTTGAGATGACATTATGCTAGTGTGTGTGTGTGTGTGTGTGTGTGTGTGTGTGTGTGTGTGTGCGTGCGTGCGTGCGTGCGTGCGTGCGTGCGTGCGTGTGTGTGTGTGTGTGTGTGTGTGTGTGTTTGCATGCATTCCCTGTGCACCTTGCCATAACTCACAAGAATAGGTACACGAGACACACAGCAGCAGCTGCTTTCAGCCCCAGAAAATGTGACGCTCAGCCATAAAGGGAATGAGGTGTATCATGATTGATCATTCTTCACAGCGTCACTATTGAAGTGAAAGAGCCATTCGCCCGTGTCAAAGAAACGTCTATCTTTCTCTTTCCCTCTGTCCATCAGCTTTCCAAAAAAACTCTTATGCAACAACAAAAAAAATCACATCACGCTAATAATGCATTTAAGACTCATCTGCACTCAAGGGAACAGCTGGTTGCGATGATCCGCTGAAATGTTTCCCACCACATTTCCCAAGGTCAGCGAAACTATTTTTGCTTCAGTCGTTACGTAATGATTCTCTTTTGATCTGTAATGTTTGCTAATAATATATTTCTTGGCAGTGCAGTCATTAGAGAGGAAGAAAAGCAATGTGGCTTACATCACATGGACATATGCGTTTGCACTGAGGTCCAGCCCTTGAGCTGCAGTGCCATTTAAAACATTGTGGGGTTACAGAATAGAGTATTAGTTCAGTGAGGGCACATGGGTGACCATACAGTGGATAAAGGTGACTCATTTGGCCATTAACAATTCACAGTTACCAAAATAATAACCTTTGGTAAACAATTTCCTGAATTCTCTACTAAACTCTAAAAACTATGCTGATTGTGTTTAAATACAGCGTTTCATTATGCAGTTCTGAGTGTGCCTCACACAGGTGAGTGGGCTTGACAAACCACCTGTAAAAAACACACTCTTTCATCTCTCTGACATTTTAACTGTCACTTGCGCATGTGCACCAGACACTTTATTAAAATCCAGCTGTATTTTAACCAGGGCTTTACATTAACACCCGCCAACCTGCCAAATGCGGGTAGGTTTTAACTGTGGCGGGTTAGACAGCCACCTCCACTAGCCACTTTGGCTGGTTGAAAATAATTTTTAAATTGTAGTTTTTTTAAAAGCAGGGTTCGACTATAAGGATGGCCCAATATTCATGCAAATGCTTAGAATTAAGAAGCAGCATGGCTGACAAATATAATTTTGTTTGTGCGGGCAAAAAAAAGCTGTTTAAATACCGAATTAAAGGATAATAACTCGCGCAAACAGGTGATGTGATGAGCCCGACTTTAAAACACACGCGCGCTCCCATTTTCTTGCATAAAACAACCGTCCCTGGAAACACAACTGGTTTGATCGGTTCTCTTTTAAATAGACTAGACAAAAAGTTCAGTTCATGCACCCACAGTCCTGCTGCTTTTAAAAGCTCCAGACTGGTCTTTTTGTGAGCATCACCAGTTGCTTTCATTTTAACCATTATTTGAACAGCATGTAGGATATTAACTTCCCATTTATGTGTAGTTAACTGGTGTTTTTTTTTTTTTTTTTTTTTAGAAATGTTTGTTAGTATAGTATCCAGCTATTTCTTTCCTGTTTTGACACATCATTCAAAATTTGTGGCTAAGAAATAATTATTTAATTTTTGTAGTCTGGTTAGAGATAAATTTGGTAAATCCTTTGAGCACTGAAAAGTGATGTGAAATAAAAACTAACTGTAATACAACACTATGAAACCATGACCCATGTGCTCATGCTCACTGAGCAAGCTCATAAACAAAATACACAAAAAGTAAAATGAATTAGTAGGAATGTGGACATTCCACAAAATCTAAATCAAGTAGTTTTAGCATGTCAAAGGCATATTTATGCATATAAAATGTATTTTCCCAACAACACAATTGTGGCTAGTGAAAATGGCTAGCGGCTAGTAATGTTGGAAAAATACAAGCCAAATTGGCTGGTGATCAAAAATGTCAAGCCCTTATTTTAACAATCTAGGCGTAAAGTCTAATGTGCAGGGCGCAAATGCATTAAGGGTGTGTCCAAATCCACTTTTATTATTTTAAGGATGGAAAAATACACTTTGCACCCTGGCGCATGGTCTAACAGGGTTGAGCTTATTCTCTTACTTAGTTATTGGTGTGCTTTGAGCATAGCGTGCATTAAACCAATCAGCGTCTCATCTCCCATTCCCTTTAAGAGTTTCAAAGTTTATGGGCTCTATTTTGAGGGTCCATGCGCAGAGCGCAAAACACAGGGCGCAAATGCTTTCAGGGCGTGTAAGAACACGTTTTTGCTAATTTAAGGACGGGAAAACCTGCTTAACGCCATGGCGCATGGTCTAAAAGGGTTGAGTTTATTTTCTTAATGAGTTATAGGTGTGTTTTGAGAATAAACCAATTAGAGTCTCATCTCCCATAGCGCATTCGCTATTTACAGGACGCAAAGTAAGTCTAAGTGGAGAAAATGAGCATTTCACAAGCAAAAAGTTAACAGTTAACATTTTTGTAACAGAAAACTGTTAAACAGAGCATCTACTGCGTGAGAATGAGAGATAATGGAACTACTTTCACATTCGCTCTTGGACAAGGAAACCTTTACGCACAGACATCAATTAGTCTATAAATAAATAATTTTGTTTGTTAAGCGCAAATATTCGTTTCAAAACTATTTCTAAATTCAGTTCTAATTTCCAGCAAACGAATAAATGAATAATAAAAGCAAAATGTGCTCAAAAACCTGAGTTATATCCTAAAACACATGCTGTGCCACATATGGTCTAAAACCTGACAGGTGGGCAAATCTAAGCTTGTTTTTAATAAAACAAATATAAATATGGATATAATAAATAATACTGCTAATAACAATAACATTATACAAAAGCAAATTGTTATGAATGAACTGAAAAAGCCCCCCAAGATGAAGAAGACATAAAAGCAGTGGTTTTTCATATTTAGGCTAGAAAATAATATGTTTTGTAATATTTTAATCCTTTATATTTATATTCTATATCTATTCTTATTATATACTATATATATCCTTAATATTTAAAATTTTTTCATATGTAAAGATATTTGCCTATTGCTCTCTTGTGCGTATTAAGCAGTGTGTAAGCGAGGCGCAACTCTGCGCCGGAGTTTAGACCGGGTTAGTTTTGGTCTAATGAAAAATCTATTATAGTATTATAGCAACGCGCCAGCGGACCGCCTCAGAACGCCTTCCTTTTCAGACCAGAACACCTTTGGGCGCACAAATGAGCGCTAATGCATTTTCTATTTAAACAGCGTAGCGCAACGCCTCAAAACAACTCTTGCGCCAAGCTGAAACTACCAAAAGACTATTGCGCCAGGTGTATGATAGGGCCCTATAAGTTAAAGATTTTTCCCTAGAAGTTTTTCCCTAAGCGGATTTATTCCAGTCACCAAAAAATGACAGAAGAAAGCATACAAAAGCATGAACTCATATTCTACATTATTATTTTATTTTTGTAAGGGGGAAAGTGCTTCACAATAATAAGGGTTGCATTTCTTTTTTGTTCTGTTGATGAACTTACCATCAACAAACATTCACTGCTGTTGCACATCTCAATGTTCAAGTTACGTTTGTTTATTCCGCCGAAACGCCAGTAAAGACATGTATTATTGCGAAACAAAATGAATATTTCATTCCAGCAATTACATGGCAGGGTACATTATTTATATTCTCCTGGATTTTGTATAAGTGTGGTGATGTTTGTATCTGATTTTTGTATAACCCATTAACTTATTTATACACCTAGCTAGGCCTGTGATCTTTATTGGTGCTGCCAAACGAATTACCGCATTTAAAAAAAAGTTTTTAATCATGGATAAATGTTTATAACATGCCGCCATTTCTTCATTTTTTTTTAGCCAGTTTCTTCAACTTTCCCCCCTTTATGAGCAAAACCTTTTGGAAGTTTATAAAAGGTGAAGAATTTATTGAAGCTTGAACTACCCCTGAGACCTTTATTCATCTTGAGAGCATAAATTAAGATATTTTAGATGAAATCTGAGCGCTCTCTAATCTCCCAGACAGCAACGATCCTGAGACGTTCTAAATGACATTGTTCTTCTTTGTCTTTTTTACTGCATCAGGTAGTCAGGTTACGCAATTACTACAAGCTTTACAGCATATTGCAATTAGAGTCAGCAGCACAACACACAAGCACCCTATTACAGAGTGAATGAACACTCTGATCTGTTGCAGAAGACACTGGCGAACAGTCATTTTTTTATTCTTGGAACTTGATAAGATTACTAAAATCCAGAAACAAACAAAAAATGCTTCAGGGGTAATTCATTGATGTGTCTGTGCTCTTTGGATGAGGGATTTGTAAAGATACAAAAAATATCATCAGTGAAAGGCACTTGAAAATTAAGTAAAAAAGCCTTGAAATGCCTTTTATTTTACAATCAGCACTCGTGCACCTACACAATTCTTTAGATTTGATTAGATTTTAATTTAATTTATTTATTTTCAAACAGAAATATCATACATAAAATATCATTAACAAAAAGTACATTTCAACATGGTAGAAAATGGAGTGGTATGAAGCACAAGCTTATTATTTTCCCACCTCATTACCACATACATCATTCGTCTATTACTTCGTCTATAACTTATTTCTGCTTTTACTTATCTCCTCTTTTTACATGAGACATATTTTATTCTTTTGGCATCTTCAACAAATTATATGTTTGATTCCATTTGTACCTTTACATTTTGTAACATAGCCCCCCAAAAATACATAGTACTGCAAACAGAGATTCATTTAAAATTTCATCATACCTTTCTCATTTTAATCCTAAGTCTTTAAGTTAATTTTGAACTGCAAGAGTGTGTCTGAGCCTCGGACATTATCAGGAAGGCTATTCCAGAGTTTAGGAGCCATAAATGAGAAGGCTTGACCTCCTTTACTCGACTTTGCTATTCTTGGTACTACTAGAAGCCCTGAGTTTTGAGATCTTAAAGAGTGGGTTGGATTGTAGTGAGACAGAAAGTTGGTTAGATAAACAGGAGCTAGATTATTTAAAGCTTTATAGGTAAGAAGCAATATTTTAAAACCAATAATAAACTTAAAAGGCAGCCAGTGTAAGGAGGATAAAATTGGGGAGATATGATCATATTTTCTAGACCCTGTAAGAACTCTGGCAGCTGCATTTTGTACTAGACGGTCTCGGAATATACAACACAATCTCACGGCAATTCGTAACTTTTTCATTTAGTGGCTAATTCGTACAAATTCGTACCATCTAATTCGTACATTTTAGTACGATTTACGTATCCCCCAAAGACGGTTGGGTTTAGGGGTGGGGTTAGGTGCCACGCCTCCTTTTTAAAATCGTACATTTTCTTACGACTGAACTCGTACGAATTCATACGAATTAGCCACTAAACTGCCAAAACGTAAAATACTTACGTTTTCTCGTGAGATCAGGCTGGAATATAAGTGACATGAGGGTGAGTAATTAACAACATTTTTTTTTTCTTTAGTGAATTAACCTTTTAAAATGTGATGGGAAAATCTAATAAAGTCGAATTGCTTAGTTCTAGCTTTGTTGATCTAAGAAAACATTCCCTTTTGCTTAAATGCTTATTGTAAGGCTTTTTTTTTATTGTCATACTTAACTGACCGCTACCAGTTTGTGAATCTTAATGGACAGCCTTCACAAATCTGCCCAGTAAAGTATGGGGTGCCTCAAGGATCAGTTTTAGGCCCTTTACTGTTTACAATTTACATGCTACCACTGGGAGACATTATTAGAAGACATGGGATCAGCTTTCACTGCTATGCAGATGATACTCAATTATATATTTCCACTAAACCTGACGAGACGTCTGAACTTTCTAAACTAACTGAGTGTATCAAAGACATCAAAGACTGGATGACCAACAATTTTCTTCTCTTAAACTCAGACAAAACAGAATTATTACTTATTGGGCCTAAATCTTGCACACAGCAGATCTCGCAACTCAATTTACAATTAGAGGGATACAAAGTTAGCTTTAGCTCTACTATAAAAGATTTGGGTGTCATATTTGACAGCAATCTAACTTTTAAAAACCATATATCCCATGTCACAAAAACTGCCTTCTTTCATCTGAGAAATATCGCTAAATTACGAAATATGCTATCCAACTCAGATGCAGAAAAGCTAGTCCATGCTTTTATGACTTCGAGACTGGACTACTGTAATGCTCTATTTGCTGGCTGCCCAGCATCCTCTATTAACAAACTTCAATTAGTACAAAATGCAGCAGCCAGAGTTCTGACCAGGTCTAGAAAATATGATCATATAACCCCAATTTTATCCTCCTTACACTGGCTTCCTGTTAAATTTCGTATTGAATTACTTCTCACCTATAAAGCTCTAAATAATCTAGCTCCTGTTTTCAGGGCTTCTGGTAGTACCTAGAATAGCAAAATCAAGTAAAGGAGGTCGAGCCTTCTCTTTCATGGCTCCTACACTCTGGAATAGCCTTCCTGGTAATGTCCGAGGCTCAGACACACTCTCCCAGTTCAAAACTAGATTAAAGACCTATCTGTTTAGTAAAGCATACACTCAATGCATCACCTAGCGGGTTCCACACAGGCTTCTGCATCTTGCTTATATACACTATGAACAGCAGCTACGCTAATTATTCTCTTTATTCTCTACTTTCACCTGGGGATACTCATCCGAGGTCCTCAGATTAGGCGGAGTCACTGATTGGATCCAAGACCAGCGACGTGATGATCCCAAGGATTCCATATCCGGGACCAGGCCATATCCTGAGCTGCTGCTGCGCTGATGGTCGTGGGGAGTGGAAAACATGTGTCTGATTCCAGCGACGCTCCAGGGACAGACGAGTCTTCATTGAGGCCATCTTCCAGCATAAACCACGGCGAATGAAGTTCTGCACAAGACTTTTGGCCAGCGGAGAAAATAAAATGGTCGTGCCCAACTGAGTCTGGTTCTCTCAAGGTTTTTTTTCTTCACTCCCATCAGTTGAAGTTTTTTTTTTTTCCCTCTCCGCTGTCGCCACTGCCTCGCATGGTTCAGGATTGGTAGAGCTGCGCATCGATGAATTTGCTCTTCAGTGTTTGAACTCTCAGTAATGATTAAATCACACTGAACTGAGCTAAACTGAACTGAACTGAACTTAAACACTAAAACCTGAACCACACTGTTCCAGTTACTATGACCATTTATGTGAAGCTGCTTTGACACAATCTACATTGTAAAAGCGCTATACAAATAAAGCTGAATTGAATTGAATTGAATTTCTGGTGTGGCTAATGAGGCTAGCAGGACAAGCAGAAACAACAAAGCAAAAAAAAATGGACATACAGAGATCTTCCCTCAGGCATGAGGATGAGAAGCTTTAGCAAACAACTCTCCTGGCCTTTCCAGTTTTGAGGGCTGAGGAAACGCATTCAACCACAAGCTCAGGGTTTTGCTTGTAAGTTGATTAGCTTCTGCTTCGATACCAGTGAACACATACTGTAACTGTAGTCAGTATCTGTTGGCATATCTGTTATGTTTTGAAGATAATCTGTTACTGTAAAGTGTGTTTAATGTCCCAGTTTAGGAGAAAAAAAGATCAACAATAAAAAAGGTGAGAAGTTAGGTGGGAAGCTACAGTAAATGAGCTATTTGGCATTTAGGAGATATTCTTCATCCAATTCATAATGTGCCAAGTGCCAAGACTGTCCCTCTTGAGATACTATACCTGAAATTAAGTGATTACTCTAGAGTAAAAAAAAGTGTGTGTGTGTGTGTGTGTGTGTGTGTGTGTGTGTGTGTGTGTGTGTGTGTGTGTGTGTGTGTGTGTGTGCGCGTGTGTGTGTGTGTGTGTGTGTGTGTGTGTGTGCGCGCGTGTGCGTGCGTGCGTGCATGCATGTGTACTTTCTATTCTTTCCTTTGTGAAACCAAATATAAACACAAATATAAAATTTTATGTCAATTTTGACTTTGTGGGGACATTTTTGGTCCCCATCAAGAAAATGGCTTATTAAGCACAGAGAATAAAGTATTTTAAAAATGATTGCTAAAATCTGTATTAAAACTGCCCAATAAAAGTTCTAATGGTTCATCCTAATACGTTTACATGCATATACAGTACAGTACGTACATACAAGCATATACATAGATTTACACAAATATGAGGTTTGTTTGAAATTAATTTATATATTTATCCTGTATTCCATTTTCTCAGTACACATTGTACATCATTTCTACATCCGCACAGAATTTCATTTTGAAATTGAAGAAATAAATAACTTGTTTATATATATATATATATATATATATATATATATATATATATATATATATATATATATATATATATATATATATAATTATATATATATATATATATATATATATATATATATATAATTATATATATATATATATATATATATATATATATATATATATATATATATATATATATATATATATATATATTGTACTGACACGCAGCTGTGGTGATGAATTACATAATTTTACTGTCTTTTCTTTATTAAAAACATGCACTATTTTAAAAATGTTTTAAACGGATAAAATTCATTCTTGAAGTCCAACTGATCACAGAGAGTTGAACAGACCTTTTAATTCCAGTTGCTTTGTGCTGTCTTAAAAAATTAAGTTCTGTCTTGTGGATATGATTATACGTATTACTATAGAGACATGTTAATAGGAGGCTGTCAATCAATCTGGTGGGCGGGGAAAATTTCACTACGTCACATTTCCGTCACATTCTCACATTGGCAATCACACTACTACGTCACATTGTCAACCTCAGAATTGCAGGAATTCAGATCCCATTTTAACGTTAGAAAATTTAAAACAAAGAGGCTTATTGTCTTTATTTCACACCAGTACGACTGTGGACACTATACCTACACACAGTTCTTTCCAAATAGCTTCCAAATGTTGATTTTCATAGGTGCCCTTTAATGGCATAAACTAAAAATATCTTCGATATTGAAACAGAGTACAAGAATTTGCTTTGAAACTCAGATTTTTTTTTCACTTAGAAATTGTCATTGCAAAGAAATGCAAGTAACACATTGAAGTGAACATGACATTTTAAGTTCAATAGTTTTATCTTATAAAATAGACTAGCAAAAAGACTAGTTTATTTGATTTACAAGTTCAAAAATAGTTTTTTTTAACCCATTAACTACCCCACCAAGAAAAAAATGTTTGGATTGCATTTCTTAACTCCTAATGTCACTATAGTTAACACACTCAATGCAGTTTTTTTCCAACACATCTCTTAATTTTCAGAAAAATCAGCCTCGACCAAAGGGTTTATATGGCGGTTTATGGTAAAAGTACCGAACCTAATACATATACTAAGAAAATTTTGAAAATATGAAGAGTAAGACTAATTTATGTCAAAATATATAAAAAAACATTTTTGAATAATAAAATCTTTTTTTTAACTATGCCATAAACAGGAACAGGATGTTTGTTAGATTTATTTATTTAAGTGCAGTTTCAATTTATTTCGCAGTATTTTCTCCTGCAGTGAGTATACAGTCAATCGTCTGTGTTTTTCACTTATCAGATCTGAAACATCATGATGGGGCAGCCGCATGATTTTACCATGGATAAAGCAGCTTTGCGTGTGTGTTTACTGAGGTGAGCGTGAGGGCAGACCCTGGCATGGGCTGGGCTGGTTGGATTACCGTGAGCCCGGTTTCATTGTTACCAAACTGGGATGTGTTTACACGCAACTGAAACACAAGCCACCTCACCTGTCTCTCACATACAACCACAGGGTTTGACTTACTGTCGTCCTGCCGCCACACAAAACAGCGCTCTGCTTCCTGTGCTGAAGTGTGATTAAGAGTTTCTCCAGATCGTCCATTATTTCATTCTTAAACGGGCTGTCAAAAACAAATGTGTTGGGGGGGGAGGGGGGGGGTTCATTCAAAGCATCAATGAGCAAAACCCAATCTACAACATAAAAAGTGGGACATTTTTGTAGTGGATGGAATATAATCAAGAATATGGCTTGTTAATTCTCTTTAATCTTTTTTTCTCCTGAAGTTTTCACTAACCAAATAAAAGTAAATAAAGTATTTTATAATAAATACTAATACCAATAACAAAACTAATTTTGATGGCTGCAAAATACATAAAAAAAGTTGGAATGTTAGCATGGTGTAACATTACAGTAACTTTCCTTTTAATTACAATGTATTAAACATTGTTTAGGAAATTGACAATCTATGAATTGTTTGAGTTTTACAAGCCCAGTTTAACATGACACTAGACTTCATCTGCCCATCTTTCTGTGATCTTTGAACAAACGCTTTACCTCAGATCAACCACGCCCCTGATTTTCTAATTTGATCGCTCGTATCTGCACTGCAATGAAGGCTCGTTAATATAAATAAAGCACTTAAATTTAAAAACACGTAATAATATACGATTTATTAAAAGCTGTGTGGTATAAGCTGTTTTTGTTTTTATAATTTAATAAACACAATATTTGCTGGACTGCAAAATAAATGATCTTTCATATACTGTAACCGGACTAACATGAGCACAAAGAGTATTTCTCTTACGACAGGTTGTTACATTTTTTATTTTTATTAGGGTAACAATAACACTTGTAAAATATGAACAGTAACATATAAACAACACATACATTTTTAGAAAGGTTTTTATTTTTAATTAGCAATCAACAGAACCAAAAATCCAACAATACATTATGGACAGCTATTTGCTGGAAAAATGTTAAAAGATAAATACAGCAAGATTTCTAAATATCAACAGGATTTTTACACATCCCATCTCAGCACTATATGAAATAATCCTTATCAATTTGTACAATAAACAGCAGTATTAATACATCAACTGATGTCTATTAGCTGCTGCAACATCACTTAAATATTGTTTATAATTTATTATTATTTTTATTTTTTTTAGCCTCAGTTTTCATTTGGTTTATTTGATGCCTTAATATCTGGCAAAGAGGAATTTACATTCATTTTAATGTTTATTAGGTGTTTTAAAATAAAAAGCCAATGATATATATATATATATATATATATATATATATATATATATATATATATATATATATATATATATATATATATATATATATATAACATGTACAGATCGATTTGTTACATAAGATTCTAAACATCTAATCTAAAACATTAATATTTTATGACAGCAAATGCAGAAGATTAACTCCATAGATTAATGTCTAGCTAATGTCTAGCTCTGTTTAGGTGGGAGTGTTGGGGGAGGGAAGAGGGAAGTTTTGGATAAAAATGGGAGTTCCCCTTCGGTTGGGGAACTTCAGTGCCATGAATGGGAGGATTCGTATCAGAAGCCGCTTATCTGGAGAGTATTGAACGGGCCAATGAATGAAATTAATTGGCAGCGTAAGCTTGCGCAGGTGTGCGACATCTGCAATCATCTCAGCATATAAGCACACCTGAAGCCAGCAGACGCCATCCTTTTCGCTTCAGATCCTTTCTGAGTGAGTCGATGAGGGTTCCTCTTGCTGATCAGCACTTCAGAGCGAACGAGTGTGTCTCCCGGTCCAGAGTGGGTCTTCGCGGTGGCAGACGGTCGAGCTGGGTTACTCCCTTGCCTGCGGTTCTTTGGGTCCGGTCCTCCAGAGCGGTGCGTATAGTTGCAACTTTCCTAAAAGAGCAACACAGTCGTGCAGCACGTCCTTTTCAGGATGGCGCTCCGACTGTGCGTTTCTGGATGCGGGGGTTTCCTGTCTCCGGATGATGGACACGATCACTGCATTGCATGTTTGGGGGTCCAGCATGTTAATGCGGTGCTCGCGGGCGGTTCATGTCGTCATTGCGATGCCATGACCGTTGCACAGCTAAGATCGCGGCTAACTTTCGCAAGAGAGCGAGCCACCCCAGTTGCCTCCTGTTCTAAAAAAGCAGCGGGCGCTCGGGCAGATCTGAGGGTTTCAGCGGGAGCTAATCCGCCGCCCACGGGCTCGCGGACCTCTCGCTCCTCACGGCGCTCCATCCAAGCTTCGGGTGGTGAGAGTGATCCGTCTAACCAGATGGTAGCTCTCACACTCGCTGACACCGGAGATCAGATGTCCTCCGCGGCATCGGAGGGTGGGCTTTCAGTGTCCGACGAAGATCCGGACCCGCTCGCCCCCTCCGGGCAGGTGAGCGCTGTCAAATCGGATCCTGAAGCGGACATGTTAGCCGTGCTTTCCCGGGCTGCTTCGGCCGTGGGGTTGGAGATGGTTTATCCCCCAGCTCCGCGGCCGGACCGACTAGATGGGTGCTACGTAGAGGACCAGAAGGCGAAGCCTTCGAAGCCTCTCGTCCCCTTCTTCCCGGAAGTGCACAGTAGGCTCACGCAGTCCTGGAGGGCACCTTTCTCTGCCCGTGCTGCGAGTGCCTCCGCCCTCACCGCCCTTGACGGCGGAGCTGCCAGGGGGTATGAGGCGATCCCGTCAGTGGAGCGCGCTATCGCGGTCAATCTTTGTCCGCGCGGCGCCTCTACGTGGCGGGGTTTGCCCCGCCTCCCGTCCAAAGCCTGTAGGTTGTCTGCCTCCCTCGGAGCCAGAGCTTATAAGGCTGCGGGCCAGGCTGCTTCTGCTTTGCACGCGATGGCCACCTACCAGCGCTACCAAGTGCAGGCGCTGGCCGAGCTGCACGAGGGCGGGTCAAACCCAAGCTTATTACATGAGCTGCGCACCGCGACCGACTATGCTCTTCGGACTACTAAGTCCGCCGCGTGTGCGCTGGGGAGGACGATGTCCACACTTGTGGTTCAGGAACGCCACCTCTGGCTAAACCTGGCCGATATGCGCGACGTTGACAAAGTTCGCTTTCTTGACTCGCCCATATCCCAGGCTGGCCTGTTCGGCGACACCGTCGGTGAATTCACCCAGGAATTCAAGGCGGTGAAAGAGCAGTCGGATGCGGTGGGCAATGTCATCTATCGGCGTGGCCGTAAGCCCGCTCCGCCCGCCGAGCCATCCACCTCCGCTGTTCCTCGCCGAGGGCGCCCGCCAACGAGTGCTGCCCCGCCCCCGCCTGCGCCTCCGGCCAAGCGGGCGCGGCGTTCACCTCGAAAGCAGGCAGCCCCTCCTGCCCAGGGCGCCGTTAAGTCCGGTAAACGGACCGCGAAGCGTCCCTGAGACAGGCCATCCGGAGAAGAGGAAACTTGCTCTTTCCCCGCTGGAGGGCGGGGCCCCGATAACAACGGTACTTTTCAGTGCCACCAAAACATCAGTAAAAGAGCACTTTTTCCCTTCCCCGGATGTGACTGCACGAGTTCTGCCAGTCCGGGACGCGCTGCCTTCCGGCTCGCAGACTCTACGTGCTTCGCCAGTGGCTCACGAACGCTGGGGGGACGGTCTCCCTTCCCTCAGCCCTCCAGCCCCCTCTCCGGAGTCAGGGTGCGGAGCCAGAGCGAATCGCTCTCCTCCAGCTTTTCCGCGGGACCCTCGTGCTTCCCGGATCAGCACACCCACTCCGCGCTGCCCCACCGCTGGTACGTCAGCGATTGTAGCGATGACTCCATTAGCGAGGGCTCTGCCTGCCTGGTTAGCGCGGGCCAGCCCCTCGCGGTGGCTCATACGCACAATCAGACTCGGTTACGCGATTCAGTTCGCGAAACGGCCCCCCAAGTTTACGGGCGTGTATTTCTCCAGGGTCAACCCCCTGTCCGCCCCTGTCTTGCGAGAGGAGATTGCTGCCCTCCTGGCGAAGGGTGCAATCGAGCCGGTTCCTCCAGCCGAGATGGAGAGTGGGTTTTACAGCCCATACTTCATCGTACCCAAAAAGAGCGGTGGGTCACGGCCAATCCTAGATCTGCGCGTTTTGAACCGCTGTCTGCACAAGCTGCCGTTCAGAATGCTCACGCAGAGGCGCATTCTCCAATGCGTTCGTCCTCGGGATTGGTTTGCAGCCATAGACCTGAAGGACGCGTATTTCCATGTCTCCATTCTTCCACGCCACCGCCAATTTCTGCGGTTTGCGTTCGAGGGTCGAGCGTGGCAGTACAAGGTCCTCCCCTTCGGGCTCTCTCTGTCTCCGCGGGTCTTCACCAAACTCGCGGAGGGTGCCCTAGCGCCCCTTCGGCTCGCGGGCATTCGCATACTCAGTTATCTCGACGACTGGCTGATTTTAGCCCACTCGCGGGAGCAATTGATTATGCACAGGGACGAGGTGCTTCGGCATCTCCGCCTACTGGGGCTTCAGGTCAACCGAGAAAAGAGCAAACTCGCCCCCGTGCAGAGGATTTCTTTTCTCGGGATGGAGCTGGACTCGATCACCATGGTAGCGCACCTCTCCGAGGAACGCGCTCGCCTGTTGCTGAACTGTCTGAGGGAGCTCGACAGCAAACTAGTGGTCCCACTGAAGTTCTTTCAGAGGCTCCTGGGGCATATGGCATCCGCAGCCGCCGTCACGCCGCTCGGGTTGCTCCATATGAGACCACTTCAGCACTGGCTTCACGATCGGGTCCCCAGACGCGCATGGCACGCGGGCACACACCGGGTCTCGGTTACTGCGCTGTGTCGCCGCGCCCTCAGCCCTTGGAACGACCCCTCGTTCCTACAGGCCGGTGTGCCTCTAGGACAGGCGTCCAGCCATGTTGTTGTTTCAACAGACGCTTCCAACACGGGTTGGGGGGCCGTGTGTCGCGGGCATGCAGCTGCGGGCCTCTGGAAGGGTGCCCAGCTGCATTGGCATATCAATCGCCTAGAGCTGTTGGCAGTGTTCCTCGCTCTCCACCGCTTTTTACCGGTGCTGGAGCGGCAACACGTGCTGGTCAGGACGGACAGTACGGCGGCGGCGGCGTATATCAACCGCATGGGGGGTATGCGCTCTCGCCGCATGTCTCAGCTCGCCCGCCGTCTGCTCCTCTGGAGTCACCCGCGGCTGAAATCGCTGCGCGCCATTCACGTCCCAGGCACGCTCAATCGTGCAGCCGATGCGCTCTCACGACAGCTGTTACGCCCTGGAGAATGGAGACTCCACCCCGAGTCTGTTCAGCTGATATGGGCGCGATTCGGGGAGGCCCAGATCGATCTGTTTGCTTCCCCCGAGAACGCTCACTGCCAGTTGTTTTTTTCCCTGACCGAGGGCTCTCTCGGCACGGATGCACTGGCCCACAGCTGGCCTCGGGGCATGCGCAAGTATGCGTTTCCCCCAGTGAGCCTGCTCGTGCAGTTTCTGTGCAAGGTCAGGGAGGACGAGGAACAGGTTCTGCTAGTTGCGCCCCTTTGGCCCAACCGGACCTGGATATCAGAGCTCTCACTCCTCGCGACGGCCCTCCCCTGGCGGATCCCTTTGAGAGAGGACCTACTCTCTCAGGGACAGGGCACCATCTGGCACCCTCGCCCCGATCTTTGGAACCTCCACGTGTGGTCCCTAGACGCGAGGAAGACTTAGGTAACCTACCGACTGCGGTGGTTAATACCATCACTCAGGCTAGAGCCCCCTCCACGAGGCGCGCCTACGCCCTGAAGTGGAGTCTATTCACTGAATGGTGCGTCTCTCGCAGAGAAGACCCCCGAAATTGCCAGATTAGTGTTGTGCTCTCTTTCCTTCAAGAGAAGTTGGACAGCAGGCTGTCGCCCTCCACTCTCAAGGTTTACGTGGCCGCCATCTCCGCTTATCATAGCGCGGTAGCTGGCGGCTCCGTGGGAAAGCATAACCTGGTCATCCAGTTCCTTAGGGGTGCTAGGCGAATTAATCCATCTCGCCCCCCTCTCATGCCCTCTTGGGATCTCGCCCTCGTTCTCACGAGTCTGCGATCCGATCCCTTTGAGCCACTCGAATCAGTATCTCTAAGATTTCTGTCCCTGAAGACAGCTCTGCTGGTTGCGTTGGCCTCCATCAGGAGGGTCGGGGACCTGGAGGCATTTTCGGTCAGTGACTCGTGCCTGGAATTCGGGCCGGATTACTCTCACGTTATCCTGAGACCCCGCCCCGGTTATGTGCCCAAGGTTCCTACCACCCCCTTTAGAGATCAGGTAGTGAACCTGCAAGCGCTGCCCCCGGAGGAGGCAGACCCAGCCCTTTCTTTACTTTGTCCAGTTCGCGCTCTGCGCATTTATGTGGACCGTACTCAGAATTTTAGATCATCTGAGCAGCTCTTTGTCTGTTATGGCGGTCGGCAGCAGGGAAGTGCCGTATCGAAACAAAGATTATCCCACTGGATTGTGGATGCCATTTCACTCGCTTATTCGAGTCGAGGTCAGCCGTGTCCCCCGGGAGTACGTGCACACTCCACTCGGAGCGTTGCATCCTCTTGGGCGCGTGCACGCGGCGCCTCTCTAACAGACATCTGTAGAGCTGCGGGCTGGGCGACACCCAACACATTTGCAAGGTTTTACAATCTGCGAGTGGAGCCGGTTTCCTCAAGGGTATTAGGTAACCCTTTGGTGATTGAGGAGACAACTCGGTAGGGTGTTGAAACACGCTTGCTGCGCCATTCTCCCTAACACGGAGGTACGTGCGCCTTTTTTATCTGTCAGTAAAGTTCCCCGTCAGGTGAGCCCTGCAGATTCCTCCGTGGCCCCCAGCACTGACTCAGCGGAGGAGTCACTTGCTGGCCCACTACGTTGTAGGTCTGCCCGCTGGTCAGCCCGCGTTTTGGGTATAGGTGCCTGCTATGCGTGATCCCCACTAGGCGATCCCATATGCTTATTCCGCCACGGTTAAGTCCCCCCCCTGGGCGGACCCGTGTCTTCCCTCTCCGCTAACCACTCTTTGCTATGCGTACTCCCCCTTTTTAGGGCTAGTCCATAGGTAAATTCTGCCATCTATCCCCCCCTTGGGTAACGGATGGCCTCCGCAGCGTCCTCCCTATCGGGATTGCACGCTTCCCAACGTACTGTCGTATTTCCTAGAATTATCTAGATGCTCACGACTTCCCAAAAAATATATCTAAATCCGTAAAACTTCTGTTGAAGTAGGATAAATTAGGGCCAGGGACACGTTGGAGGACCGCGCCCCCCATGATGTGGGTGCGTCACGCTTGCTTGACTATCTCCTCATCGGGGGTGTTGGTAAGGTGCAGTCATTATGGCGCTTTCCATATTCTCCCATTCATGGCACTGAAGTTCCCCAACCGAAGGGGAACGTTCGAGGTTACAGAAGTAACCCTTCGTTCCCCGAGGAGGGGAACGGAAGTGCCATATTCCGTCGCCATAATGACTGTCCCTTAGCTGTTTGAAAGTCTCTTCAGCTTAAAAGGATGGCGTCTGCTGGCTTCAGGTGTGCTTATATGCTGAGATAATTGCAGATGTCGCACACCTGCGCAAGCTTACGCTGCCAATTAATTTCATTCATTGGCCCGTTCAATACTCTCCAGATAAGCGGCTTCTGATCCGAATCCTCCCATTCATGGCACTTCCGTTCCCCTCCTCGGGGAACGAAGGGTTACTTCTGTAACCTCGAACGTTTCCGTTTGGGCATGCACTTATTTTCATAGACGCAAAACAAACACACAGACGCAGGGGAGAAAGACATTGACTGTTTACATGAACATCAATAATCAAACTATTTGGCTAACCATTAATTTGTCGACTTTAACTGCAGTTTGGCACTTTCACTTACATTCAGGAACATTTAACGCTTACAATTCTTCTTCTTCCACTTGTTTTGGCAACACAATGTGGTGTCACTTTGGCGTCTGAACACTGTAATGAGTAAAACAGTTTTCGAAGCTATCATGCATATTAATGAAGTTGCATCACATACTGTACACAATAGAGCGCGCTGAAGTCTTTCCTCATGAATTAATGCTGCACGCTCAGAGACGTCACGATGTACTCCAAGGTACAAACATCCAGTCTACACGCTGGAATACACGCAATCTTATTGCAGTGACGCAGCTTCAAAAATTCGTTTCAAACCGGAAGAACGAATTTGCTCAAAGTAACGTAAAAACAACAACTTTTCACTTTTTTGTGACATACAGTATATGTGTCCTAATAGTCTTTTTAGCAGTGTGGGACACCTATATGACTGTCAACAGCTCGAAAAAAGTGTTTTGGTGTTTTGTGACCCTTTAAGTTCAAAAAACATTACAGGAGATCGATCAAGACATAAGCTAACATTAGTTTCGTCTTCTTAGTTATTATTTCAGACCCATAGAGAATTACTGCTAGATAACGATCACCTGTATTTTTCCCTTCATGGCTAAGGTTTTCGTGTATCAGCAAACTAAGATCCATTAGATCCAATATGTCAGAAAGTATACATGTAGTTTACAGCCGAGCAACTCATTTTATCATGGTAAAATAACACAGACATCTAGAATTGACACTTTAATCTTCTCTCAAAGCTCAGGCGGTCTGTTTAGTGAAACTGTCAATCACAACTGTCAATCCTGATGACACGCCCCGTTTTATAGCATTAAATTACTGGCTAAAACATACTGTTTACAAAAATGAACATCTAAACCTATATCAGCTTGATAAACATTGTCTTAATTGACCAAAACCATCTTTCAGGACATTTTATTTCAAGTGTAATTACTTTTTTTGATTTGGACTCAAGTCTTATTCATTAACACGGAGGAGGTGAGCTTTATGGCTTGTACTGCAGCCAGCCCCCAGGGGGGCGATCTAACAACCAGGAGCATAACTCAAAAGCAGGCGTGTGGCACACTTGGTCTTTACTGGTCGTCTAGCTTATACAGCCTTACCAGGTTGTAATAGTGCTAATAAATGTAGCAGCACTCTGTAATCCACCATTGTTGTTGTAAGCCATTGTTACTTGCAGAGTTCTTCATTCTACTGGTTACATGGTACAGTCACAGCATCATTTAAAAAAAGTAATGGTTTTACCTATACATATGGCTATGCCCTGGGTAGCTTGTGGATATGTTCCTTCTCTATAAACATTACCAAAAATTTTGTTTCAGGACACTGCCTACAGGTGAGTGCCCATCTCCCATGCTGATATTGATGATATAAATCCTGTTCAGAGCTGGAGTCAGATTGGGGAGATTTAATTGGTGCCATGACCCGGATTAAAGTGAGGTTTAGGGAGATGTGTGTAATAGAAACCTCACTCCCCTGATCTCAAGAAGTGCTATAGTGACAGACGCCTCCTCACATGCTGAAATCACTGGTTCACACTTTTTTCATGCATTTAAAATCGTTTAACATACGGCAATCTGTTAAATATCCCTTATTTAATAAATATGCTTGTTAAAAAATCGAACACATAAAAATAAAGCCTCCTGTTGAGAGAGAAATTGGGGCATCGGGGGTACGGCAGACTAGCTGGCAAAGTTGGTTTTGTTGAATGTGCAGATTTGCAAACGGCATGAAGCCTTCTATATGATTGATGATGTAGTTATCTAGGCTCTGGTGGATACATCACGGGGCCGCTGAATTATGGCCTCACAGCTTATGACGACAAAATCGTGTAAGAAACGTATATGGGCCAGAGGAAACAAATGAGCCGACTGTGTGAAGACTTAATACAACACCGTATGTGCTGTAGGACAGCACTGGGAGAATTTTGTAGCTCTTTTAAGTGCTCTATGGCACCTCTTTTTCTGCTTTTTTTAATAACCAACCCTTGTAAGCTGTAGTCTGTTGAAGCTACTTACTTATACTGTAGATGATAACTGTGTCAATTTCAAAGCCTTGCACTTTGAAGCCTGATTTCAAATGTTTGTGTTTTCCTGCACCAACATGGCATTGATATGTAAATGAACAAAAACAATTAGAAAGTTGTTTATTTTGGCTGAAAATTGTGTCATGTAAACAACATTATTATATCACAAATGAGGAGCCTCCAATGTAAAAAATGCTAACTTCCACACAATTAAGTTCAATCCACTTAAATTTGTTAAAACAATTACGTTAACTCAATTGATTAAAAAAAAAAACTCAAGAATAGAGTTGATTAAGCTCCTTTTACCTTTGTGCACAGTTATAATTTATACCCTATTGTTATGTTTGGAATGAAAACATCAGCTGAATTAAACTGCTGTAAAATGCATCAGATAAATATTTTTATAAATTTTTTTTTGCATAAATCTGTTAATCAACCCAAGTCCTGATCAAAACTACTAAATGTTTTTAAAAATTACATGCTTTAAACCGTTTACTTGCCAAGTTCACAAATGATGTCACTGACTTGGTGAAAAAAACGAATGACGTATTTTCAATATAAAAAGTAATTGTGGACTGGATTTTTGTTTTACCTTTTATCACAGTCTTGGACATGTGAACGATTAGTAACAGCATTGGCTTTGATGCATTGTTAGATTTAAATTTTTTCTCCCTACTTTACTGTTGGTGGCTGTATTTGGACTTCCATTATAACCACAAGTGATGGTGCATAAATACACAGTCTTTGTTTTTGTTTACTCCATGTAGTTCTGAGAGCTGAGATGCATATTTTGATTTTCTCAGACACATCAAGGTGAGTGTGCAAAGGTCACTCTCATACTCTCACACACTCAGAGACACAGACTTTAATTTGCTGTTATACTCCATATAAAATCCAGAAACCAAGCTTGTTTTTTGCCCAGGCTCAAAGGTTAATGGTGCCAACTGATGATCAGCTGTAAATATTACAACTTTGGCCTGTTCCAAACAGGGAAAACCACCGACAATCAAAAATACATGATTATATGGTTTCATGGTTTTATAATTACAAAAATGTGGTAATAATGGAAGTCAATGGCGCAAAAACAGCCACCAACAATTAATTAGGGAGACTTTTTATATTGAAATATGAAATAAGTCATTTTGTGATTTTTAATTTTTTTTTTATTTTTGGCATTTTGTTGGTAATTAAAGAGTTAAAATCTTGTAATTATCTAAGCAATTTAGTAGTTTTGATCAGGACTGAGGTTGAATTTTTTTATTTTAATTATTTATTATTGTGGTCGTTTTGTTGAATTTAAGATACATTGCAACTAAGTCTCATTAGATTATAAGTAAACAGTTAGGTTGGGGTTAAGGTTAGTGTAAGTTGACATTAACTTGCAAAGTTTCTTATATCTCTGTTAAATCTCTGTTGAGGAAGCAGTATTAACAGATATTAAGCAGACAGTCTACTACTCAAACAGACCATCAAAATAAAGTGTTTATAAAGTGAAAATATTTATCCGATGCTTTTTTTACAGCAGTTTATTTCAGTGGACATTTTCATCCCTAACATAACAAACGGGTAAAAACTTGGCCAGATTTTTTGATAAAAAATTCAAAGCATTTTCTCAAAATATGTGTCAAAATAAGATTTGTTTCGTTACAAAAAAGAAAAAAAAGAAGAAGAATCTTTCCGTTAGCTGAAACACAGAAAAAGTGGCCAAATTAAGACTCAAAATCACCCCAGAGTAGATGAAAACACCCCCAACAGCACCATAGAGTTAAAATAAGTAGTTATGGATTTATTTTCTTTTTCTTCAAATAAATCAGTAATTTCTAATATTTTTTTCTTATAGATTAAGATTTTTTTTATTACAGTCACAAAGCAATGCATTTTTTAAAAATAATTTTCTGTATATATTTTTATATACTTATTTATGTCTTTTAATTAATTAATGCTCTTTTGTTTACTTTTCTGATTTTGTTACCAGGCCCATCACACTTTTTTTTTTTCAAATATTTCTCCTATGCAACAAGATTCTTTAATAATAAATAAAGAGTAATTTCATTCATAATTATCAAACTTATTTTCAAATGACTGGAATTTTCTGTTAACCATGGCTTCATAAAAACAAAAAAAACAAAAAAAACAAAAAGTGGACGATGTTTGACTTTAGGGACAGCACAGTGGCTCAGTGGTTACCACTGTCGCCTCACAGCAAGAAGGTCACTGATTTGAGTCCCAGCTAGACCAATTGGCATTTCTGCGTGGAGTTTTATGTTCTCTCTGTGTTCATGTGGGTTTTATCCGGGTACTCCGGTTTCCCCCACAGTCTAAAGACATGTGTTCTAGGTGAATTGAATAAACTAAATTGGCCATAGTGCAGGAGTGCATGTGTGAATGTGGGAGAGTATGGGTGTTTTCCAGTACTGGGTTGCGGCTGGAGGGGCATCTGCTGTGTAAAACATATGTCAGAATAAAATGGTGGTTTATTCTGCTGTGCTGTGACCTCTGAAAAATCAGACTAAGCTGAATGAAAATGAATAAATAAATGATTTAATGTTTGACTTTAGAAAATGTTTAAAAAGTACTAATTTGTTCCACAGTGCATTTAACACCATCTTTATAAATTTACTTTTGCCATATTCCAATTATAAAGGCATTGTGATGCTGGAAATATGAATGATGACTCATTATTTTCTCAGAGCTTCAGATTTGACGTTCCTTTGACCTTGACGAAGATAAACTGCAGCCTAGCAATAAATTCCAGCTTTGTGAATCTTACAGCACAGTCGTCATAAAAAAGAAAAAAAAAGGTTATATTCTGAAGTATTATCCATCACTGCTTTCAAAACACAACCACAGATTTACAAATCCACAAATCTGAACTCTCTCTTACTGTACAGTATGTTTCGGTCTGAGAAGATTTGGCGTCTGTTTTTAGAGAGGCACAGGACAATTTAAGGCTTAAGATGGACATTTACAGAAACTGCAGTTCTCTGTTTGTTTCTCTCTTTTTGACTATGTACATGGATATCAGTTGAATTATTTGGCTTAATCTGAATAAGACAATAATATGATGTAAAGGTGTTTACATGAGTTGCTTTATGAATGTACATTTCATGATCCCTTTTACATGTTGTAGCACATAGATCTGATAACTGCAGTTTGGCACTTTCCCTTTCATTCAGGAACATTTCATGCATGCCCCTGTGACAAATGAGTAACTAGATGTGAGTAATAGTTTAAATAAGGTGTTTACATGTCTGTACTGCACTTCAATTATGCCACTAAAACAGGCATAGCCTACTTTACACGTCTTCATTCGATTTTTGTTTAGTTCGATTATGACTTTAATCAGATTAAGGTAATCAAAAATCACTGTTTACATGGTAGACTCTTAATCAGAGTAATTAAAATCTGACTATTGGTGTCCATGTAAACACTAGATGACTCCTTTTGTATCTACTCTTTCTTCCACGTGATTACTAAGCAACAGATAGTCAATGTCCACAATCCCTCTAATGACCCCTGACAATATCACAAAGAGCACAATGTCGTCCTCTTAGATCCTTACAGAGACAAAAGCACACACACATGTTTGTTTTTCAATCGGTACTTCCATTAAGTTCAATTGTTTTTATAAGGACTTATTTTGATATGTGATTTTCTCTGTGGTAAACCTTAAAACACACCACTAATGGAATGTTTTCAAAATAGTGATTTAACAAATCTCTTAAGATAATGAATCTTTCTGATTCTGTTCCATGAACTTGTAAATCCCTTATGTTTATGTAACATTCACCAAGCAAAAAAGTGTACAACAGTCCTGTTTTTGTTCATCACACTAAATTTACTCATGCTAATGATGAAATACAAACTAATCATGACATATTTCTACAAATAAATAACCAGATATTTGATATAACCAGCCACTTTTGGCTTCAAAGGTGGCAAGCAGTCATTCAAAATCTTAATAGCCAATGAGAATAGGCCGCAGTTAATCCCGTCCCCATGAGAAGTTTTTGTCTAAATTTCGCGTTACATTCCTAATTTATGATTTGTAAAAACAAATCGGTCACACTTTATTTTGATGGTCCGTTTGTTGAATTTAAGTTACATGTCAACTAATTCTCATTAGATTATAAATAGACTGCTAGATTGGGGTTATAGGGTTAGTGAAAGTTGACAAGTACCAGCAAAATGTCAGTTAAATGTCTGTTAAGCAGCAGGATCAACAGATATTAAGCAGACAGTCTACTAATACTCAAATGGAACATCAAAATAAAGTGTTCCCAACAAATCTTTGAAATCTGTTTAAAAAAAAATTGGTTTATTTTAATGAGGAATATTTAATATTTTCTATTAAAGTTAGATTTATTTTTTCTTTATAATTTCTTAAATTACATTTGTTAATTTTTTATACCCAGGTTCATTCAGATTACGTATCCCTATATACATTTTTGGGAAGAGCAAAATACGTGCCAAGGACCTACGTTTTTTTGCAGTTTTTGTTTTCGTAAATCCATCAGAGGTTGCTGTGTACGCTTTTTGAGATCTCAGATTTCTCTCGCAAGTGCCATTCGCATGTGCTCTTCTCACAAGTCCACCAGAGTCCACCAATCGACTGGAACACCCTCCTCCTTTCTCAAATCCAACCAATAGTCTTTTCAAAAGTACCGATTGGTCAGCGCCCACCCACTTCCCTAAACCCAACAGTGTTTTCAAAAGCAATTCAGAGAAAAGAAGTCCCTCGTAGCAGCTTAATTTGTCCCATTTAATTAATTTTAAATACGAAATACAGCCATACGTACTTCTGGTTACATAATTCGCGATCTCCAGAAATGTATAAAGGTCTACGTTTTCAGAATGAGCTTATGTTTTTTTTTTTTTTACTTTCCTTTAATCTGATGCTTGCCAAAAGAGTAAGAAAAACATGGAATACAAATAACAGACTTCACCTTTAAACTAATTGAATAATTTATCAGAGTAACAGTTCTTGAAGTGAGTGCTTTGTTTTAAATACCAGAGGTCGCTGTATTTATTGGAAGGCATTTTCTGGTATTTCTCTCATTATTTCTGTCTCTGCGTTGCAGTCAGTCAGAGAGGGCTTTAATATGTTTTCCTCAGCACTCTCCGAAATGCCTCTTATGATTTAATGATCGCGCTCAGTCAGCAGAATCATCACATTCGTTCATCCTGATACTTTCCAGACTCGTTTTATTGTTCATATGTTCTCAATTAAAAACATCTTCATGGATATATCATAAAAAGAACCTGAACCAGCAACCTTATTGTTGTGAGGCGACACTGAGCCACTGTGTAACCCAAGTCCACTTATTATGCGCTCTAAAAAATCCTGGCTTGTCATAACCCAATGGTGGCTCAAATACAGTATGGACAAACCCAATGTTTGATTAATGTTTTCAATTAAACTTAAGTTAGAATTTTAATCCACTGTTTGTTTTGTCCATATTTGGCCTAACACTGGGTTAAAACAAACCAGGATTTTTAGAGTGTAATCAACATATTATAGAGTTATTGATAAGGTTGCTAAACTTTAAATGCAGGAATTACTGCCTGCTCATTTGAGAGGAGATTTGGTTTTAGTCGACTATAAAGTAATGTTGCAGTGAATAAAAAACTTGCTTAGCCTGGTTTCATTGTTATTGTTTCTGTAACATAACGGTGCTGAACAACAGAGATGAGGATCCAATTGCAGTGTCTTTATTCAACAGCGAATAGTAATGCAGGCTAGGGTCAATCCAATCCAAAATAGTAATCAAAACCAGGCAAGGGATCGGTTCAGGCAGCTAACATCAACAATCAACAAACAAAGCAAAGAATCAAACCACGGCAAGGCAAGGAGAAACGATAGTGATGCTACAAGTAGAACAAGACTCAGCAATGTCAGTGTGTGTGCTGTATAAATAGTCCATGTAATGGGTCCTTGAGCAGCTTCAGCTGTGCGTGTTTGCAATCAGTTAGGATCAGGAACCGGTGTGTGTGCGGTACATGCTGGGAGTTGTAGTTCATTTGATGGCAGATTTGTAGTTCTTCAGTGATCCACAGTACCTATATTGCTGGTGACTGTAACAATTATATTATTTACAGCATTTTTTTGTATGTTTTGGCTGATGCTAAAACATATAATTTGAATGTACTGTTTTCATTCTTATGCAACATTCTTATGGATTTAGACTGTAAAATAGTACAGCCAAAAAATAACCTAAAAAATTAATGAATATAATGTTATAAACATATCCTTATAGATGCACTTTTATAGTTCTAGCTACATCATTCTGCTCCTTTAACCCTTACAGACTCTCGATAATCACACTCCTACACCTCCAATCATTTCTTATATACATTTATACAACAGTTCTGTCTGGTTCTTGAATTTAATTGGCTGATAACCGTGTGATATTCTGCTAGTAACAGCACATACCACCTCTTCACCCTTGTGTATTACTCCGGCCTCTTACAGCAACAAGCAGAGGACACTACAGTTTGACAAATATTGCTGATGTTGGACAACATAATGTACTTTTAAGGCTTTTTTAGTCAAGAATGTAGTTGTTTAAATTGCAACTATGCCGTTTATTTCAAAGGATAGTGCCTATTTTAAAATATTTATCATTTCTGAGAGACAGAGCCTTAGCCTGTCATTAAGCTTACCAAAGACGGTTGACGTTGTCCATCCACAAGATGGCAACAGGACCGCATAATAAGCCCTTACAGGAGAGGAAAAAGTCTTAAAGCCAGATATAGCCATCTGTTTCTGAGTCTTCTGTTTTCGCTACTGCAGACTAGTTCAGTAAATAGAAAGAGAAAAGAAATTTGCGTTGCTTTGGCTTTTTCAGGGTTAATTATTGTAATTCCCTGATTGTAACAGAGAAATACTGGGAAATCTTTGTAGACATGTCATGCCGTTAAGTCTTATTATCTTTAAATGTGAGCACAATCACCTGTTTTGACATCACTTTAGACATTATGCTAGAGAATCATTCACATACTAGCTCTAAAGAGACGTTGGTAAAGTAGCAACAGTTTCTGCTGTTCTGACATCAGCAGCATATGTGAATAAACGGTGCAAGAAAGCAGTTCCTCTTACAAAAGGATTTTGAGACTCTCCGTGTTTGATTTTCTTTTATTATATACTGTACACAACTATGTCTTCGAACTGTTGTATGAATGCAATATTACACTCGTAGCAGTGCGATGTGGATGTATATCGTCATTGTTGGGACACAAAAGCACTCGGCCTGTGGACTTGTGCCAAGGCACGCTCCCCACCACTGATATACAGCCATATCACACTGTTACTCATGTGAAATTGCTCATATATATATACACAATATAAAGAAAAATATGATTCTCAGTTTAGTGCATAAATGCTAAAAGTAGTCCCAAAAGTAGTCTACATAATGATTTGTTGCAGTCAAATTATAAGCATTAAATGAGAATTAATTATTTTTATGGTTCTGTTGTCATTTACATCATGGCTCAAAAAATGCATTTTGTGTCCTATGAAATAAGTAATTATTAAATCTTTACAGAAACGTTTTCCACTTTAACACTGTGTTATTACATAACATGATGTTTTTGATTTGCCCTAAAATATATAAGCTATATACATTACGTAAAATAAATATGATTAAAAACATAATATCTTTGATTTGACAACTGAAAATAATATCATCAAGTTAAAGCCATGATCTCAATATTCATAAAAGGGATTCAATTTTTTTACGTCTGTAAAGTTGCTTATACCTAAATAATATATCTTTCAAATGCCATCGGTATGATCACATTGTATAAAAATATTTAGATAACTAATCTTTGTCTCGCTCGCAGTATGTTCATAAGTGTGCATTTATGACCTTCTGCAGTCTGTAAATAACCCTGCCTGGCCTCTAACATTAATATGTTTTTTGGGTTTTATAATCCCTGTGTCCCGTCCGCACCATTATTGAAGCAGATGGGAATCACCAGATGTTGGTGATTACTAAGAATGCAAAATGATTCCGGATAAAGCGGAGAGCGGGTAGTATAAAGCAGACACGGTGCCCTTCGTGTACGGTTGTCATTTAATCACAGATGATTATATGGAGAAATCAAAACGCTGTTCAGCAGATGTTGTGTAAAGCTGGACAGAGTGATGTGTTTCCTGCTTGACTTTTTTTTCCTGATTTGATCCACCAACGGTCAATACCTGGAAGAAAGCGACCGAAAGGCGGAAATAAGACAGGAGGGGAGAGTGGCAGATGGACAGAGCATAAATTATGTATGTGTTTATGTCTGAATAAAGCACCTTCAGACTTGGATCAAAGATCTTTTCCATGACTAAAAACCGAGGATGAAAGCCTCTTTTGCAGTGATATCAGACCACAGGAGTTTTCTGGGTAAAGTGGCTGGTGTTTTGTCTAAAATCCTTCAGATCTGAGTAGAAAGGTTATGAGGTTTATCCTAAGAGCTTAAAACCGTTGTTGAGCCCTTAATGTAAGAATTTCCCACTGCATTATAATGTTTGTATTAGGATTTCCAACCACCTGTTTAAATCCATGAGATTACGTAATTTCCTTTAAAAACAATGCATGAAACGAATTAGTGAAATATTACTCAATATTATGTCTATGAAAGTAATAGTTGTGATTTGCCATGACAGGAATACATTATTTTTAAAAAGTATTACATTTTAATTATATGTAACAATATAATAAAACAATATAAATATATATAGTGTAATAATATTAAAATCAAGACTTTTAATGCTTCAACATTTATTTTTTAATATTTACTTTTAGAAAAAGCCTGTAGTTTATGAAAAATTATTATAATCATAAGACCTATTTTGTTAATCACAGAATTTGTGCTAAATATTTAAATACAAAATGTAAAATATATTTTTTGTAAGTATTTGTTATTTTTAAAAGGGCATACAAATAATACAGGCACTCACAAAGCTTATTCTCAAAAAGACTGATGTTGATTATGCAAAAATGAAATAAATATAATGTAAAAAAAAATGTAAGTAAACAATTTTAAAAGCATGTTGTTCATTCCATTTTATTTTTTATTATTATTTTATTAATTTTCCTTCAGTTTAGATATTAATTCATCAGAGGTCGGCAAAGTGGGATGAACCGCCAACTTCAAGTATGTTTTGCACAGTGGATGCCCTTCCAGCTGCTACCCAGTACTAGGAAACATCCATACACACTCATACACTATGGCCAAAGAGATAAAAAGACTGATGTTGACTATTTATATTTTTGTAAAAATAAAATAAATATAAAAATGTAAACAAAGAAAAAAAATGTAAGTAAGCTATTTTAAAAGTATGTAGTTCAATCATTTCTTTCCTTTTATTAAATAGTTACTACATCAGCCATATTGACGAAGGCTACAAATTACATTTTTCTAATTCTTTGATCATTTATTTGTCACATGATTTAAAAATACTTTTCAAATAAAAGCTTTTTTTAAATATATATATATTTTTACACTTTTCTTCATGACATACACATCACATTAAATATGACATTTGCTGCTACTTATTTAAAATGCAACCCAGGCTCATTATTGATCCGTACCGCTGTATACATTTCTAGACAACATGAAAAATACATTTTAAAAATATCTATTTTTGCAGTTTTTGTTTTGTAAATCCACCAGATGGCTGTCAGCCTACTGACTGACTGACTGACTGACTGACTGACTAACCAACCGATACCCCCACCCACCCCCTTCCCTAAACCCAACCGACAGTGTTTTCAAATGTAATTCAGAAAAAGAAAAGCCCTCACAGCCTCCTGGTTTTTATCACATATTTAGACCATACCATGTTCTCACTCACTTATTTACTTCTTTATTTTATTTTTTGCTTTTTTGTTTTTGTTTTACCTGCTTTCTGGAACCGTTCATCATTGGACTTGAACCCCATTGTTGGGGTCAACTCCTCACTGCACCTCAAGTCCGCCGACATACACGGCGAGCTACTTTGCAAACTGGTAACTAAGGTTGGCACAATACTGGAATTCGATACCAATCGGTACAAAAAATTTTAAAATGTCCATTTCCCATGAACATTTAAGTGCTGTGGAGCACATTCTTAAACATTGCTGATTTGCCATTGTTTTCACGTGCTCAACAGAAAAGACTGGGATCGGCCGTGAAGGTCATCAGTTCACCAAACTCACCACTTTTTACTGAGTGTAACCACAGATACAGAGACACTGGAGCATTTTAAAGCCGTGATTCATCAGTGGATTGCTTGTCTGTCAGCTTATAGACAAACCAGCTGATAGACGTGACTTTAAAACACTCCAGTGTCCCTGTATCTGTGGTTACACTCAGTAAACAGTGGTGAGTTTGGTGAACTGATGACCTTCACGGCCAATCAGTCTTTACTGTTGACCATGTGAACACAATGGCAAATCATCACTGTTTTAGAATGTGCTTTACAGGGCTTAAATTAGGGGTCACCAATCTCGGTCCTGGAGGGCCAGTGTCCCTGCAGGGTTTAGCTCCAACTTGCCTCAATACACCTGCCTGGATGTTTCAAGTATACATAGCAAGACCTTGATTAGCTTGTTCAGGTGTGTTTGATTAGGGTTGGAGTTCAAATCTGCAGGACACCGGCCCTCCAGGAACAAGTTTGATGACCACTGACTTAAATGTTTGCGCAAAATTGATGTTTTAAAATTTCACTACCGATTGGTATTGAATTCCAGTATTGTGACAATCCTACTGTTAACAGCGAAAAAGCCATCCACATGAAGATAAGCGGTCAACTTGTAGCGCGGAAAAGAAACACAACCTGCCGGTGGTGTCATTTCGCCCCTTAGCGTACATTTTAAAGATGAACTGCAACCACATGTAGGTCTGGCTACATAATTCATGCTCTCCAGAAATGTATACGGGGTACATTTTCACAATGAGCTGAAACAACACAACACAATTCCTGACATTTTTTAGGGGGACAACTTAATTTTTTTATGTTCAATCTGCATAAATTTGTAAATACAAATAAATTAACTTAATTCCTTCATGTTGTCCTAACACAAATCTCTTCATGTAACTCAATATTTTTGACTGTACATTTATTCATAAGAAATGAGTGACACATCTGCCATCACTGCAAAAACAGCTGTACTGGGATAAATGGTTTGCTCAACATGAAGCCATACTTTTCAACTCATGCATAACCACATTCAGGATTTGATTGACATTCCATGTACCGTAAACCACTCTAACAGGTAGTATTTGAATGATACGAATCCTATGATATTATTATAGATGTGCATCTATAACATAAGAGACACAACTACACACACTTTCAGAAGTGTATATGTTGTCTGGTGGTTCAAGCGGGATTGTCACATCGATGTGAAAGAGATGCATGATTAAATGTCCCCTACAGCCACAACATCCGCCTCTAAACACTAGAAGACATCAGGCTGTTTAGACAGATGATTTTCTCAAACTCATACACATCACACACGGAATTAAACACTCAGAACATAATCATGTATCACTATCAATGAAAAGAAAGTTTTAAAGAGCCCATATTATACATGAAATAGGGTCATATCCTGGTTGTAAGGGTCTCCAACAACAGTCTAATATGCATGCAAGGTCAAAAAACACTTTCATGGTCTTATAATCTGCATTTATTTTTACCTAATTATCCCAGCGACTCCTGTATGAATCGTCCAGTGATTCATTTGTTCCCAAACCCCTCCTTAGCGCGGAGCTAATCTGCGCTGATTGGACAGATGACAGTCTGTCGCGATTGGTCGACTGCCTTCAGTCAGAGAGGGAAATGGCCAATAGCTAATCAGCAATTTAAAAAGTAATCACAGTTCATACACGCTCGATAGTGTAGACGTGGATTTTAGCTGCCACACTATGGCGAGTGGATAGTGCCACGGATAACCGAACGAAGGAGACAGTTGTGTACTCGCCATACCACACACACACAAAAACACACACACACCTCCGGATGACAACGCTCCCGCTTCCGCCCGCACCCGCCAGGTTTTAGCCTGAGAAACCGCTCCGTTTTCTGCCCGCCGCGTCCGGTCCCGCTAGAGCGGAGAACACAACCAAAAATCACCCAGTATACAGTCCAGACAGCCAAGCTGTCTGTATAAATACACACACACAGCACAAAGCTCGTTCGTTCGTTCTCTCTCTCTCTCTCTCTCTCTCTCTCTCTCTCTCTCTCTCTCTCTCTCTCTCTCTCTCTCTCTCTCTCTCTCTCTCTCTCTCTCTCTCTCTCTCTCTCATACGCGCGCGTGCGCACTAACACACACACAAGCACCACGCAGACTCTCTCTTTCTAATTCGCATAGCAATATCCGTGATATTGCTAGACTGCCCGCTCCCGTCCCAAATTAAACCCGTTACCGACCGCTCCCGCGATTTATTCGGAAATTTATTCCCGCGGCTGTCCCCGCGCCAGATTTCTGCGGCGCGGGAATAAATTTCCGAATAAATCGCGGGAGCAGAACTCTAGCACGGAGCTCCATAAACAAACAGCACGCGTCGCGTTTTTAACGTGACTTTGCACGCGATAAGATAAAATATCCAGTTAACCTGATACAGTACACGCGGTTACAAGTAACAAATCACAACTAAATACATTTGCAAGCTAGAGTCAACGAGGCAACAACTTTAACCGCACGTACTTACACTTGAGAAATGGAAGAAACCCATCCTGACGTCCATCAGTTACTCTTTACTGATCCTTCCTTTAACAAACTCAGATGAAGTATTCTTTGTAGCATGTAGCTTCCAGAAGTTTCCAACTGCTTGGTTATAATGCTGAGGTTTCATCTTTGGGTAGAGACTCAATATATCCATCTGCAGTGTGACTTCAATCGACCGGTATGTTTGTGTGCGTGTGTTTGTGGGTGTGCGTGTGTTTGTGGGTTTCTGCGTCAGAGGGCGGGGCCTCAGGTTTGAAATCTCCCGGGTTTGCGCGTGCACGTGAATAACTTGGTTTCGTTCATACGTCATGGCGAAACACCTAATGAGTCGGTATCAAGGCGACTCGTTTGAAGCACTACGAGTCGACTCTTTTATAGATGAATCAACCGTTTTAAACACTGTATTCTTACAGATTTAAGCCTTAGCTGGATACTTCACTTCACTTAGAGCTGTGTTACACACTACATGGAGGGGAATTTTCAAAAACCCATAATATGGGCTCTTTAAATATTGCTACCCAGGTGATTGGTAAACAGGTATTAGATTAGTAACAAGGATGTGACTGGACAAAATCCTATATATTATGTATGTTCACTATATAGAAATATTGCTACCACGTTACTTGAAGGGGTAAGTCTGTTATGAAATCTTTATAATAATGATGATAGACTATAGACAGAGATAGATAGATAGATAGATAGATAGATAGATAGATAGATAGATAGATAGATAGATAGATAGATAGATAGATAGATAGATAGATAGATAGATGGATGGATGGATGGATGGATGGATGGATGGATGGATGGATGGATGGATGGATGGATGGATGGATGGATGGATGGATGGACGGATGGACGGATGGACGGACGGACGGATGGATAAGCGGATAAATGGATGGATAAGCGGATGGATGGATACGCAGTTGGATAGATAGATAGATAGATAGATAGATAGATAGATAGATAGATAGATAGATAGATAGATAGATAGATAGATAGATGGATGGATGGATGGATGGATGGATGGATGGATGGATGGATGGATGGATGGATGGATGGATGGATGGATGGATGGATAAGCGGATGGATGGATATGCAGATGGATGGAAGGATAGATAGATAGATAGATGGATGGATGGATGGATGGACAGACGGACGGACGGACGGACAAACAAACAAACAAACAAATAAACAAATAAATAAAAGAGTGTATATATAAACACAGAACACTATGTCTACATAGTACCCACTTCTCTGGTTCCCACACTTGCCCTTGTCGGTCAAAACTTCTTGACCTGGTCCGATTAAAGTCTAGAGTGACTGTCTAACTGATGTGGGTGGAGATCAGGTGACCTGTCTCTCTCTCACACACACACCGTCATGTAGCAGACACCTGCAGGACTGTGTGAGTCTTGAACTCCAGGGGCCGATGAAAAATTCAGAATGGTGTGAGCAGTCACTTATTCCAGTGCAATGGGGCCTGTGAGAGACACATCAGAGAAAATACGCCCAGGACATGCTACTCCAGCTTACGAAACCAACACCACACACATTTTCCAAATGACTGCATCCAAACAGCGCATGTGTGGCTCAAGACTATTTGACATATTTAATGATCTTAAAAGAGCTTTTAGCATTTGTTGATACAATTCTCTGAGTGATGTAGTAAAATATCTAATATATATTAGATTTTATATATTTTTTTATAATATATAGGTTTTTAATATATTTGACATAAATATAATTAGCCGTTTTCCTATGTTATATGCACCTATGTGCACATATAATATAGAAACGGAATGACCAATTTTATGTCACATATATTAAAAACCTATATTAAAACCTATATTAAAACATATATATGTTTATATAGGTTCTTTTCGTGTGGAGAAGTATATTCCCAGGAAATATTTTTTGTTTTTAAAAGATGTCTAATAGATGTCTAAACATAGTCGTCTTGGCTAAAACAAGGCTAAATTTGGGCTGTCAGTGAAAATCTAATAGACATCTAAGAATAGGCCAAAACTAGACTATAGTTATCAATGGTCAATGGATAATGTAAGCAAGGCAATGGTCAAACACGGAAAGACTAGACACAAGAAACGCTTCGTGATGGTACAGGGTTTAGCCAACAAGACTCAGCAATGTGTGTCAATGTGAACAGTCTATATACTGTAGTCCCTGTAATCAGTCCTAGATCAGCTCCCAGCTGTGTGTAATCAACAGTGATTCCGGAACAGGTGTGTGTGTGAAGTGCATGACGGGATATGTAGTTCATAAAGTAACAAAATTGTAGTCCAGGTGAAGGTGCATCGCTGGTGATCGAGACATTTACAGACTTATTTCTCTATATTTTATTTTATCTAAATTATATTATTTTAAACTACTATATATCTTATTCATTCTACTACTTATCTTATACTACTACTACTGTCAATAAAAGTCAAATTTTCAACATTAAAAGTCAACAAAGCAAAGATTAAGATCCCATAAGGCAATTCACAATCGTTAATAAATGGAAAAAAACTTGTAAATCACAATATTTGGAAACTGTTAATTTACAAACAAAGTTTTACAGTGCGCAACAACAATTTAATATATTTCAGCGTTTTTATTAGAACTAATAATCACACATTTCAGGAGGTTTTCATCTATGAAGAGCAGTTTTACATGCAACAACTTCTCAGATGTCTCAACGGCATGTTTAATTCAGCTCATAATCTTTCAGCACAGCATAATATATGTTTCATGAAATCTCCACATAGCGGCACATCTTGTGAACATATGTCCTGCTGAGAAGGCAAACACCGTGACCTCCAGTGCTGTGAAGAAAAGCATGGATAACTAAGAAGATCTCAAGAGGTTGTTAAAACCGAAACCTCAGGCCATCGACGCACCGAAGAGGAACATGAAGGGGATTGTGGGAAATCAAGTGTATACGTTCCTTTGCCTGTCAGGTAAGTTGTTTTACTCTTATATCAGGAGACTAGCCGAAACGCAGCTGTTCACAGGAAGCATTTGTGCTGAGAATGTACTAGACGTGGATGTTTTTCTGTCGCTCTAGTTTGGTCAGGATGTGCCTACAAGGTGTTTCATTTTCTCTCCGGGAGCTGTTAGATTTCCGGAGGACAAAACACTGGAGAGCTGGCTTTCAATTCGATGTTGTGTAAGGTAGAAATGTTCAGTCTGAGAGACAGACGGCTGTCAAGAGGGTAGTAGCAACATTTAACCCAACGAGAGTGGGAGAGACTGTGTTGAAGCAGATGCCAAAGTTTATATATATATAAATATATAAGAAATGCAGTTGCAGGTTTTAGAGCTGGAAACAAACTCACAACTTGCAAGTTAAAAGTATTTTGTTTTTAAATGCAGCCTGTCAATGTTTAAAAGCAAATATGAGAAAGAGGGAATTACGTATTGAAGCTTTACTGTAAAAAAAAAAAATGCATGGTTCAACACAATCGATTTGTGTTGGGGCAACATGAAGGAATTAAGTTAACTTATTTGTTTTGACAAATGTGAGTTTATTGAGGATTAAACAATTAAGTTCTCACTCCAAAAACCTCAAGATTTTTCATGAGCTCACACTTAGCTGATGATCATAAAGCGTGTTTGACATGCTGTCCCAGGAGAGAGCCGTGAGCTTATAAGATCCTCAAACCTCCTGTTTGGAGGGTGAGAGGGAAGTTTGAGTTCAGGTAGAGCTCGAGAACTCTATACTATACTACATCACCCTTGTTTATTTAAGGCTAATGACAGATTAAGTATGCTGTAGAGAGATATCCTGCTGACTAAGGGCTCATCTATGGTGCCCATTTGGTTTGGTCAATTCACTTATGTCGCAAGTCTTTGGAATGGGGGAGAAAACCAGCGGAAACCCATGCGAGCACGGAGAGAACATGTAAACTCTCCACAAAAACCTTGACTGGCCCACCACTGAGCCGCCGTGCCATGTAATCTATAAAAAGGAAGGAGTATGAGTGGAAGGGGGAATTCTTCAAGACGAAGATAACTGAGAGATTTAGGGGTAAGTTAGGAACCACCAGACTGGTGAATCATGTGCTAGCTAATGCGGGACCAGTCAAGGTGATCATCTAGAACTCAGTTTATGAATAAACTTCCTGTGTTGTTTCAGCTCATTTTAAATAAGTAGTTTGAACAAATAGCAAGAGTGTTAAATGTAAAACTCAGAACTCGTTAACTTGTGACTGCATGAGAAGTAATGTGTAAAATGTGAAATTTAAACACCCACAACTGTAATTTTATATCTTTTATATTTCATAATTCTGACTTTTTTACCTTCATAATATCTACAGATGTAATATAATGTGATTAAAATGTTGTAAATCTGAGAGAGAGAGAGAGAGAGATGATGAACTACAAGATAAAATAAGTCTGAATCATGAAGAGGTTAAATGGTGAAGGAGTCTAAAATTTTCTTCAAAATTGACCATTTTTCTCAGGCTCCTGTGTAAGTTCAGCAATTTCACTTAAAATAACTGAACGTAAACTTAGAAAAAATGCAAAGCAAATTTTGGAAATAAAATTTAAGATGGCCCTTAAAGGTTTATACACAGTGTATAAACTCTTTATACACTGTAAAAAAAACTGAGTTCCACATAATTCCTGGATGTTGCTCCAACACAAATCGATTAAAGTTAACTTAATTGTTTTTATAAATATGAGTGGATCGAACATAAAACAATTAAGTTGTCCCACAAAAAACTCAAGAATTGTATTGATTCAGCTCATTTTAAATAAGTAGTTTAAACAAGTGGCACACAAAATTTTGAATGTATGTTAGATTTATTAATAAACACAAGATATAAGATATATAATTTCATATTTCTAAAAGGGAAAAGTCCAAATTTGTAGATGTAAATATATAATATTATAAATTATATCAATCACTTTTTCTGCTTGTTCAAACAAGCAGGGGGAAGCAACTTAATTCTTTTATGTTTAATATACTTCAATTTGTAAAACATTATTAAGTTAAATTTATCGATTTGTGTTGGGAAAACATGAAGGAATTAAGTTAACTTATTCGTTTTTACAAATTTAATTGGATTGAACATAAAACAATTAAGTTGTCCCTCCAAAAACCCTTAAGATTTGTGTTGTTTCAGCTCATTTAAAATAAGTAGTTTCAACAAACCGCGAAAATAATTTTGGAGTGTTGAATATGAAAATAAAAATAAAAGAAAAACCCTGGAGTTATATAAGCTCAATAACTTGCGACTGCATAAAAAGTAATGTGTAAATTGTGAAATTTAAGCCCGCAACTGTGACTTTATATCTTGCATTTGACAATTCAGATTTTTTAAAACTTAATAATATCTGTTGATGTGATAAAATCTTGAAAATCTGAGAGAGAAAAAAATATAAATTGTAAGATAAAATATGTCTGAATTGTAAGCTTTATACTATATGAAGAGCAGTCTGAAATGTTCTTTTAAACTGACCATTTTTCTCAGGCCCCCGTGTAAGTTCAGTAACCACTTTTATTGCAAAGCATAGATTCTTTTCATTCCTTTAAACTGAAATAACTGAACATACACATAGGAGGCTGAGAAAAAAATGCTCATTTTTAAAGAACATTTCAGACTCCATTTAAAGATTTTTGCATCTGAACTCCCTACAGTGTCCACACAATGGACCCTTTTCACAAGCCTGTTATTACCCGTTTAACGGTCATCAGCATCTTAAATCCTTGAAAGTTTTTAAATTTTAAAATTTAAAAAACATATGAACAATTATATGTATTTCTGTATGTATTATATGATCTTTGCTTCAAATTACAAAAAAATAATTACCATTTGTGCGAGGTGTTTCTAATGCAGCGTCTATAGGACAGGACAGTAAATTTGATGTTATTCTCTTTTCTGACTGCCGTCATCATTCAATTTTTTTTTCCTTTTTATAAACTTCTTTTTAACATCATTGTGGAGTTTTTCTTTTATTATTTGAGCAAATAAGATAAAAGAAATTATAAAAATAAATTGTATTCTCCCATTCACTTCGCTCAAAGTTTTCCCAAATATGACTATTTCCGCTACTGAGAAACCCGAATATGTGAAAAGAGTCTATTCCTTCATGTTGTCCCAACTTTAAGTTAGCATAATCTGTGTTTTTTTATACATATAAATGGATCAAACATAAAACAATTAAGTTGTCCCAACAAATAAACTCAAGAATTGTATTGATTCAGCTCATTTTATACAAGTAATTTGAACAAGTAGCAAAATAATATTGTGAGTTTATGTTTCATTCATTTTCTTTTCAGCTTAGTCCATTTATTAATCTGGGAACCACAGCAGAATGAACCGCCAACTTATCCAGCATACGTTTTACGCAGCGGATGCCCTTCCAGCTGCAACTCATCACTGGGAAGCATCCACACACACTCATTCACACACATACACTACAGACAATTTAGCTTCCCCTATTCACCTATACCACATGTTTTTTTGGACTTGTGGGGGAAACTGGAGCACTCGGAGAAAACCTACACAAACATGGGGAGAACATGCAAACTCCACAGAGAAATGCCAATTGACCCAGCAGGGGCTTGAACCAGCGACCTTCTTGCTGTGAGATAAATGTGCTACCCACTGCGCCACCGTGCTGCCCCGAGTTTGTTTCTTTATTATATATTTTTACTAAACTCAAGATATAATTTGGCTTTCAAATACATATGAACATATTTGCATTTATAAATCTCTCTCATGTGCTGCTTTAATATTTCCTTAAATGTCACATCTGAAAATAACAGAGCCTCTGATTGGCCCTGCAGTAAAGTTTCTGTCCACCCTCTCAGCCTGGAGCTGACATTTTCATCATCTCAGGGATGAGCACATGCACGAAGGGAGACGTCTTGCGGTATAGAGACTGCCTGTGTTTTCTGCATCTGCTTAATTAACTGCAGTAAAACAGTGTACACAACAAGCCCGAAGCCTGGTGAATCAGTGACACTAAGCTGAGATTGATTCCTCCAGGACTGTTGCAACACCACACTGTCAGCTAATGTCATTGGGTTCACTACATTCAATTATTTGGCTGTGGTCATACTGTGGATTTTTAGCATTTTAGTATTGTTAGGAGATTTTATTTTGCAGTTTTAAATAATTTTGTTAACAATTGTAAGTATTAAGTTAAATATTTAATTTTAAAAAAGTCACTGTATTGTGCTTCCACACAATCATAAATAAAGTAGAAGTCAAACTTATTAGCCCCCCTTTGAATTTTTAATTTAGAAATTTTTCCTAAATGATGTTTAACAGAGCAAGGAAATTTTCACAGTATGTCTGATAATATTTTTTCTTATGGAAAAAGTTTTATTTGTTTTATTTCGGCTAGAATAAAAGCAGTTCTTAATTTTTTATAAACCATTTTAAGGTCAAAATTATTAGCCCCTTTAAGCTATTTTTTTTTTCGATAGTCTAAAGAACAAACCATCATTATACAATAACTTGCCTAATTACCCTAATCTGCCTAGTTAACCTAATTAACCTAGTTAAGCCTTTAAATGTCACTTTAAACTAAATAGAAGTGTCTTGTAAAATATTTAATCAAATATTATTTACTGTCATCATGGCAAAGATAAAATAAATCACTTATTAGAGATGAGTTATTACAGCTATTATGTTTAGAAATGTGTTGAAAAAATCTTCTCTGTTAAACAGAAATTGGGGAAAAAATAAACAGGGAGCTATTAATTCAAGGGGGCTAATAATTCTGACTTCAACTGTATATTCCCATTCGATGTTAACAATGCTATTGTTGTCTATTGGAAGGGACACATCCATAGAGCCACTATTTAAGTACAGGGTAGTACTTCTTTGAAAAGTATATGGGACCAAGGTGCAGTGGAGGACAGCCATACTGAGCCATAGATGTATACACACATATAAACAAATATAATCAGTAGTTTTCCTGGTGGTAAATATGCAGTTTTTTTTAATTACGAAAATTATCATTTTACATCACTTTTCATTGAAGGATAAGTGACCACAAGGGCATTCCTGACAAAAGGATGTAAAATGTTGGCTCATCATTGGAATTTGGTCACTTTCCAACACAAACTAAAATCAACCAAATATCAACGTCATTTGATGTGATAACTGGTGATCAAAATAATGTTGTCCTTAGACACTGGCTACACTGAATTGTAGACACCTGGCGTCACGACCTAAATCTAACCTAATATTAACGTCTTATGATGTACCTGCTGGGCTATAACTAAATGCACTACCGGATGTTACGTTTACACATCCACAAGTTCATCAGCTTTTTATAGCGTAATACTCACTACTCTTGAGTACTTTTGAAAGGGCTACTTTTTACTCATACTTTGAGTAATATTTACAACAGATTTTTTTTACTCACCTTGCACTACATTTTTGGAAAGTAATGGTTCTTTTACTTAAGTATGATTTTTCAGTACTCTTTCCACCACTGAAACACACCCCCTCTTCCTATTTCACTTCTCATTCTTATGGAGGGAGTGATTCGCTTGTGAAATCTCTGTTATGATCGACTCATTCACTTAGCTGACAATATTAAAAGTTTCTAGCACTGCAACATCTTGTTGTCATATTTAATTTTACATTGTTTGCTTATTTTAACTAGCATAAGCCTAGTATTGAGTGCGAGTTGGTGCTACTTTACCTTATGATCAGTGCACCAAGTGACTATTATCATCAATAACCTTATGCCGAGATCAGACTGCATGATTTTCGAAGTAGTCGTGTCACAGATGTTTTCACACTGCAAGACTATCTGGGCTAGCGTTTCGTCGCTGCTTTGTTTACACTGCAAGATGGATCGGCGGCAGGGACATTCACATTGTATGACTTTACTATAGGAAGAATCGCCGACAACTTCGTCCAAACTACGTCTCACAGCCAAAAACACGTAGTATATCTTTTGTTATTAACTACATAATGAGAAAGAAGCCTTTAATGGGATTGAACATGTACATGTTTGCTCACCTGGGTTTAAAGGGAATTAGCCATTTCTCCTCAACGTTGATAATAAACTAATTTCTTTCTGTATGAAACATCAAACAGACACAGTTGCTCCTGAGTCCTGTTAAACCTCCACTAGTTTTTCCTCCATTTCGTGGGTCCAAATAAACCGAAAATGAGCGCTTTTAACTTCTCCCCCAGCCTCCCGCTAGCCTGCAGCAGGTATACACACACGCACACACAAGTGAAAGCTGCTCTCTCATTGGTTGTAGGTGATCGCTGATGTTATTTTCAGTCAAAATTCAATTCACACGGCATGATTTGAATCGCCAACAGCTCCAGATATTTAGCATGCCAAATATCTCACAGGCATCGGTGACTCATCGGCGATTCTCTCAGATCGCGTCTTTGATAGTTCATACTGTGTGATTGTCACTCACGTGCACGAGCAGCGATTTGCCTGTGATTTCAGGCATTTATCGGCGATTTCTCAAAACCTGTCGGCGAGCCAAATCGGGGCTAAAATCACGCAGTCTGAACTAGGCATTACTTGTTTAGCATAAAAGTTCATAACATACAAAATCGTAAAAAAAAAAAAAATCTTACCTATGAAATGTTCTGCCTTTATGCTTTGTTTTCTTTGTTTACTTGGTAATACACTCATACACAGCCCTAAAGTCCAGCATCTTCAGATTGACTATAGTGTGGTTAAATGACATTTGTCCTGGGAGAGCTGTACAAATATGGCGGTGACATTGACTCATGCTCAGGGTCCGTATGCGATTTCTAGTATATACATTGTAACAAGCGATTATTTGCCACGTCGCCCTGGTCGCTAATTGCACCCAGCTGGACCATCATCAAGTCAGGATCGATCACAGCTGGAGCGCATCAACCCGAGAGACATATAAGCCCAACCTACGCCAGGAGAAGATGAGCTTCATTCCTTCTATGACTCCCTGTGCTAATGCTTGTCTCTCTGTCTCTCCTTAGTGGACTCCAGCTCGTGACGATCCTGCACCCGACTACTCACCGTCCTTCACCTACTTCCCGGAGCACCAGAGCACCTCACCCTAAAGAAGAGCACCATTTACAGCACATTCACTTTGTAAATAAAGCACCCTCCGGGGACTTGTCTGTAAACTCATCCTGTTGTGCCGCTGTTTTCCCTCTGCCTCGCTACAACTGGTGGAGAATGCGCGCTTTTTCAGAGGGAAAAAAATTCAGCACTTACCAGTAAGAAGAAGTAACCACTGAATTTTCTCTGTTTTTCTTCTGTTTACAGACAGGCATCCGCTCTCTCTCTCACTCACGCTCTCTTACTCGGCTGTCATCCCCTCCTGAGTCATGTCGATCGAAGAGGTAGTACGCCATCTAGCGGAAGACAACAAGTGATAACTGAACAACTCACCGCCAGACAAGACCGTATGGAACAACAGCTCCGCCAAGCGGCCGGTTCCAGCCAGTTCTCTGAGGTGAGCGCCCATAGATTTATCACAAAACTCAGCGACCTGGATGATATTGATGCTTACCTGCACACCTTTGAGGTAATTGCGGAAAGAGAGAGATGGCCGAAGGAAAGTTGGGCGAGGATGCTAGCGCCATTCCTGACTGGAGAAGCTCAAAGAGCTTATTTCGCATTAGAGACACCGAAAAATGACGACTATAAAGCATTAAAAAAGGAGATACTCGCCAGAATGGGACTCTCCAATATAAGCGCAGCACAACAATTTTCTCAGTGGTCCTATGATGACAAACAGCCGGTTCGGATCCAAGCAGCCAACTTATCCAGATTGGGAAGATTATGGTTACTGGGAGGAGATCCAACCGCAGTCCAGGTCGCTGAGAAAGTAGTCATTGAAAAGATGATGAGGGCGCTACCCAGACGGCTCCGCACACTTACCAGCATGAGGAACCCCGACTCGCTGGCCGCTTTGGTGGAGGCGGTGGAGCTGGCGGAAGCTCACGTGGCCCGGGAGACTGGGGAGAGAGCGGCTCTGCCACCCCGGAGGGTAAATGCACCATGGCGACCGGTGGAGGGCACAACAAGACCAGGCAGCAGACCGGCGGTCCCCAGCCCAGTCGACGAGCCGATGCCCACAGAGCCAACATCTCACTCGACCCCGGCCTGGATGGCAGGGTGCGTGGTACATCGCAACGTCCCTCCCGAAGCTCCCACCCGTAAAGTATGCATAGACGGGAAAACACAGACGGCCACATTGGATACAGGAAGTGCAATAACCCTGATTCATCCAAAAACATTAAAATATCATCAGGAAGGAAAAAGCCGAATCCCGATTACATGCGTACACGGGGATACCCGCCACGTACCCTCCCAAAAAGTCACCATAGCGACGAAGTCGGGAAGCTGGCGCATCGAAGTAGGAGTGGTTCCAGATCTTCCAGTACCCCTTCTTCTGGGTAGAGACTGGCCGGGGTTCGATGATCTCCTCACCCATCATCAGGCTCGATCGGCTCGGGCAAAGAAGAACAGCAAGGGACGGGCTCAACGGGACCGCCAAACAGCGCTGATGGCCACCGAGAGCGACAGAGGGGGTGAGTCATCATCGGCTAACCTGTACTATGATCTTTTCCAACAGATTACCGCAGGTGGCGATTTCGGGAGAGCACAGCGTGAAGATGAAACGTTGAAGCACTGCTGGCCACAAGTCCGGATCATAGACGGTAACGAACGGTTTCCCAGCCCTCACCCCCTCCCACATTTTGTTGTGCAAAATGGTCTGCTGTACTGTGTCGCAGAGAGGCGGGGGGAAACGAAGACGCTATTGGTCGTCCCGAGGACCAAAAGGGAGACTGTTCTGGAACTGGCACATACTCACCCGATGGCAGGACACCTAGGAGCAGCCAACACGATCAAAAGGATCAGAGATCGTTTCCACTGGCCCGGGTTGGATGGAGAAGTAAAGAGGTATTGTCAGGCATGCGACATCTGCCAAAGAACGTCTCCCCAACGACCACCCCCCAGCCCTCTGATACCATTACCCATCATTGAGGTGCCCTTCAACCGCATTGGCATGGACTTGATAGGGCCTTTGCCGAAGTCGGCCCGGGGACATGAACACATCCTTGTCATCCTCGACTACGCCACCAGATATCCAGAAGCGATACCTCTGAGAAAAGCCACGTCATCGGCAATCGCTAAAGAGCTGTTTTTATTGTGCAGCCGAGTAGGAATACCAGCAGAGATACTGACCGACCAGGGCACCCCATTCATGTCCCGGTTGATGGCAGACCTCTGCCGCCTCCTAAAGGTAAAGCAAATAAAAACCTCTGTTTATCATCCGCAGACTGATGGCTTGGTGGAGCGCTTTAACAAGACGCTGAAGCAGATGCTCCGCAGGGTGGTGGCAGAGGATGGGCGCGACTGGGACCTCATGATCCCGTACGTGCTTTTCGGGATCAGAGAAGTTCCCCAAGGATCTACAGGTTTTACACCTTTTGAATTGCTGTTCGGCCGTCAACCACGAGGGCTATTGAACGTGGCTCGTCAAGCTTGGGAGCAAGAGCCAGCCCCACAACGGTCAGTGATTGAGCACGTACGGGACATGAGAGGACGTATAGAGAAAGTCATGCCCATTGTCAAGCAACATCTGACCGAAGCCCAGCGCGCCCAACAGCGATTATATAACCGGCCCGCCCAACCCAGAGAGTTCCAGCCAGGGGACAAAGTAATGATCCTGATACCTACCACCACCTCGAAGTTCTTGGCCTCTTGGAAGGGGCCATATACAGTGGTAGAAAGGGTAGGGCCGGTAAACTATCGAGTCCGTCAGCCGGGACGAAGAAGAGAAGAACAACTTTACCACATCAATTTGATGAAGAAATGGGTTGCAGCTCCAGGTCATCTAGTTGCCTTCTCAGAAGAAACTTCTCCCGTTGTCCATATAGGTGAGCAACTCTCACCGAATCAGAAGGCGGAGCTGCAAGCCTTGGTCGGTCAGTTCAGGGATGTGTTCTCAGAGAAACCGGGCCGAACCACCATCATCCAGCACGACATCATCACCCCACCTGGCACCATCGTCCGGCAGAGGCCTTATCGAGTACCAGAAGCTCGCCGGCTGGCTATCAACGATGAGATCCAAAAGATGAGGAAATTGGGAATCATCGAACCATCTCGTAGCCCGTGGTCCAGCCCCATAGTGATGGTCCCCAAACCCGACGGCACCCTCCGCTTCTGCAATGACTTCAGGAAGCTGAACGAAATTTCCAAATTCGACGGGTACCCCATGCCTCGGGTGGACGAGCTGCTGGATCGGCTGGGTGGAGCCCGATTCATATCCACGATCGACCTCACCAAAGGCTACTGGCAACTACCACTAAGTGAAAGCGCCAAGGAGAAAACCGCCTTCTCCACTCCCGGTGGGCACTGGCAATACCGGGTTCTTCCCTTCGGGCTCCACGGGGCTCCAGCAACATTCCAGCGTATGATGGACATCCTGCTGAGACCCCACCAGCCGTATGCAGCAGCATACCTTGACGACCTAATCGTCCACTCCGAGTCATGGGAAGAACATCTATCCCGGTTGCGGAGGGTGCTCCTTGATCTTCGTAGGGCTGGGCTCACAGCTAATCCCAAGAAATGCCACCTGGGTCAAGCAGAAGCCAAATACCTCGGTTTCCACATCGGTAGAGGTCTCATACAGCCACAACAGAACAAGATCAGAGCACTACAAGAAACTCCACAACCCACCACAAAGACCCAGGTACGTGCATTTCTGGGGTTAGCGGGCTACTATAGATGTTTCATTCCCAATTTCTCATCCATAGCCAGCCCTTTGACAGACCTGACCAGAAAGGGGCAGCCAGAGAGGATACAATGGAGCAGAGAAGCAGATGGCGCGTTTCAAGCCCTGAAGACTGCACTAACATCCTCACCGGTACTGCACGCACCTGACTTTGGCTGCCCCTTCATTCTTCAGACAGACGCTTCCGACTCGGGCCTGGGCGCGGTCCTCTCCCAGGTCCACGGCGATGAAGAACACCCCATCATGTACGTGAGTCGGAAGCTTACCCCTGCAGAGACCCGGTACGCCACGGTAGAGAAAGAGGCCCTGGCGATCAAGTGGGCAATCCTGGAGCTTAGGTATTACTTACTTGGCAGAAGATTCACCCTGGTGACCGACCACGCTCCACTACAATGGATGTCAACAGCGAAAAATAACAACGCTCGAGTCACCAGATGGTTCCTGTCGCTCCAGGATTACAACTTCACTGTTCAATATCGAGCCGGGGCCTCCCACGGAAACGCCGACGGGCTCTCAAGGCTATGGTCAGGATGGGCAGGTCTGTCAAAACATTCTACCCCCCCTCTAAATACTCTACCTTTCCTCCGCAGAACACCCAGGACCAGGACGACGCTAAGGGGGGGGGAATGTAACGAGCGATTATTTGCCACGTCGCTCTGGTCGCTAATTGCACCCAGCTGGACCATCATCAAGTCAGGATCGATCACAGCTGGAGCGCATCAACCCGAGAGACATATAAGCCCAACCTACGCCAGGAGAAGATGAGCTTCATTCCTTCTATGACTCCCTGTGCTAATGCTTGTCTCTCTGTCTCTCCTTAGCGGACTCCAGCTCGTGACGATCCTGCACCCGACTACTCACCGTCCTTCACCTACTTCCCGGAGCACCAGAGCACCTCACCCTAAAGAAGAGCACCATTTACAGCACATTCACTTTGTAAATAAAGCACCCTCCGGGGACTTGTCTGTAAACTCATCCTGTTGTGCCGCTGTTTTCCCTCTGCCTCGCTACAACATGTATGCCACACAATTAGTTCATGTTGTCCCAACATTGAGTGATTGCTTTGTAGTTGCTAAGACGTGTGATATATGGTGTTCTGTGTGGTTGCTAGAGCGTTATGTAGATGCATTGGTATTATAAGTGGTTTAATGTAGTTGCTACAGTAAAGTGTTATGCAGTTAATATAGTGTTATGAGTAGGGTATGGTGTTCATGTTTGCTATAGGCATTGCTAAGCACTTAAGAAGGTTATCTGTTTGGTTGAAGGTGGTTGCCTGAGAGTTGCTATAGATATAAAGGATTCTAAGGGTGGTTACTAGAGCATTGCTATGTGGTTGTAAAGATATGTCGAGTGGATGGCTGCTATGCAGTTGCTAAGGTATTATGAGTCATTTAGGGAGGTAACAAGGACATTGTTATGTGTTTATGAAGGTATTTTGCATGAGTTAAGGTAGTTGATAGGGTGTTGGGTGGTTTGGGTGTTCAGGGTGGGTACTATACTGTAGTATCCTAACAATAACATAATTAATGTACTGTAACAATAACTCAAGCATTGATTTAAATGGATCATCCAGCACTGATATATTTACAGAATGTTTTATACTTGCTTTGCAATTGGGAGAGAACAGAATGTATACAGTTTAATAAAAATTGGTCAAAAGGCATTTTGGTGTAATTATAAATGTAGACACGTCCAGATATGCAGTACTGCGTATTGATTGGGGTCAGATGAAAAGGTCACTACTGTCTATTATAATGTAGATTAGTAATTCAGATGTGTTCACAGGCTCTATAAGGATATTTAATGATCTCTTATGCCGTGATTGAATCAATCGGATTTACATTGGCTGAATGTGGGTGATTATTCTGAACATTTCTGGCCTGCTAGTGATAATGCTCTTGTCTTGGCTTCACAGAAGGCTTGAGCTTGGGATTTTAACGTTTTCCCTCATTAACTCTTTGGTTAATCTTTGTCTGACAGCTGTTTATTTTAATAACTCATGGTCAGTTGAGTAATGCTATTGTCCTATTTTTTTTCTTTTTGGCTACATAAAAATAGTTTAGTTGTGAAAGCAATTATTGAGTACATTTGCATTCATAACATGAGTATGCTTCATAAGCTGTCAATGCATAAGATCATGTAAAGGCTTTTTTTGTTGTTTCTTTATTGGAGTAAGGTCAGTTTGATTTGCCCCTTGGAATTTTCCAATATTCAAAGTATTATAAAATATTGCATGATTCTTATTTGGTTTTTAATTACTTATTAAACATGGAAACTGAAATGACAATTGAAATACTTGGAGTTTGATTTGAAAATGATTTTGTTTTAAAGGCACCATGAAAGATATTGGTTTAGTAAGTCATGTAAATAAATTGCATTGCTGGGATTTGGTTTGCATGTAAACTGGGACAACAGGTTATTTTAAGAAGCAGATTTTTGTGAGTTTTTATAATATTGGTGCATGCAGAATAAAAAAAATTTATTTTGCTATTTTATTTTATTTAAGAGTGAGTAAATTGGTTGTAAACCCATTGGAACTTGGAACTGTTGAGTTGACTTATTACTGTATAATTATGCAAATATTTTATTTGCTTAAGAATTTTGAGGCAATGGGTTTACTAACTTTTTTTAAGTCAAATATTCACCATAAAAGCATCAATCTTTGCTCAATTTTTAAAGAACCCCTATTATGGGTTTTTGAAAATGACCTTTCATGCAGTGTGTAACACAGCTCTAAGTGAAGTGAAATATCAAAAACTATTGATTTATCTATAAAAGAGTCAACTCAAAGTTGTTCAAATGAACCGTCGGGGTAATAAATCTATAGCCGTGTCGATGTGATATCGATACAGAACTGAACCCCCATCTATTTGTTGCGCGCCGGGAAAATTGAAACCCATCATAACACTATCAAGAAAAAGAAGAAAACAAACACTGTTGCAGATCCCAGTTGAATCATGTTGCGAAGACGCTGTGCTCCGAAGTGTGAGGGAAAGTTAGTGTTATTTTCCCTACCCAGAGATTAGACTGTGAAGAGTCAATGATTGCAATTTTTGCAAAAATACTCAGCATTATAGCCCCTGCCTTGTGCCGTGTTCCCGTCATTTTTCTGACAAGTGCTTCAGCAATCTACATGCTTACAATGGGGGATTCATTGGCCGATTGTTAAAGAAAGGATTATTGTTGCATAATACTTTGTCAGAGCTTGACAGTACACAGTTCATGGATCAGTTTCATCCTCCATTTCACAAGTGTAAGTAACTTAAGTACGATTAAAATGGTTACCTCCTTGTTTTCTCTAGCTTGCAAATTATGCATTTTATTGTGTTTTGTTACTTGTAATCGCTTCACACGGCTTGTACTGTATCTGGTAAACCTTTTATATTCTCATATCACATCTAAAGCCACGCTGAAAATGTGGTGCGTGCCACTTTAAGTATCTAAATGCATTTGTGAGCTTGCGATCCTCTGCCGTTTGTCATTGCTATGGCCACCGTCAGCTGTTCCTACACATGTGCGACAGTCAAGTTTCAAAACAGTTTAGCTTTTGCCACTGTGTGGATTAATACTAAATGTGTTTCACTGTTTTTTACTTATGGTTAAGAATAAAGCAATATGCTGGTGTTTAAATGCATTGCTTCAATGCACTCCTGCATTGGGCTCATACATATTCTCTGCACTCTGACTACTTCAAAATTGTTGATAGGATGCAGTGTGCATTTCTCTCTGTCTCTCGCTGAACCCAATCGACCAATCACAACAGACCGGGTCATCGGACCAATCAGCGCAGATTAGCATCACGCTAAGGAGGGGTTTGGGAACAAATGAATCGCTGAACAAATCATATGGGAGTTATTATATAAATGAGGTTAAAATAATTGCATATTATAAGACAATGCACATGTTTTTTTTACCTTCCATACATATCAGCCTATTGTTGGAGACCCCCAAAACCAAAATATTATATGGGGCTCTTTAAAATAAAGTCCATTAGCAACTAAGTATAAAAGTCTACATTCTAAAAGCAACTAATTCATTTATTTTTAAAGTCAAATATCACATTAAAAGCATTGAGTTTACTCTATTTTTAGATAAAGTCAACTAATTGCTTTTTACAGTGTGTTTAAACCTGCTCAATGTTCAGAGAACACGTCTATTTATTTGCAGAAGCCACATTTGCCATTTAATGAAATGAATTAGTTTTCAAATACCACTACCACTTTCATAGCTTTAGACAGCTCAAATTACTATTTGCATAATCTTTGTCTTGTTTTCTTCGCTAGACAGTGACAAAAGCCAGAGGACAGCAGGTCTGGAGCTCAGATGGAGACATAGAGTCTGGAGTTACACAAGAACTGTACAAGAGGTGTCATCTTACCTGCATATACTCTCATCACTCCGTCATGCTTTTTTACCCACATCATGCTGCAGTTATGGCATTTATCAGCAGGGACTCACTGAAGCTATAGACAGCCAGACCTTCACCACAAGGGATTTATGCTGCAGAGACCTGTAGGTTATGAAGGAACTAATTAGTTTTTTGGCAATGAAGTACTATCGCCCACTGCATACTAACCGTGTCCCAACTATTATGTTTTAAAGCACTATTACTGTATGTTTACAACTCTAAAACTCACACTCATACACAACACTGGGTTTAAATGCGTCATGTTGACTATCCTTAGACACTGGCAATGATTTTTATACTGTGCGATTGGTGAACTATTTACAGACACTAGCTTGTTTGTTTAGTTTAGTTGGTTGGTTGGTAGGTTGGTTTGGTTAGTTTGATGGTTGATTGTTTTGGATGGATGGATGGATGGATGGTTGGTTGGTTGGTTTGATTAGTTGGTTGTTTGTGTCGGTTAGTAAGTTGGTTGGTTGGTTGGTTGGTTGGTTGGTTGGTTGGTTGCTTGGTTGGTTGGTTGGATTGATGGATCCATGGATGCATGATGGATGGATGTTGGTTGCTTGGTTTAAATAGCTGGTTGGTTGTTTCGGTTGCTAAGCTTGTTGGTTGGTTGGTTGGTTGGTTGGTTGGTTGGTTGGTTGGTTGGTTGGTTGGTTGGTTGGTTGGTTGGTTGGATTGATGGTTGGTTGGTTGGTTGGTTGGTTGGTTGGTTGGATGGATGGATGGATGGATGGATGGATGGATGGATGGATGGATGGATGGATGGATGGATGTCTGGCTGGATGGATGGATGTCTGGCTGGCTGGTTTGTTGTGTTGGTTGGTTGGTTGAGTTGGTTTGGTTGATTGATTGAGCTACCATCAACTGCCTAGCAACACGCAAGATCACTTTAGCTATACTTTATAAAAAACACCATCATGTCACGGTAACATGTCTTCCACAAAAAAATAAAAATAAACTATTTGGAAATTTCTCAGATAATGACAAAATCAATGTTTGGTGTGAACAAGCATATATTTGTGGGTCAAGGCGGCATTTCCCATGTGAATTAAAGAAAAAAAAAAAACTGCACAGCACCAGCCCAGCGTCTATTAGGATGATCAGGTAAACTGAGGGTTTTGTTTACACCCCATGGGACTGGTGTTTGTCTAGTAGAGACACTGCAGGACAGTCTTGTATTTTAGCAGACAGGTGCCGGTCTCACAGTGATGGATGCTGATGTTATGACAGCCTCCATTTGCTACGACTGCAGTGTGCAGAGCTTAGGCTCGGAGAGAGAAAAAGAGAACAGAAGAGAAACTGGCATCTGTACAGACAGACACCATAAACAGATTATGCAGCTCTCGCTTGCTGTTTATCCCAGAATTCCTTGCAAACGTCCTTTTTCAGATGCAGTGCTTTCCAAGGCTGTATATCTGAAACCCAAGGCTGCCCAGAAAGTCAATGACGGAAAGCCATGTGGGGGTTCTGTTTGAACATTTTAAGACTGACTTCCAAGATAATATTGTCACATCTTATAATTTGAAACTTTCAAGCTTTCAATATATATCCAAATAAGTTTTTTTGTTTGAAAGTGCTGTATTTTGAGCAAAAATACAGTAAAATCAATGACGTTATTACAATTAAAATTTGTTTTCTTGTTAAAATAAATGTTAAAATAAAGTTTAAGTAAATTATAAATTTCCCACTTAAAAATTGAATGTTTGATCATTGTATTAATTGTTTCTATTATAATATATATATATTCTATATTATATCTATTATAATATATATAATACATATATATATATATATATATATATATATATATATATATATATATATATATATATATATATATATATATATATATATATATATATATGTGTGTGTGTATTATATATCTAATTGTAAAGATTAGTATTCATTTTGAAATATTTTAACTGTTTTATAAACCTTAAAATATACTGTAATTTAAGAATTTGTAGACATTTCTAAATATATATATATATTTTTTAGAACAAGAAATATTTTAACCTTAGTAGAGGTGAAAAAAGTTGAAAATGAAAACAAGAAAATAAAATGACAGATAATGGAAAAAGAAATCGAGGGGTGGGAAAATGGAACAGAAGGATGAATTGAGAGAGACATTAGTTTGGCCAAGTGTTTGTCCAGGAGTCAGCATGAAGTCCCTCAGCGGTTGATGTGCCAGGCGTTGTGTAATCACCTTATGCCCAGTACTGAGAATCTTTCCCGCCTATGGGTCCAATGCACAGACAAGGTAATACGTGACCGAAAACGTTGCTGTCACTATATGGAGGAAAATAGAAAAGGAAGGAATCAAATGTGATGCACATGAATCTTCTAATTAGATTTATACTGTATTGCAGTTACAGTATTAGATTAGAGAAAATATTAATTAGTTCAGTAGAAGATTGCATGCATTTCTTGGAGCTGTGGCATATAGTTAATGTAAATGTTCTGACAGATTGAGTGGTCGGGCTCATTACACCAATGTGAATTTGTATCCAGCTTGTGGCATTTACAGATCGCATTTTCCCCTTTCGCTCTCCAATTTTTCCAGTCTTCTTCCCGCTAAACCAAAATTGTCATTGGAGCAAGTTTGTTCACTTGGCAGCCATCTTGGCGGAAACCTTTGGCAGCTACTTACCGGTCACGCAAACAATAGTTTTATCTGCTCGAATGAGGAAAGACCAGAATCGCCAAAAATGTTTGTCATGCTGTCCAAGGCAACTAATGCCAATATAAACAAAGGTTTAAGAGCAGTGATACTTAGAGCATCATACTTTCAAGGTTTGTCTTTTTAAAAAAAAAAAATCATGGTTTTACCACATATACCACATTTGTTGTTATTGTAGTTAAGCCTTGTTAACCACAACTCAACCATTGATTTACAACACTAAGAAAAGTTTAACCAGGAAATTAAAACAGGGTTTGGGAAAGTAAAATATTAAACCTCAGTTTATAAACTCCCAGATTTAATTGTTAACCCTTGGTAAATTGAGCGTGGTCCCTGCTGAAAACAGAAACAATCATAGAAGTGTAATTTCTACTTCGGATATAATTTAAAAACACTTTGCATACTTTTAACCACTAAAAAATTTACATTTGAATATTGTTCATATTAATAGTGAAAAATAGTTAAGTTCTTTTTTTTACAGCAAAGGTATAATAACAATGTTTTTTTGTTTTTTTAGCAGAGTATTATTTGTTTAACCACAGTTTTACCTACGATGCTAAACAATGGTTATTGTAGCAAAACCATGTTTAATTTGTGGTTAACATGAGTCGTCTATTACCATGGTTTGTTGGTTTTATTTGTTGTAAATCCAAGGCTAATTGTCTACTACTCATAAACCATGCAACGAATTTTCATAAGGAACCAATAGAAGGCAACAAATTACCAGCAGAGATCCACAGGGACCATTAGGTCTACAGTTTCCAATAAAACCAATACAATTCCCATTATTAGGCCAGTTGTCAATAAAACCAATTTAATTCCCATTTTAACCATTAAAACATTACATATAAATCTAGATGTGGTTTTTAGTAGGTTTCGGAAATGAGAAGCAAATTAACACATTTTCCATTTTCCCTTGTACTAGAATGACTAAAAATTGTATATCATTGATTGCCCCTTCAAATAATCTCTTAAAAATTTGGTACAATAAAAACTAATATTGCTTCATTTGCCCAGAGACCACAAAAATCCCAAGCTTGAGACATTTGCAACTGCATATCCTTCTTTAGGTTATTCATAACTTCCACACAGAGTGACTTTTTACCTCAGGAAAACACACTCTGCCTCTCTTCTCTAAGACTGGTTGTGTGAAGGATGTTTGCACCTGGAGACATAACGACTCTCCTTTCTCGATCTATTTATCTGTCTTCCCTTTTTTTCCTCCCCTCTGCTGAGCCATCAAAAACTGCAGAAACTTAAATGGCACAGCAGGTTCCCTCCCTAGTCGTGACGCACCCCGGTATTTATAACACCGGTCATCCATTTTGTTTACGATGACGGAGCTGCGGCGCCATGCTGGAGTTAAGGAGTCATCTAGCGGTCAACAGCGGTATTACAACTGCAGTTTTGGCGCTTTTTTCTCCTATAGTGTGGGGATCTGCAGGTTTTTCCACTTGGTCAGGATGTCTTCTGCTGTTATTTCGACACTATCAACAACAATATGAGGTATTTGTTATATTATATTAGACTTCACTAGTTCCTCATATTAAAGTGATAGTTCATTATTACCTCAACAACCTTTTATTCTCCCTTGTGTGGTTTTAAATCTTTATTTCATTCTGTTGAAAAGAAGGAAGATATTTAAAATAATGTGGCTGCTGTACTATCGACTTCCATAGAAATACAAATATTTTGAACTTGTCAAGATGTATAGCCTACCAGCTAGCATTTTCTAAATATCTTATTTTATATTAAGCAGAACAAAGAAATTGAAATAACTTTTGAACAAGTGGAGTGTGTCAGTAAATGATATGATTTGAAATCATTTTGATGAAAAGTAAATGATCAACTTTCTGAATTTTGATCACTTTAAGGTTGCTGATACACTATACAAAATTATTTATGAAGCTTATAAACTTACACTGAAAAAAATAAACATCACTGGAGTTTACGAAACATCTATTTAATTTAGCCTTACTGAATGAATTAACTTTTTTAAAATAAGTATAGGCTTAAACAAATCAAAACAATTCATCAGTTGTGGGTTGCAGCTGGAAATCCTCTGTGTAAAACATTATGCTGGATATGTTGGCGGTTCATTCTGCTGCGGCAACCCCTGAAGAATAAAGGGACTAAGCCAAAGGAAAATAAATGAAAGAATGAAAAAAATGAATAAATAAAGCCTTCTAACCCCAAAACGTTGAAGTGTATAGTATAAAAAACTGCTTTAAAAAATATTTATTTACAAAAGTAAATAATAGAATAAAACAATGGATGAAACATTAATTTCATTCTGCTTTACATGTAAGATGCAACTTAATAAGGAAAAAAATCTTTAAAAGTTTTCTAAAGTATGGGGTACTTTCCTCTATCATTTAAAAAACATTTTTTAAGAATATTAACATATTTGTGATACTTCACTGCAAAAAAAAAAAATATATATATATATATATATATATATATATATATATATATATATATATATATATATATATATATATATATATATATATATATATATATATTCACTTGGTGTTTTCATTTTGTTTCTAGTGCAAATAAAAATTCTTAAATCAAGAAAGATTTTTTGATAAATAAAGAGTATAGTCTTGTTTTTAGAAATAATATGTCAAAATAAGTCAGTTTTTGCCTTAAAATAAGCAAAATAATTTGCCAAAGGGGTAAGCAAAATATTCTTATTTCAAAGCAAAAACAAAATAGTTTTGACTCAATATTCACCTTATTTGTATATTATTTTGCTTGTTTCAAGAAAAACTCACTTAATTTTGACGTTATTTCTAAAAACCAAGACAGTATTTTACTTCTTTAAAAAACACTGCTTGATTTAAGATTTTCTGAGACAAAAACTTTGATTTATGTTCTTATTACATCTCTCCACTTTTTGTTCTGTTTTACCTTTCTCTTTTGTATTTTATATTTTAATTAATAATGTCATTTGTAATTGTAGCTTGGTCATTCCCGCATTTTATTTTGCCATGTTTGTTGTTGTTTATATTGTTTTGATATGGTGCACTATATAGAAAAATCATTTTGGTGTCTGTGTTAAATTAAATGTCGAATTGATCGGTCTGTAAAGCGGCAATAACAAAACTTATCACATGATGAAGTGCACATGTGTGTATGTGTGACAGGATGTGCGTTTTAATCCATGATGACACGTGAAGACTGGAGAGTGAGCGTTAATCTCAATTCACAGATGTAGTGTCTGGCAGGTCATGTGAGGTAGAAAATCTGACAGACTGCAAGATTTTCTCTCTGTGTGTGTGTGTGTGTGTGTGTGTGTGTGTGTGTGTGTGTGTGTGTGTGTGTGTGTGTGTGTGTGTGTGTGTGTGTGTGTGTGTGTGTGTGTGTGAGTGTGCGTGTGTGTGTTTCAGGACATGATGTGCTAAATATAAATCTCAGGCTATAGGTCTCGTCCTGGCAAGCAGATTGTGTTGTTGATGCAAAGTGGTGGTAAATCCCATAGCTTCATTTGACATTTTCTGAGAGATTCATAATCCAGAGCTGTATTCTTAATGTGTCAACTAACAGCCGGAGAGAGAGAGAGAGACAGAGAGAGAGAGAGAGAGAGAGAGGAGAGAAAATAACAGGGTGGCGCCCTCGTGTGACCTTGATTATGGACCATTGATTTGCGTGAGCCAGAGGTCAACATGGTAAATTCTTCCTGTTCTCACGCAAGGAAAATACACAGATGCAAATGTCATTATCACAAGGATTTGCACCTTTGTGTTAAAACACAGGGAAATGTTTACTTTGTGTGAGAAATGTTTTAAATGGTGTATATCATAAATCCAATATTTAAAAAATAGATATTTTAATTTTATATGTATTTTTCATATGTATTATATTTATATTATTTACTAATTTTGCAGATTTATTTGACCCCTAAAAAACGTTTTTAGCCCAAACACTCATTTTATGTGAGCTTTGTAGAAGAAATTTAATTTTACTAGACATTTAAAATTTTTATTTTATTTTATTTATATTATATTATTTTATTTTCAGCTTAGTCCCTGTATTACAGTTTTTCTTGTTTGCCTTGATGCAGCCGTCAACTGAAACTCCACATTTTCGAAACAGTTAACACACAGGCCTGAACGGCGGCCTCATGGTCAAAATGAAACATTATGCTTGCAAAATGCACATACCGTGTCAAAACATTTAAAATATGCAACAAAAGCTAATTTTACCTTCAAACTACACAACTTGCAAACAAGTATATGAGCACTTTTAATTAATCATTAGACAATGGACAACAAAAAACAAAACACAGAACTCAGTGTGAATTCTATTTGGGCTGTCAAATTTGCCTTTTTGTAAAGAATTGGATCCAGAATAAAAAAATGCTTTGATTAAACTTATATTGAATTCATGACATTTTTCAAACTGTGGCTGAAAACTGAAATAACGTTTAAAAAAAAAAAAATATATATATATATATATTTTTTTTTTTTTTTTTAAGCAGAAAAAAGAAAAAAGTAATAAAATACTGTAAACATTAGAGAAAACACATGTAAACCAATATACAGTCAAATCTATTAGGAGTATAGGACATAGCCATTATTGACCTCCTCCATCCATGCTGGCACAGAACAACACAGACCTTCCACCATTTTTAATGTTTGCAGACTGATTGCTAAGTGAAGATTTGTGTGAAGGAGTGTCAAACCGGTGCTTCAGTGAATTCATACTGATCTTGGTGGTTTCTAATGGTTAGGAATAGACAGTTTCTGTTTGGTTACCATAGCTAAAACAATGAAGTTTGGACTGCTTGAATGATATCTGTGTTAACTGTTTTGAAAAATGGTGGGGAAAATGTGTCAACCTAATGAGAAAGGGTTTATACATTTGCAAGACCGGTCACCTGCTCTGCTGGGATAGTGATAATGAAAATGAAGAGGAACCTAGTTTAGTTGACCAGGTCAAAGCAAACAAGAAAAACTGTAATCAGGGGTGGCCACAGTGGATTGAACCACCAACTTATGCAGCATATGTTTTACGTAGAGAATGCCTTTCTAGCAGCAACCCACTTGGCTGGTTATTTCAAACATTTTGTTTATTTATTTATTTTTTTTATTTTTAGCCCCACAAAAGTTTAGCAGTGTTCAGTATTTAATACATAAAGTATAAAATTTTGTGTGAGCTTTTTATAAAAAAAATATAAATTTTACCAGACATTTTCAAATGTTTTTTACTTGGCTGGTTATTTCACAACATTTTATTTTCATTCGTAAATTTTCTTGTCGGCTTAGTCCCTTTATTAATCCGGGGTCGCCACAGCGGAATGAACCGCCAACTTATCCAGCTCATTTTTACACATCGGAAGCCCTTCCAGCCGCAACCCATCTCTGGGAAACATTCACACACACACTCATACACTACAAACAATTTAGTCTACCCAATTCACTTGTATCACATGTCTTTGGATTGTAGGGGAAACTGGAGCACCTGGAGGAAACCCACGCAAACGCAGGGAGAACATGCAAACTCTAAACGGAAACGCCAACTGACCCAGCCGAGGCTTGAACCAGCGACCCAGCGACCTTCTTGCTGTGAGGCGACAGCACTACCTACTGCGCCACTGCGTCGCCAACATTTTATTTTATTTTATTTTATTTTATTTTATTTTATTTTATTTTATTTTATTTTATTTTATTTTAGCCCCACATAAAAGTTTCACAGTGGTCCAATTTTGTGTGAGCTTTTTTGAAGAAGCCTATTTTTTACCAGACATTTTAAAATGTTTTTTCACTTGGCTGGTTATTTCACAACATTTTTTTTAAATATATATTTATTCTATATTATTTTATTTTATTTTATTATTATTGTTATTTGTTGTTGTTGTTCAGTTTTGTTCAGTGTAGTTTAGTTGAGTTTCTTTCTTCATTTTCGTAGAGCTTCTTAAATTTTATTTTACATTTTCAAATGATTTTCAGTTGGCTGGGCAGCTGAAACTTAATACAATTAAATTTATAAATTTTATTTTATTCATTCATTCTTTTATTTTATTTTATTTTATTTTAGCCTTACAAAAGTTTTGCAATGCTCATAATTCAATTCAAAAAGTAAAAAATTTATTTAAAAAAATAAAAGTACAAATGATTTTAAGTTGGCTGGGCAATGGGTATTTTATTTTATTTTATCCCCACAACATTTTTGCAGTGTTTGTGATAAAACGTATTTTGTATATTTTTTATTATTTTTTATCATCCTTATTTTAATCAGGTCTAAATTTAATTCCTATAATTTTTAGATTAACATGACAAAAATGGTTTAAAGGATGGCAAACTAAAGATTTAAATCCACCATTATTTATTATTTCAAGGCTGCAGAAAAGTTTAGTTTTTTTTTTTTTTTTGCTCTGAATAAAAAAGTACAAATGAAGCTGAATTGCAAATGTATTATGATGATGCTTTTCACCTTTGACCCATGCACCATTACCATTAAAATAACTGTTGGGGTTTTAATGACTGCGGATGTTTTGCTGCTTTTACACTGCACAAGTTGACCCATTTCCAACATCTTAATTAAAAACTAAAAGCATACAAGCATTGCAAGCATACTCAGTCTCATTATCACACATTATATCTTTTCATATTTGTCTGCAGTTGTTTTATGTAAATGAGACAATCCCTTACAAAGCACAAAAAAGCTGCATCACAAATTGAGTTGCACTAGATGAAATGCGTAGTAAAACAATAAAACAACATAAATTTCTCCCTGTTGTTGGAGTAGGAGTATTCAGCCCGAGCAGGTGTTTTCTGTCTGAAAACAATTCATTCATTCTGTTTACTTGTTCTGTTTTGGTGTTTGAAAAGCAAATTATGCAACAAAATATTGAATAAAAGACGCTGGAAAGAAACGGTGGTGCAGTTGATTTAAAATGTAAAATTAATGTTGTGGAATATTAATAATTGTGATGTAAAATGGATTAGTTTAGAGATATTTAATTGACATGCATCTATTATTTATGTGTGTAAAGAGAAAAAAACATTATTGAAATTTTTAGCTTTTGAAAAGTACCTTTTAATTTAATTTAATATAATTGTGTTTAAGTTAATGCAAATTAAGTTAAATTTAATTTTAAAATATTTAAAAATATTTATACAAAATAATACTAAATTATTTATGAAGCGTAAATTCACAGGCACACATTAACATGCGTTAATTTCATTTATTTTAATGCAAATCAAAATTTGTTTTATTACTATTTTATTATTATTTTTAATATTTATTTTAAATCATACTAAACTATTTATGAAGTATAAATTCACAAGCACACGTTGACATGCATTGTTTAATTTAATTTAATTTTATTTAAATCAGTGCAAACTTTAAATTAAGTTGCATTTAATTTTATTAATATTTTTATTATTTTTTTAAATATTTATATAAAATGATACTAAACTATTTGTGAAGTGTAAATTCACAAGCACACATTGACATGCATTAATTTCATTTCATGCAACTCAATGGAAACTTTAAATTAAATTACATTTAATTTAATTTAAAACTAAATTTACAGGCACATGTTGGTTCGTTACTTTTATTATATATTTTTTTAATTGCAAAATTATTTACTGAATACAAAATTATTTATGAGTTGTAAATTCACAGACGCATATTTACATGCATTAATTTAATTTAATTAATTGCAAATTAAGTTAATTTTGGAAATTAAAGTACAATAAATTATAAACGTTTCATTTTTTATTTAATTTAATTTAATTTTATTCAAACTAAATAATTCTTGATGTGTAAATATGCAAAAATAATTAACCCAAATATTTCATATATATTTATTTATTTAAATTTTATTTTATTTTTTATTTTTGTTTTATTTGATGCAACTGATGTTTAAATTAAATTGAATTTAATAAAATTAAAAACCATTTATACAAAACAATTTATGAAGTGTTTAATCACAGGCAAAAATTTAACTAAAAAAATATTGTTTACACAAAATAAAGAAAAACATTTTTTTATTTTACTTTGAGGAACAGCATATTTGTTGTATGAAAATCCCCTCATTTGTGGGTCTTTATGAAAAAAAAAACAGTACATAGAGAGCAAGAAGCAAGAAATCAACATTTAATACATATGTTAAAGTCTCCATAAAGTCTAGACACAGGACCAGATGACATCAACCTTGTATCTTAAAACTGTTGCTTGGATTGCAGTGAGAGTGTTGAAAGAAAAATACAAGAGACTGTATACTGCCCTACCAAAAAAAAAAAAAAAAAACAAGTCATGAAGCCAAGAATCATCATGCAAACAGCTCTATGGAAACACGTCTTTTGGAATTGGAGTTTCCAAGCACTTAAAGTTGAACCCGTCAGATGTGTTTAGAGTTGTTTAGTCATGAGAGACGAGGCTTGGTTCATCTTCATTTCTTGTTTTTTATTTTTTTATTTTAGGTGATTGTGGATGAAGCTCATTTTTTGCTAGGTTTCCTAAACACACAAACAAGAAACAGCTGTTGCTTTGTTAGCCACTAGAGGGCAAAAATATCAAAAAGACTCTCTGCAGTTCATTAGAGGCCACACTGTCAAAATAATATCGGTAAATTAGCAGTTCTCCGTGTTTTGTGAGTCATGTCACCCCCCCCCCCCCCCCCCCTTGAAAAGTTTGAAAAAGTGAAAAGTGAATTGTGATAAATTGTCTTGCTTGGTGGTGTAGGTTATGCTGCAATAACCTTGTAGTAAACTGCCAGTACATTTTCTGCTACGGACTTATTTATCTATATTATTTATAATATGTTCATTATCTTATTTCAAACTACAATAAAAGTCACTTTGTTAAACTTAAGAGTTTAATTTTCAACATCAAAAGTTGACAGAGCAGATATTAATGGCCCATAATGCAATTCACAACTGTAAATAAATCACAAAACATGGATAGTGTTAATTAACAGATATTTATACATTGCGGAAATGAAACAGAGTTTGTACAAAGAAGTAATACCACCAGCATAAAATATAATAATAAACCTAATTACTTTAGTGACAACTATCTGGCCTTGTGGGCTTTCAGAGGTCAAAGGTCAAGGATTGAAGACTTGGTGCAAACAATCCCAATTATGAAGGGTTCAGATTGCCCTAACCTCAGTAGGCTATCAGTGATGGGGTGTTTAGCTTTGTTAGCACCACAGAATCAATTCCTGCATTTTTATTGATTCAGCATGCAGTTTCATTCATTGCATGACTGTTTTTGTGCATTTGTCATTATTCATTCATTCATTAGGAGTCGCCACAGCGGAATGAACCGCCAACTTATACAGCATATGTTTTACACAGTGGATACTGTTCCCAGTACTGGGAAAACACCCATACACTCTCACATGCACACACATACAGTACACTACAGTCAATTTAGTTTATTCAGTTCACCTATACCACATGTCTTTTGGACACGGGGAGAACACAGAAATGCCAACTGACTCAGCCGGGACTCGAACCAGCGACCTTCTTGCTGTGAGGAGACTGTGCTAACTACTGAGCCACAGTGTCACCATGCATTTGTAATTACAATGGTGTAAATGTACCTTATCATGACGTAAACAGACACACAGTATGCTGCATCTTCATCAGCTTCTCTTTTAAGTACTTTTTAAAATGACTCTGTTGTTATTATAGATGTTTGTGTATTAAAATGTGATTTTATTACCTATTTAAGAACAACCTCACTTTGGAGTGTTTTTATATTATATTTTAAAATGACTTTTTGATCCTATTACACAACTTTCTGCCATATAACTGTCAATATCAAAGTAATATAATATCACAAAGTAAGACCCTTATTATTTCTGTACTTATAAACAACAGGAGCTTTTATAATAACATATCCAGCACTTACAGTATGCTATATATAAATATATAGTTGTAAATTCAAAGGCTGGACCATTACACATCATGTCACTCATATTTTGGCATTTTATCTTTTAAGCTATATCTTTTTTTATGTGATAATAAGCATTTAAATTTAATATTATTTCTATTAATCTACAAATCATTTTTGTACATTCAGTGTTATGTGGACAATAAGAATAAACAATGAGATGACAACTTTATTGATTATCCATTTAATAAATATTTGAATGATTTTTATTTTGATTATAGTCACATAATTTAAAAGGACACAATTATAAATGGTCTATATTTTCAAAAAGCATGTGCTTGTTAACATATATTCAGAAAATATTTGTTTCCCTATTAATGATGTCAAAATATGCATCAAATAATGTTCCACCCTCATTAAGTATAACAGATATATGTCTGTATTAACTTAAATGAACAAATTGTAATACTTTATATATGCTTCAATATATGCGACACGGTGTATCATTCATATTTTCCAGCATCACAATGTCTTTATAATTGGAAAATGGCAAAAGTACATTTATAAAGATGGTCTTAAATGCACTTAAAAGTACTTTTTAAAGTCAAATATCTTCTGCTATGGTTATAAAGCCATGGTTATTACAAACATAATAAGAGAAAATTCTAGTCCTTTTAATTTGATTTTTATTACAGTTGGCATTTCTGTGTGGAGTTTGCATGTTCTGCCTTATTTGTTGGTGTGGGTTTTCTCCGGGTGCTCTGGTTTCCCCCACAGTCCAAACACGTGCGCTATAGAGGAATTGAATAAATTTAATTGGCCGTAATGTATGTGTGTGAATGTGAAAGTGTATGGGTGTGCCTCGGTACTGGGTTACAGCTGGAAGGGCATCTGCTGTGTAAAACATATGTTGGAAAAGTTGGCGGTTCAGTCCGCTGTGGCGACCCTTGATGAATAAAGGGACTAAGCCAAAGAAAAATGAATGAATGATCAAATATATAATGTGATATTTTATATTTGATCAAATTACTTTTGTATTAAATAAGCCTGGAAATATTTTTGACACACAAACACACACACAAATTCTCCAAACATCTGAAAGGAGGTTTAAACATCTCAAAACAACCATATGAAAAGTTAATACCACAATGACATCTTTCCACAAGTCTAACATATTACATATTATTTTAAACTTCTGCATGCCTTTTTTCAGCGATGCCCTTATGTTACCTGAGGCAGTTGTTTAAATATTACTTTCAGTTTTTCTGAACCTATGGAAGCCGATCAAGTGTGTCGGTGGGAGGGGCCGTGTGGAATCTGCGCGTGGGGCTTCGCAGGAGGTAACCAATCAATACTCTCCCAATTCCTCCGAAACAAGCGCTGAACTTCAAGACTGGATTTAAAGGGACAAATATCTTTTAATCATCTCAGAGTGTCTGAAATGATCTACCCGGGCAGAGGAGCATCTCTCAGTGTGGCCGTGGCGCTCGTACTGTTCTCATCGGGAGCTCCGTGGACTTTCCGAGAGGAGAAGGAGGATGTAGACAGGTAAAGTGCTGTGCTGTCTGTCTGTCAGCTCGCTGTTTACACGAACTCAGCGGATGGAAAGTTTGTTTCCTGTGAGTGAGCACAATTGTTTATGCGCAAAGAAAACAGCTGACGGCTTCTTTGTCTTGCAGAGAAGTGTGTTCAGAAAGCAAAATCGCAACGACGAAGTACCCGTGCGTAAAGTCCACTGGAGAGGTGACCACATGCTACAGGTAAACGCGCTGTTTACTTATCCATCTAAAAACGTTATGTGTTTGTGTATTGTCTGTAGGCTACTCGATATTTTGTAATATTAAGGTAAAGTTGGTTTTGTATTCGCACATTTGTTCATTTTTGAACAGTGACACCTTGACACTGTCTCTATATTGCTTACCAGGTTACTTTAAATATTCGGTCTAACATGCAGGTATGACCAAAACAACGTTAGCACTATTTAATTGTCTGTAAACAATGTACTTTGATAGTCATTTGCTGCTAATGTGATTTCACCATGTAGAATTAGCAAAGATGCTTTTCTGAAATTATATTAAGGATAAAGTCCTAATGTGCCAATATAAAACACACTTTACCTCAAGTTTTTTAGTTACTGGAGTGATCAGGGGCAGAATTTGATATTAAAACTGGCCATGTGGGATAAATAAAGTGTCATGGTTGTTTATTTTACTTGTTTATTCAATGAATCCTGTTTTGTCTGGAAATTTGTATTCGCATGCTGCCAAGAAATTGGCTTTCGTTGTTTTATGATTAAGTCTGAAATGGAATCGCTGGCTCCTTTTCTGATGGCACTCAGTTTTATGCTGTTCTACATCACTAATAATACACAGACTCCAGCTGTGATTTATGCTTTTCTTATGTGGCGATGAGGAAACCATATTGAGTTTATATTTAGAAAATGAGACCCATATTGTGTCCTTTTAAATCGAAAATGACTCCAAAATTTGTTCAAGGAGCCTGTTAGTTACTCTTTCTTTATATATAATTATTAGCCTATATAGAGCATCGAATGCCTGTTCTTTTCTGTTCCTTATCACAAAGTGACCAGGGTTTCTCTGTGATAGTGTCTTGTGTGGAGCATGTTAAATAATCCTGTTTTCATTCCTGTGACCGTTTAGAGTTAGAGAAAGAAAGCTAGGAGATATTATTCTTTGAAGGTTGGGGATTATGATGCTGGAACTTTAAGCCGGCTCCACATGCAAAGCAGTCCCAAAATGATCAGCCTTACTGTGGTAACTTAAGCTAGGTTTGAAAGCTGGTTTTGTTGTTCCAGTCTGCTACTTTGCCAAGTGATGGTTAGCTTGTTATTGAGGTTTATTGTGCTGCTGCAACCCCAGAGCTTAAAGGTATACTATAGCTTATTGCTCCCTGAGTTTTGAAATCTATATGTCTGACTATAATGAATATACTTACCATCAATGATTGTGGTTGCTGAGCATAGAAAAAACATCAAACAATTATCATATACCTAATCTAACCTATATAAATTTGCCCTCTCAATAAGCAACATGTACAACTTTTACTTTGGTACTGTTTTACTTGGGTACTGTAAAGTCCTGCCTTTTTTTCACGTGTAGATTTATTTATTTTTTAGTAAAAAAGCTAGCTAGTCATAGTAATGGAAAGAATGGTAAGTCCCTTGCAAAAGTATTGTGGTCTGAAAAACGTTTTTGCTTTAAAACATTTGTGCCTTTTTGCAAAATTTTTTCCATACCCCCAAGAAACTTGGCATTTGCTTACAAAACAGACAGACTGGCTCAGTGGTTAGCACTGTCGTGTCACAGCAAGAAGGTCACTGGTTCAAGTACCGGCTGGGCCGGTTGGCGTTTCTGTGTGGAGTTTGCACAAGCCCAAAAAGACCCCCAAAGATTTCCCCACAAGTCCAAAGATTTGTGCTATAATTGAATTGAATAAACTAAATTGACCATAATGTATGAGTGTGTGTGTGTGAGAGTGTACATAAAACATATGCTGTGCAAGTTGCCGGTTCATTCCGCTGTGGCAACCCCTGATAAATAAGGCAAAAAGCCAAAAAGAAAATGAATGAATGAACACAAAATATTTGTATGCTCTCAAATATCTTTTGCATTCCTCTGAGAGATTTAGCGTTCGCTTAATGCTTTTGTAATAACAATTATATTGTGGGTAATACAAAATATCTCAGAGAGAAGATGCTTTTTCATCCGACATAATATTCCAAGATGGGCTGTGTTCTTTAAATGGTTATCTGCTAGAGAATTCATGCTAAAGCCATTGAAGATAAAATATTTAAATATTTCCCCCCTTGCATTATAACCTTTTAACTCTCACACATTCTTCTGTGCGTTTAAATCAGAGATGCCAAATGTAGGGCCCGTGGGCCAAAGTTGGCCCATTGAAACCTTTGATTTAGAATAGGATAAACTTTATTTGTTCCAGAGAGGAAATTTGTTTTGGGCAAAACTGTGCTACAACGTTGCTCTAAGCAAACAATAAAATAAATAAAACAAACAAAGCAGTTAAGAACAAACAATTAAGAACATACACTGTTTACAAAATAAGACAATATATAAATATGAAATCTATAGAACACAGTCAGGTGCTAATGTACTACAGGTGCATTGTTCTTGGTAGAGTTCAACAGTTTTGGCCCCAATCCCATGTGAGAGGAGAAGTGAGTATGATGGAGAGGGTTGGGACGGGCGCCTTTAACACAGAGATCGTCATTTCTAATTTGACATAGCCTTTTTTTGTTTGTTTTATTGCTGAGCTACAAAAAAGCTAACTGAAATTAAATGTTTCAATAAAATGTGGTCAATGAAACAGATTTTTTTTTAATATGTAAATATCGATGGATAGAGGACTATGCATAAGACATCAGCAAGCAAATCAAGGCAAAATTAGTGTAATTCTGTTATAAGTGAGATTGTTTTGTTTTTATTGTAATAAGTTCATTATTAAACGTAAAAAAAGCAATGTAAAGCAATGGTTTCTAGTCATTTCTAAATGTTATTGAATAAACTAGGAAATTACCCATGGCAACAATGTTTACCTTTGGCCCACTAGCCTTAATTAAGATTTGTTTTTGGCCCTTCATAAGAATAAGTTTGGGCACCCCTGGTATAAAATCCACCTGCATGCTGGAAGTAGCAACTAGAAGCACTAGCCAAAATTGTTGTTAACTTGTCCCTGTGCGTTCTTTGCACATGTTGATGCAACAGTACAGGTGACCTGTGGAGTCCCTGAGTCTGTCAAGCACCGATGGAGAGTATTTGCAGTGGAGAACAGAAGCCCACCTGATTTCACCACGTAGGACATGTTTCGGGATTAACATCATGTTGATCCTGGAACAACATTCCAATCAGCAAATCAAAATTAAGGAAAATTAAATTAAGTTTAGATTTACAATTAGGTTTATGCACTTCTGCAGTTTTACAGTTATGGTTGGAAGTAGGGAATGGGTATGAATAACAATTTTGAACAAAAATTATGTTCCAGGATCAATGTAGATGGTTATCCAGGATCGCATCGAACTTGGCAAAATCATCACATGCGGTTTGTCATTAGCTCATATGCAGATCACTAAAATGACTCAATCGCTATTTTGAAATGAGCTCATAGTAAATGAACAGGTGCAGTTAGTATAAGCCACCACACCTCTTTTCACTTGTGGCTTGGGGGCTCTCAAACGCATGATGCGATCAGGAAATATTTATGTGTGTCATTGTTCAGTCGATGCTTCTGATCTGATTTGATCTCCTGCGCATCTGTTCTTGTGTTCGAAACAAGCCTGCGAGCCAGGGTTTGTCACTTGAATAGATCATAAGGTCAAGCAGAGGAGAACGTTCATGCATTTGCAGTTTGGTTGCGATCCATTCTGGAAATTGAGAGCTGCGAAAATTGCTCAGGAATGTGATAAGTGATTCTTCCATCAGTGAGTGATCTATTTTTCTTTTTTCGAGAACTTGTAGGATTTTTCATTGAAACTAAAATAAGCAAAGTCATTTTGGTGATGTGTTGAACCAGTATGCATGTGTTCGATGATAATGATGCGTTTAAATAATTGCTGTAAATTTGAAAAATATTGATTTCCAGTACTTAGTTGGTGCTGGATGGGCATCAGCTGCATAAACGTATGCCGGAATAGTAGGCAGTTCATTCCGCTGTGGTAAACCCTGATAAATAAGGGACTAAGCTGAAGGAAAATGAATGAATATTGATTGAAGGTATATGCAAGTTATGAATTGAGTGGAACATTATTTTCTTTTAAAGCATAAACAATCAGTGTGTTAAATTAACATGAAATTGACAGCTCTGACCTAAAAGCATTTAAATCGCTAATATGAGAGCTAAAGAGTAATTACGTGAAGATTTATTGGCTCATATGGTTTACAGAAGAGAGCAGTGCATTCTGAAAGACTGCTGTGCAGTTGTTGATACAGTGCCATAGAATGTATTACTCTTTGTTTTCAATGAACTGCGGCATACAAAGTGAGTTAGTACTACAGTTTTGGATTAATAGATGTATTGTTTCTCAGGCCTGGGCTCAGGGACAGCACTGTGAAGCCAGATCAAAATGGATCTGAACTGGCCTTTCCAGAATATATTGGAGGTGATTTTAGGGAACTTGGGTCTTGGTTGCTCGTCCAAATATTTCCAGTGGTTTCTAAGCTCTGAAGTTGAAACATTCCAGGGCAAAAGGCAAAGGGAACCAAACAGACGAAGGACATATCATATTAACGCTTCAAGTTTTTTTTTTCCTCTAGGACAGACACCCAGCCATGAACTTAAACATCAAGTTCATCTGACCACAAGCACTTGTTCATCGCCAGCAGAAAGCGTTTTTAATTATCAGCCGAACCTTTAAACAAACTGGGAAACCGCTAGAGTCCAGACGCACGTCTTTCTCGACCCTTAAGTTCATCTTAAAATGTCCAGTGGCCTCTAGGGAGTTTATTTCTAAATATGTCCATTAAAAGAAACAAGATCATATTGAGATTTTCAACCCAGACATTTCTAAAAGCTCTCTTGAACAACTGCAGATGTGTCTGGCGAATGCACTGTAAACTCAAACTAAGTCAGTCTGCTTCACAAGGGTGCTGGTTACCTACTCCTGACATTGTTCAAGTGCTTTAAGTTTTGGGATTTAAAGCTGAAAGATGAAGATTTTTCCAGAACACCAGTTTACTATTTTCCCTTCCATGCATTGTTAGGACAAACAGTTAGCTGTGCCCCATATTCATGGTTTGACCAAACAATTTAACTACAATTCAGTTAAATTAAGTGTAACTTTGTTTCTAGTTTAACGTAAATGAATAAAAAGCCATAAAACAATTTCTGATTGTGAGACATGGCAAATCATAAGGAACAAGTAAAAACTTTAGGAATACTTAATTATACTGTGACATTATTGTTCTTAATACATTGTGATAAAAATATTCTTACTAAAATGTGACCCTCTCATTCTGTTTGCCCTGCTCTAAGCAAGGTTTGTACCAACATGTAAACAAGGATGTTGTAGACTTCTCTTGAGGCCAGGTTTAATCACTTAATTAGCTTCTGGTCTCCTTGACACACACCCCTAAACCTCTACTCCATTGAGTAAAAGCAACACCATAACCCTCAAAAGCAAAATTCAAACCCGTGTTTCCAACATGGGTGCAGGAAAAGTTTACAAGGACTCTAAAAGATCCAACCCTTTAACTTCAATTACTAGTGAGCCTCAAGGCCAGAAGTGTAAGGTTTATTCTTTTACTTGGTGTTAAACTCACCTTATAAACCAGTGGTCCCTAGACTTTTTAAATTGAACAAATTAAAAAGCACTGCAATGTTTGGGTGTTCTGTGTTTTTCTGATATAATTAGTCAACCAAAATGTGTTTATTCCATGCAAAATATGAATCTGATTGGTCAGTTCTTGTCAAGTGATCCGTGGTGTGTTCGCGGCATTCAGAAGATGTTTTCAACTAGTTGCGCCTGGAAGGTGCAAGTGCATTGCTCTGCTCCAAATAAGCACGCACAAGCCTCCATCAGAAATAACGAACTCGTGCTCTTAAAAAGACGCGAGATGTGAATGGCTGCCGTCATTTGCGATCTCCAGCAGTTGATCTTCTTGCACAGACATGCTGGATTCATGTCATTTGTTGACAAATAGTTTGCGGATCCATTCCTTGGCAGTTTGTGGGTCCTTCACTGGGCCTTTTCCCCTTCATAAAGACACTTTCAAAAGGCATCTGTTTCTTACTCCTTTTGCTTGCTTGTGCATTAAATTTTGGTGCTCAAATGATCTAGATGTAATCGAGAAAATATCATCATTTTTCAAAATAAAAGTCTTTTCAAAATTAAAAGATAGTTTAGAATTAGATCATAAATAAAATGGAAATAATTAATAATTTTTTGTGCAGCCCACTACCAGTTGATCCATGGCCTGGTAGCGGTCGATGGCCCATGGGGACCACTGTTGTAAACCTCACTCCTATCCAGGTCACGGCACCATTTTAAACCCTTCAGTTTTGCACAGCCTTGAGAACAGGTGAGGTTTATTCACACTCTTCCTATTAGCTAACTAATGTTGTAATCACACCACAAAACCATCTGACTACTCCTCCGATTCTACTCCAACACTCTGGATTTGCTGAGATTTGAACTGCCATCTCCAACATTGCAGGCAATCTCTCTAGAATTTTGTGAGTGCAGTTGTTCTTTAAAAAAAAAAAAAAAAGTTTGACATGATTTTTATGTATTTTCACAGCAAAAAAATACAAGAATTGGAGGTAATAATGCTATCAATGTTGAAAAAAGCAGTCATAAAATCAGTAATTTTTGATCACAAATATTAAAAAATGTCCCTCCAACATCCATCCAGGTCATAAAATTTCTGCAATAATATGGAATTTTAACAGGTTTATTCCAGAAATTAAAAGCCAAGAAATTTTGTTTTTTATTTTGTTGTCCAAAGCATAGAATATTGTTGATTTTTGTTTGTTGCTTTTGAATTTTACTTCATTTTGTAAAATGTAAATTATTTGTAGGTTTTTTTTTTTTTTTTTTTTTTTGTACATGTATATAACAGTGTTTCACACCTGTTGTTATGGTAGGGTTGTTTTTCAGCTCCATTTTATTACTTTCCCGCTCATCAACTTAATTTATATGCAGGCACAAGACTCTACCTAGTGTTAACTAAGACTTGCATGCCAGAAAAATATAAGGTCTAAGAGCTTTGGTTTCAGATTAACCATTAAAAAATAAAAACTGAAAAGCTAAATGTAATTTCTTATTGACATGTGAAATGATAATCAAGCTAAAATTATTTTAAATTATGCAAAGCACAATCATGACATGTTTTTACATTTATTAAATATGTCAGTTAAAGTCAGGGAACTTAATATTTGGCTTAAAGTAGAAACCCGGTGGGTGGGACTGTCTGAAAGTGATATTAAAAATCGCAGCTTCTTGCATTAATTTAATGTACATCTTCAGGATAAGTGAAGTTTATTCACAGAGTACCTACTACCTATGTCTTGACCACATTCACCACCCTAAACAATATGTTACCTCTCCTGGTTCTGCTTTCCCAGCCTAAATGGGATTTGCAGGGATTTTAACTGGTGGCTCCAGCATGGGAGGGACTGCTCGGAGTATCCTCAAGGGTCAGTCACTAGCATGCCTTTTTTTTGACCAGAGGATTAAGGTTAACTCGCACAGCTCTTACTAGCTGCCCTCAGTTACACTCACCCCCATAAACTTCTCTCCCATCCGGGTCATGGCACCAATGTAACCCCTTCAGTTCTACTCAGCCCTGAGGATTTGAAATGCCATCATTCTTTTAGTTTTATTTTTCATTAAAAAATCAGTTCAATTTATATTTATTTTTATAATTCAATTCAAGTTTATTTATGTAGTGCTTTTTTACAATAATTATTGTTTTAAAGCTGCATTACAAAAGGTGCACATTATTTCATTACAATCAAATTTCTGAGAAGTTAAGGTTATTAGTTCCTATATAATTTAATTAGTTACTAATAACTTAATAATTTAAATGTATATAATGTAGTTTGTGTCAGAGCAGCTTAAGGAAAGTAAAAAGGAGTTTAGGTCTTATCTTTATTTTTCCAACATATTGTGTCCTCTTGAGCACACATTGGAATATACATAAATAGCAACACCATTTATACATCTGTAAGTTCACAAACATGTTTAAACTGTATTTAGAGCTGGGTGGTGTAAGGTTATTATAGTTAATAAAAGTGAAAACTAACATTTAAAATAATTTAAAATAATCACAGTACTCATTAGGATTAGTTTTTGAACTTCCTGAAATGGTTTGAGTTGCCTTTACTTTTTGGGTTTTACAGTGTACTGAAACTAATAAACTAAAACAAAGCCATTTCAAAATATAAAAACGACAAAATCTACCTCTAAAAACTAATTAAAATGAACTAAACTTAAACAAAACCTCAAAACGAAATAAACTCAACTTAATGAAAAATCTAAAACTATTATAACCTTGGAGTGGTGAAGAGAAAAGTGCAGTGCAGATGAAAAAAAGGTATTTTGTTGCGTACACCAACTCGACTGACAGTTTTTGTTAGAGTAAATGATTTGCTCTCATACAAGGTTGTTTGCGGTTGTTATTGTGATTGGATTTTAAAATCCATCATATTTAATTGATTTAGACTTTGCCAATGTTCATGTTTCATCAGGAACAGTTTATCTAAACTATGAACATAAACTCTATCTTCTTGATTCACACTTATGAAATACACCAACACAACCTAAAGACGTCAGAGACATTAACTGCGAAAATGTCTAAGTATGATTTGTGTCCTACAAGCATTTTATGAAGGCTTTGTCCTCCCCTTTAATATTCAAAAGACACAAGCTGGAAGTAATTGATGCGAATCACTCGGAGCATCTGCCCTATGGGATTTCAGTAGATTTAATTTTATGACTTAGACAGAAATATTACGCAATTTCACCGTGATTAATGCCCTTCTTGGTTAAGTTGACCAGATGGTTCATATCAGTGAAAGTCTTCATCAATCAGCTCAAAGTGGCTCATCAGGCTCGAAAACACTGTCAAACAAACCGTTTTGTCCACCAGCTCGTGAAATCCTGGGGAATCGGATATTAGCGTTGTTGACCCATGAAACGAAAAGGGCGATTTAACAGGAAATCCTTTGCATTGTTCTCCGTTGTGTCTTTTACGATGTCTACGGGGGATTAATGGCGACAGATCAAACGTGCCAGTCCTTTGTTTGTGGATTTGTTTTTGTGACTATCATACAAATTCTTTCTTGTTTGCTCATCCAGAACTCTGGTTATAGTCTCTCAGTGGTGTTTTTTTTATAATAGCCACAATGATTTCATGCAAGGATTCCTCTTCCATCTTGACGTGTATCCTTTTAAAGCACCAATGAGTCATGAATTGTGTGGATGCTTAAATCAAATGGACCACTGACCACCAAGTCAACACCACTCAAGCTGATTTATAGGCTTTTCAGCTGGTATTTATGACAGGGATGACCCTCGTTCTCCTCTCCAAAAACCTAAAAGTTAATGAATGTCCGCCGAAGAACATTTTCAGCATACTTGCAGCCAAAAAGCGTTAGATCGAGTGACTGATTCGAGTTGGGATGCAGCCAGAGTTTATTTGGGATCAGTTGAGCCAAGCTAGTCAAAGCATGGAGAAAACCGAATGCATTACCCAACAACCTCTGGAATTTACACAAGTCCCTGATGGCTTCTGTGATAATTCAGACCAAAATAGTGGCAGTGGAAAAAAAAGGCATTTGTTTTCTAGCCCTTTCCTTTAATAATTTTTTTGTCTTAACGCTGTTTCTTTCAACAGGTCTAGTTGGTGATACAGTGTGTTGGCGTGTGTACACAGCTGTAAGCTATGAATTCTGATGTGAACTTTCTTCAAAATATCCGTAATAAAGAAATTATCCAAGGTGAAAATCGTAACACCACATTAACATCTTTTAAAAAACTGCATCAGCTACAGACAGTTTTGCTCATGCACAATTGTGAATATAATAAAAATGTCACAATATTGATCTTTTAAAGAAACGAGCTGTGTTTTTATAAAAAATTCTGAGCTATTAGCCTTCCTGATTTATTAGCCCCCCTCTATATTTTCCCTCCAATTTCTGTTTGACGCAAACAAGTTTTTTTTTTCAACCCATTTCTAAACGTAAATGTTTTATTAACAAATTTCTGATAATGATTTCTTTCATATTTGCCATAATGACAGTACACTACCTGATAAAAGTCGTCCATCCCAGTTGTTAGACCAACAAATAATAACTTGTCTTCTAGTCGATCATTTAAAAAAGTGGCAGAAGGTCGATTTTCCTGATGAATCATCTGTTGAACTGCATCCCAAACATCACAAATACTGCTGAAGATCTATTGGAACCCACATGGACCCAAGATTCTCAAAGAAATCAGTCAAGTTTGGTGAAGGAAAAGTCATGGTTTGGGGTTACATTCAGTTAGGAGCGTACAAGAGATCTGCAGAGTGAATGGCAACATCAACAACCTGAGGTATTAAGATATTTGTGCTGCCCATTACATTACAAACCAGAGGGCAAATTCCTCAGCAGGATAGCGCTCCTTCTCATAATTTAGCCTCCACATCCCTGTTCCTGAAAGCAAAGAAGGTCAAAATACTCAAAGATTGGCCAGCCCAGTCACAAGACATGAACCTAATCGAGCATGTATGGGGTAAGAAGGAGGAGGCATTGAAGATAATTAGATAATAAGAGTCTTGATGAACTCTCGGAGTCCTGAAAAGAACATTTTCTTTGCCATTCCTGATGACTTTATTATTAAGTTATTTGAGTCATTGCAGAGATTTATGGATGCAGTCCTCCAAGCTCATGGGAGTCATACACTATATTTTTTTTCCACTGCACCATGACTTTATATTCTATACTGTAAATTTTTTCTGTTAAGTCACAAGACTTTTGTCTAAGCAAAGTCAGACCTTACTGTCCTGAATAAATAATCAAAAGTACAAGGTATGTTTCGATTTTATTTTAGTAAAATAAATGTAAACTAGAGGCCTTTCATATAAACCACCTCTGATACCAAATGATCAACTAGAAGTCAAGTTATTATTTGTTGTTCCTAAAACTTGGATAGGCGACAAGACTTTTGTCAGGTAGTGTATATAATAGACATTTTTCAAGATACTAGTATTCAGCTTAAGGTGTAATTTAAAGACTTAACTAGGTTAATTATGTTAATTAGGCAAGTCATTGTATAACGGTTTGTTTTATAGCCCATTTAAAAAAAAAAAAAATGCTTAAGGGGCTAATAATATTGACCTTAAATGTTTTTTTTTTTTTTTTTTTTTAAACTGCTTTTTTTCTAGCTAAAATAAAGCAAATCTGACTTTCTCCAGAAGACAAAATATAGGAAATAATGTAAACAATTTATTTGCTCGGTTAAACATTATTTGTGAAATATTTAAAAAAAGAAAACAAAATATCACAGGAGGGCTAATAATTCTGACGTTATTACCTTAATATGAAACTAAATGATATAACCAAATTATAAGTCATTGCTAGGCCCACACGGAATCTGCGTGCGCAGAATTACGCAGATTTTTCGCAGATTTCTGCAGATGTTTATTTACTTGAGTAAATGTGTAAATCTGAATTTATTCAGTTTTTATTCAGTAATTTATTACTTTTTGTTTAATATATTGAGGTTTTAGTTATGATACTCTGCTGGACACTCCCAAAATAATTCTGCAGAAATCCGCAGATTTTTTCCAAAATTCTCAGCAGAAATAGCAAAAAACGTCCGCAGATTCCGTCTGGCCCTGGCCATTGCTATTTTTTTAAAAGCATGTTTGTACTTGCTACTATAGACTTGCAAATCTATGCTTGCAATATATATCAGAAATGTACCTAAATGATCAAATCGCACCCATGATATTGGGATGTGACATTGGGTGAGGTGTCAGTTTACAAACGATGGCCATCCCTCTTAGCCTTGAGGTTAATTTCACAGTGTTACATAGTTTTGTTATTAATCACTGCTCTTGTAGCAGTAATTAGAAGCAATGGTGGTCTGTTTTGTTTCACTTGTCAAAATGATACAGACTCCTGGTTAGGCCGGTAATGGTTGGCTCTTGCAATTAGAAGGTCAAAGGGCAACAACCTAAATAATTAGGGCCTGCTGGGGTGAATCCAGTAAACTATGTTGTGGTTTAACCAGCTCCATTAACTCACTACTCACTTTGTAAGTAAATGATGTTAAGGATAACATGTAAGAAAAACACTTACTATACCATACCTGAAACTGCGATAATGGTTAGATTTTAATTTATTTTTCTAATGGCTTAGAATGACGTCTAAAGGTTATTCAAATAAAGGAGGGACTAAACTGAAGGAGAATGAGCAATAATAATATTGTACTTATACAAAATATTCAGTGGTGTAAAGTAACTAATTACAAATACTCAAATTACTGTAACTGAGTAGTTTTTCTCAGGAATTGTAATTTAGTAAGTAGCTTTAAAAATGTGTACTTTTACTTTCCCTTGAGTACATTTTTAGTGCAGTTATCAGTACTTTTACTCCACTACTTTTATTCAACCTGCAGTAACTACTTTGTTTTTTCTTGTCTATGGCAATTTGTAAAGTCAGTCCTTTGATTCCTGTCCAATCAAATCACATATAGAAGGTAAATCGCCTCATAATGAACTATATTAATTAAAAGAAATTTTAAAAGAAATATATTAATGCAATTCAAATATATAGTATATGAATTCATGTTTACCTTAAACTTATTATAAATATATAATTATATTGTTCAATTATAATGATTAAAATATATATATATTTCTTGTCAAATAATTTTGTGGATGAAAAGTATCGGGTCAGGCACCGTTTTGGCACCGGTACCGTTTTAAAAGTATTGAATTAGCACTGGTATTGAAATAACCCCAAACGATACCCAATCCAATCTCAAAACATGTGCACTTTATAATTGCAGCAAACTGTTTGGAAGCATTAAAAGTGTACAAGGTGTCCAAAATCTTTACATGCATTGACCCAGAGACTCTTAAGATGCATGTCACTGATGAGAAGACAACAGATGTTTACTGTATTATGATTGAAATGGCCTTAAACATCCAGCAGGCACAAGATGTCAACATGATGTCAGAATGAAGTTGTACCCCAGTGTCATGGGGATTTTGCTTTTTTTTTTTACTATGAAAATCATGGAAGTGTCAGCATGTGATGCCAAAATGACATTGGATGTTTGCTCAACATTGGATTTTGGTCACTTTCAAACACAACCTAAAGTCAACCAAATATCAACGTCATTTGATGTTGTTATTGAACAAATAACGTTGTCTTTAGATGCTGGCTACACAATCTAACCTAATGTTGATGTCTTTTGATGTTGTGTGCCTGCTGGGCAATAACTTGATGTGCTACAGAATGTTACGTTTACACACACATGCACAAATTACATGTAAACACATCAGCTTTTAAAAGCGTAATACTCGCTACTCTTGAGTACTTTTGAAATGGCTACTTTTTTTTCATTCTTTGAGTAATATTTACAACAGATACTTTTACTCTACTTACACTACATTTTTAGGCAAGTAATCGTACTTTTGCTTAAGTATGATTTTTTTCAGTACTCTTTCCACCACTGATAATATTGTGTTTAATATGATCCTTCAGACGTTTTTCTTATATTCTGATTTGGTGATCAAGAAACTTCTTTTATAATCAATGCTGAAAATGAATGGAGGCAGCTGTGGCCTAATGGTTAGAGAGTTGGACTTGTGATCGGATGACGCAACATAGGCTCATTTTGAAAACGTAGCCCTATATATATTTCTGGAGATCACAAATTATATAACCAGAGCTACGTATGGCTGCCTTTCATCTCTAAAATTAACGCTACAGGGTGGCATGATGCCATTCCTTTTCCACTTACCAGCTGACCACTTGTCTGCATGGGGATGGCTTGTCTGTTGTTACCAGTTTGTCCGGTACCTCGACACGTATGTCAGCAGACTTGAGATGCAGAGCGGAGTTACCGTGATGATGGGGTTCGAGTCTGGTGAAGAACGGTTCCAGAAAGCGGGTAAGACAAAAACAGAAGCCAAAAAAAATAGACAAGTAAATAACAGGGTGAGAACGTGGTAAAGTCTGAGAATGTGGTAAAAAATCAGTTGTTTTTCAAAATACTGCATTTAGGGAAGGGGGTGGGAAGGTCAATCGATGCTTTTTAAAATACTTTTAGTTGGGTTTAGGTAAGGGGGTGGGTGGAGAGGTTGGTCGGTCAGTCAGTCAGTCGACAGTGGCCTCTGGTGGATTTATGTGAGAACAGCGGATGCCAATGGCACTCGCTAGAGAAATTTGAGATCTGAAAAAGCGTACACAGCATCCTCCAGTGCATTTGCAAAAACAAAAACTGCAAAAAAAAAAAAAAAAACGTAGCTCCTGGGATGTATTTTTTGCTCTCTCCAGAAATGTTATATAGTGGTACGTAATTTGAATGAGCCTGGGTTGGGATGATGGGTGTGTGTGTATTCACTGCTGTGTGTGTCCACTTATATTGGTTAAATGCAGAGCACAAATTCAGAGTACTGGTTACCCTACTTTGCCAAGTCATGACTTTCCTATCTTAAAATAAATAAATAAATAATTTATCTCATAGAATTTTTGTGGATACTGTTGTACATTTTAAATGAAATTTTTTGGTCTATAAATTAAATAATTTTCACATTTTGCGCCATGTTGTTCAAATAATACATCCATTCGTGCCACTTTGTGGACTCTTCCGGTCTAGCGCTTTGTTGGCACGTTGCTATTTTGAGGAGCTAAAATGGACTAAGCCATTGACCAGTGGTAAGCTGCTCTAAAGTCCATTGCGAAGTGCGTTAGTTGTGACTGTTTGCATTTGTATAATGTTATTATGGGCTACACTTTGGCGCAGTGGGTCGCACGATAGCCTTACAGTAAGGAGGTCGCTGGTTCGAGCCTTGGCTGGGTCAGTTGACGTTTCTGTGAAGAGTTTGCATGTTCTCCCCGTGTTCGCATGGGTTTCCTCCAGGTGCTCTGATTTCCCCCACAAGTCCAAAGACATGCGCCATAGGGGAATTGGGTAGGCTAAATTGTCCGTAGTGTATGAGTGTGTTTGAATGTTTCCCAGTGATGGGTTGCAGTTGGAAGGGCATCCGCTGCGTAAAAAAAAATATGCTGAATAAGTTGACGGTTCATTCCGCTGTGGTTATTACCACAGTGGATATATTTTTCTTATTATTGTTATTAGCAGTATTATTTATTTTACACATATTTTTATTTGTTTTAATAAAAACAAGCTTCGATTTGTCCACCTGTTGGGTTTTGGACTATATGGGGAATAGGACGTGTGTTTGGAAATAACTCCAACATTTTTTTTAACACACTTCTTTATTATTGTTCATTTATTTGTTTGCTGGAAATTAAAACTGAATTTAGAAATAGTTTTAAAACAAATCTTTGCGATTAACAAATGAAATTAAATATGTAGGCCAATGGGGTTTCCACCGTTTCCTTATACACCAAATTAAAGGAGTAAATTAAAGAGTAGAAGTAAAGTAACGAGAAAGTAAAGAGGCCGAATGGAGGAGGCTCATTCTTTATCCTCGTGCTGCAGATAATCTGTTTAACAGTTTTCTCGCTAGTAAAGAGTTCTGTTTTTTACACTAACAAAGTTCGCCATCTAAATAGCAAATGTGCCATGGCACGACGCAACTGACTCTTAAAGGCAATGGGAGACTAGACTCTAATTGGTTTAATGCACATTATGCTCAAAACACATCCATAACTCAAACGAATAAGCACAACCCTGTTAGACTATGCGCCACGGCACAGAGCATATTTTTCCATGCTTAAAATAGCACTAAGTGGATTCGGACAGACCCTTACTGCTTTTGCACCATGCACTTTAGACTTTGCGCCTAGATCTTTAAAATAGAGCCCATAATTAGAGGGAGTTAACTAACATGCATTATTATAGGTAAATAATGTATTCATACATTAAAAAATGGCAAAAATAGAATTTAACATCACTAAACTGGCACCTACTGTTCACACATCACTAATTTTAATTTTAATTAAATTTAATGAATCTAGTAGATGTAGCTATTTAAGGTAAAAGATTCAAGTTACCAGCTTTTTGCCTTGTAGTTGACACAAATGAATGTACAATCTCATATATTCTCAGTACATGTGTCCCATTTCACTTGTATTCTTTTTGACTGGAAATCATGCAATTTTAGAAATAATAGCGCTATTGAGGAACCCATTTACGCTGTTTCCAAGTTCTCCTTTCAGCTTGTTCCATTAATTGAAATGTCCTTGGTGTAGGATGACGTTCTTTGATATATCTGCATATACATATAAAACTGGTGAATCTCAACACTCACACACATCGCCAGTTGGCACAACCTTCCCTGCTCAAGTTCTGCCAGTCGTCTGGGATAAATAGCTCAATGCCTCAGCTCATTGAGAAACCTCATGGCTAAAGCGAATATAGCGTGCCTCCTCCATCCTGGCATTGGAGAGGTCCGGGAAAACTTGTAGTTTAAGGCCCCCTTTTTTTTCCCCAGAAGTTGACAGAAAAAAGCAGACATGTTTTCAACACAATCTGAGAGCACAGTTGAGCAACAGGGAGTCTGTAGCACTGTTTGGGATCTCTTGGCAGGCGTGCGGGGGAGAGGACGTGTTGTTTTTTGTTGTGTTGCATTCCTTAGTGATGTATGAATTGCGTTGGATCTCTGGTCTTGCTCTCATTCACGCTTGCTGCTTACGCATCATTTGTGTCCTGCTGTACATGCTGTAGTGATTTCTAAATTTACTTTGACTCATATTTTATATTGAATATATTATATTCATATTGCAGACAATACAACAAACATTATTTAATGTGTGCCTCATGATTTTTATATATTTATTTTAAAATAAACACTCCAATGTTGTCTCTTGCAACACATTTTTAAAAAAAAAAGTTGGAACAGTAAAGCATTTACCTCTTTGTGATATTGTAATTCCTTTTTACAACGCTTAGAAGACATTTAAAGACTAAAGACACCAAGAGATTAAGTGTTTCAGGTCTAATTTTTTCCCATTCTTTAGGTGTGCTACAGTACGAGGTCTATATTGTCACAGTTTGCACTTCAAAATGTGCCACACATTCTCTATTGGAAACAGGTTGAGACTGCAGGCAGGCCAGTCAAATACCTGTATCCTCTTCCTCCACAGCCAGGACTTTGTACTGTGTGCATCATGTGATTTTGCATTGTCTTGTTGAAGTATGCGTGGGAGTCTCTTGAAAAGAAGGCGGCATTTTGTACCTCCAAAATCTCATTTATAGAAAGGATTGACAAATTTATGTGTAATCTCTTTTAAGCATCTTTAAGTCCTTGCAGAACTTTGCGTTTTTGTTTGTGTGTGTTATCATGAGTGGCGTTTTGCTGGAATTTGACTTACCAGCTGCATGGAGTGGCCATGTTTTCTACCACACACAGCTGTGCACTTTACCTCCCTTTTGCTTTTCTGCGGTTCGCTGTCTGTTCCAGTGAAATCACCAAATGTGTTCCAACTGTAGATATGCATCTACAGCTGCAATTTAGGCTTATTAAAATTGTTGTATTTGGATGGACTAGAAATCTGAACGTCTGTCATTGTCGTATCTTTCATCCAATTTCATTTCTCATCTGTGCATTTATCAACCGCGGTACACAATTGGAAGGAAATATGGAGAAATGTGTATATATTCATTGTGCAAATTGCTGACTTAAAGGCGCCTATTATGCACCTTTTTACTCTGAAGTCCCTAGAGTGTGTGCGTGTGTGTGTGTGTGTGCGTGTGTGTGTGTGTGAAGTTTTAGCAAGAACTCTTTGAAAGTGCACCTCTTAGGCTTTGATCCAATTTGTGCCATTTTGGTGACTGTCGCTTTAAATTAAAATGAGATTGTGCTCTTTTCAAAAGAGGGTGGACCTACATGTGCCTAGGCATGGGCCGGTGTATAATTTTGACGATATATAACCATGCATTAGAACATAATGGTTTCACAGTATTGTGATTAGTGCCCTAAAATATATTCTTTTTAAAACAAAAACGTTTCCCCCTTTGAATACAATATATTAAAATATATCGAAAATGGTTATCATCCCATGCCTGCATATGTCTATGCATCAGCGCAGCAGCAGACTCAAAACAGGACTAATGTTATCTCTGTGAAAAAATGAAAATGTTTAGCCGCTGACTATATTTGCAGCAGATGAAAACTCAAATGGCGGACGACAGCTTTTTACTCAGTTTTAACTGTTTGGGAAAAAATGCTCCATAATAAATCTGAATTTCAGTTCTGAAGGCACTTCCTTAACACAGTGACACTGGCTCTGGGAACCCTTTTTTAAATGGTTAATCTTGTCAAGATAACAGCTTAAAAGTTTAACCTTTTTAATATTTGCTTGATCATCATTTTGGCTCAGCCCAATGGCCTAGAACCTTATGCAGTGTTTAAAAAAAAAAGAAAAAAAGAAAGAAATATAAACTGTTGTAATCTAATTGTTGTAAATTGTGTTTTCTTGTTTATTTTCTTATCTATAATTCAATGTATAATTGTATGTATGTACTGAAGGTGCAGCTGATGTGCAGCAAGGGGTTTGCTTCTTTAATAAACGATGACCATTCACGTTCATTGAAAAGTAAGAATCCACATGAAACAGTCCCTTAAAAGTGACGTTGCATCTTTAATTTGCGCTCAGGTGCGATTTGCACTTGCACTACAAGCATAGCGTGCCAAAGCCCAACCGAACCGTGCTCTGACACACCTCTTTCAGCAGAGCCAGGGCTGGTTAACTGAACCGCTCCTGGGCCCGATTCGGAGTACTCACACTTGTGAAATGAACTGGGAAAGGTGCCCGAGGTCAAAGACCGCATTTACGCGTTTTGAAAAGTTTTCACCTCATATAGCTTAAATAAACCTAAATTACACTTTCAGTTTTGATCGTACAGATAAGATCAATACATCAATAAAATCTGTTAGGTGTCCACTTTTCAATGTGTACACTCACAATGACAACAAACGTGTGTGCTTTTGCAAAACAAGGATAATAAACAGTGTAGCAAATCTGTCTTTTCTATCTACGTGAACTGTTTAAAAAAACGCTTCAGTAAAATGAGCTGAAACTAAGAAAACAAAACACAGATATGAAACGCATATCTATAGAAGGCTTGAAGTGTCTACTTTTAAATTCAGTGAGTGCATGTTGAAAACAAATATTGTTTCATAAAGTAATCAGTATGAGACCAACGCTACGTCTAGTTTCTCAGTCTAAGCCCATTAGAGTTAATGCTACCTTGCCTACGAGGCTTTGTTATTACAATCGCCTGCACGAGACGCGCATTACATGTAGACAGTGTTAGGAAAAACTCATCATTAAAATGAACTGAAAGGAAAATTGTTTTAACCCAGTATTTTCAATGGAGTTTTCGGGGTCACCTGCTGCTAATGACGGCGTCTGTGTTTTAAACAGTTTCTTCTCTATTTACGTTTTATCAACCAAATGAATGCTTAAGCCTATTTAGACCCAATTCTACCCCTTAGCCCTTCCCCTTAGCCCTACTCCTCATTTTGCTCGTGCCCGTGAAGGGGTAGTGGTGTTCCAATTCTCTTTAGCTTGAAGGCAAAGGGCTAATTGTAAGAGGTATACACCCTTTCAAACAAAGATTTTTTTAGGACCACACTCGAAACCAAGTGATAAGAATAATTTCCCAGAATACACCAGCCACAGCTGCACCCGTAAGTAAGGAGATCCACAAATTAGTATTTTATTTGTCATTATTATGAATTTTTACAGCAAACAAACACATTTATAGATTCATAATGGCGTTCGTGTTTTATTGTCATGCTTTAAAAAAAAAAAAGCTAAAATTAAAACTGCTAAATTTCGCAATATATTCGCAGTCTATAATCCCAATAATAACGTCTGTACAGCAGTCCCACAGTATTCTGGCACTCGATAACACTGGAATGAAAGTCTAGTGGCTGTCAATGGGCTTTTTACAGTGTCTGATATAATGTTATTGTTGTCTTTGGTGTGTTTACATAATGAATATGGCCACTGTGTAATTGCAATCTTGCAATCTTATTCAGAGCTCGAAATTAACTTTTTTACTTGGTAGCACCGGTGCTCCCAACTTCAAATATTTAGGAGCACCAGAAAAAATTTAGGAGCATCCACCAAAAATGATTGAGCACCGCTGCAAATTGCTTTTTAAGGGATTTATTGTATTTTAAAACAACATTAATAGGACTGACAAAAACCAGAAAAAACTATCTAACTAATGCTGCGAAGACATTGATATTTGTGTGCAATAATTCCACAATGAATGTCTAATAATTATAGAATATTAATGATGATGAAAATGACAATAATAGTAAAAATGAATTATATTTCTCATTATGATACTGCCTTGAATGTGCATGAATGTAGGTTATCTGCTATAAAAAGTCTATTACTTTATGAAAAATAATTGTATAGTTTGCATCAAACAAAAATGAAGCATTGCAGTAAGAAATATTTATTTTGTACTGCTGTTTTTATATGCATGTCAATTTAATAAATAATATTTCTGCTACAAAACAAACAAAAGATTATAATAAATCATTCAATTCAATGATGAAAGCTGCAAAGCAGTCATCAGTAAATAAATAAAAAAATAAAAATAATATACACCTCAAAAAAGAATAGACAAAAGAAAGAAAGTAAAGTCTCACTTCTATCACTTTAAAAGATTTGGTTTCAGTTTGTGTCAATTTAAAGGTTCAGTCTGAGATGATCTTCATTTTTCTGTGTTAGTGGAAAAGCTGGCGAGTCAGCCGACCCAATTTATGAGCAGGCAGCGCAAGATTCTTGCGATGACCACCGGCGGAATACCGCTGTTTGTTATGAGACGCAGTTTCAGTGTAAACTTAGTAAAGGCGAGCTTCTTTGGCGATGATATGTACAGTATTAGATTTGACTTTTAGCGGACATTTGCGCTGAACACGCAGTGAATGCAACGCATGGAGATTCGGGCGCCTTCTCCATGAAGCGCGTACTCGATTGATCTCAGCTGGTGGATCATTATTCACCACGTGACGTGTCATGATCGCTCTCATCTGCACCTCAACTTTAGGTGGGGTTTGCAAACCTGTGTGCTTTAAGTTTTTACTCTTCAGCCGTTTGCATTTCCCGTGGTCATAAAAGCTCCTTCCCTGTCATCTGACAGCGGAATACCTTGAGTGATTGACAGCTAATATGAACCAATATAGCGGCAGGGAAGGGCGATTCAGCACGTTTTTACAAAAAATCAAAACAGGTCGCACTACAACCATTATCAGCAGTCGCACTAATGCGCCCAAATATATTATGAGGTCGCATAGATTAATTTTCGGGCGCATATGCGACCAAAATGGTCGCAATTTCGAGCCCTGTTATTGCACCATTAGGTCGTTATGATGACGTAATGTATGCCTTCAGTGATTTCCTGAAGATAAATACCAAAACATAGCACAACTGGAATAACTCCAGCAGTCATGATCGTCTGATCCCATATGAAGCAAGAGATTGCGAGGACATAAGATGACATGTGCAGGTGATGTAGTGCTGTCCCAATTCTTAGGGGTACATTTTGAAGCCCTTCCCCTTAATCCTCAGTTGTAAGGGCCAAGTGGAAGAGGTAGGGGTACAAAATAGAATTGGGATTGGGTGTTTACTTACTGTATTTGAATTACATTACATAGCTGTAAAAGGAACCTTATCAAATTGAAAATAGCCGCATAAACCTTTCACAGAAGTTCATCATTGGCTGAAAAACACTAACTGTGCATCTAGCCCATTGAATTGGCTCCATTTAGTTTTTTTTTACTGTGTCAATTTTTAAGGCCAAAAATTAAGACAGGAACTTATTGTACTCATCCAGATATACATATCCACTTATTGAACCCTTTGATTTAAACTTTGAAAATTTAAAGGCAGCTTACTAGGTAATCTGTTTCCTATTGCTTTTTTTAATGAAGAATGCAAACATTAAAGCTTCCAGATGTTTGAGATTATATGTGCGTTAGCCATTTATAATTTCAGATCTGGCAAGTGTTTTGATCCACCCGTAAGCAATTACAATGGGTGTAGATTGATATCTGCCATTATTCGATGTTTCTTATTGCTCTCATGTCAATTTGAAAGCAACACAGAGCGAAGGCTGTTTACTAAAACACTTTTTTCTTCATCACCCGAGCTCCTCGACATTCGACTTAAGCTGTCGGTTAATGACGGCCAATCAAAAGACAAGGACATTGTTTATACAATTCCAGTGTTTTCTGCTATGATAAAAATCATTGCATTAGCAGCAGATTGTGAAACCGTATGATGCTGTGAACCCACTTCCCTCACACTTTTAAAGGCTGTAATGTTTTTAAGCACCTTTTATCTGAGCTGTAAATAAACGGAAAAATGTCCTCGTCGTTTCTTTTGGACGATCTTCAGTAATTCTTCTCCACTGTTTAGAGAAACCAGAAAAATTATATAGTCTTTCTCTCCCCAGAGCTATTCATCTGGCCCATTTTTATTGAGTTAGCCATGTTAACAAAGCACGTTCTGAAGGATAGGAAGACATAATTCGCTTTTATCTATTGAATTTATCGACCGATTTCATTTTAATTAAAATCAACATTTCTGCACAGCACATTCTTTGCCATGTTATACAGCTCATTTCGGATGATGTCAAGCGGTAGTTATTTCAATCCGAGGCATTGATTGATGTTCTCTGAATTTAATTACTCATGTTTTCCACCTAGAAAGAGCCAGAGGGCAGAGCCAGTGATTCGATTAGAGAGTTTGGAGGCATATAACATTTGACGGGTCGCTTCAAACACACCCAAAATAAATGGGTTTAATATTCAACGTATATAGCAGTCTTAAATCTCCACCGGCGGATCGCGCTGGCGTTCTTCCTATAAGCTCATGATATGTAATGAAGTACGCTGGTATTGGAGTTTTAACAGCAGGATGTCTTGTGATATTCCAAAACATTGGCAAACGAGTGCTATAAATGTCAAATATATCTGTAAAGGCTCATATATCATCTCTAACACGCTTGGTAGGAATTCATCTCATTCTCCGAGGCAGTCATAAACGAAAACTGTAGGCGGTCTTTATTTTATTTGCGGTATTATGGAGTTGCATGAATTTTGTTTTTTTTTGTTTTTAAATTATTGATTATCTTAATTATAATTCTTTGTATTTGTGGTTTTTTATGCCAAAGGAAAACCTGTTCTACTTTAGGTGCATTCATGCAAAGATCAAAGTTATGTGTGCAGTTTTTATCCTGATGAGTTTCTCATCTCACCAGACCAAGATACTGTTACATAATGCATTATAACTCAGTGCTATTGTTTATTAGCACAGGAGATTCAAGATGATTTTTGGGTAATTTGTAAATTACATTTGTCACCTTATTTTCTTTGTGTTTTATATTTCAAGCTTTTTTGTTCTACGAAACTGGCATTTTTGTGACCTTTAGAGATGTGAAAATATGACCACCAGTTTTTATAAACCCAAATGTTTTTGTTTGTTTGATTGAGTGAATTCTGTGATTTTTTTTTTATTTTTTTTTTTATTTTTCTTCTTCTTCTTCTTCTTTATTTCTTTATTTCTTTGTTTATTTAATTGGAATTTGTTTAACTCGCATGTTCAACATTTGTAAAACATAATTTCAAACAGAAAAAAAACGTAAAACTACTTATCTGAAGCTTTTGTTGAATAAATTTAACAATTTGCTTTTTAGATTTTAGATTAGAATGGTTTTATTTTGAAGTTAATAATAAATGGTAAATGTTTTATTTAGTCAAACACAGCATTAAATTGGTTTTTAGTGCTTTGATTTATTATATATTTTATTTTAATCTTATTTTGCATGTGCATTCATCACTTATTTTATTTATTTATTTATTTATTCATTTTTATTTTGAAAGTGCAGTCATCTAATTTATTTATTTTATTTATTTAATTTTATTTAATTAATTTTATTTTGCAAGTGCAGTCACTATTGTTTCATCACTTATTTTATTTATTTATTTATTATTTATTTACAATTTTTATTTATTTTATTAATTTATTTGATTTATTTATTTTCATCACCTATTTTATTTTTGTTATTTTATTTTCCAAGCGCAGTCACTATATTTTCATCTCCTATTTTTGTTTTATTTCATTTATTCATTCTTTTCGGCTTAATACCTTTATTAATCAGAGGTCACCACAGCGGAATGATTGCCAACTTATCCAGAATATGTTTGACACAGCAGATGCCCCTTCAGCCGCAATCCATTTCTGGGAAGCACCCATACACTCTCATTCACACACATACACTACAGTCAATGTAGCTTACCCAATTCACCTGTATTGCATGTCTTTGGACTTATGGGGGAAACTGGAGCACCCCGAGGAAACCCACTCGAACACGGGGAGAACATGCCAGCTCCACACAGAGATGCCAACTGACTTACCCGGCACTCAAACCAGCGACCTCCTTGCTGTGAGGTGACAGCGCTACCCACTGCGCCGCATCGCAACGCCCTATTTAAAATTTATTTATTTATTTATTTAATTATTTATTTTATTTTATTTCATTTTATTTTGCAAGTGTAGTCACCATTGTTTCATCACCTGTTTTTATTTTATTTTCCAAGCACAGTTACCATTGTTTCAGCACCTATTTTATTAATTAATTAATTTATTTATTTATTTATTTATTTATTTATTTTGCAAGTGCAGTCACCATTGTTTCATCACCTGTTTGGTTTGATTTTATTTATTTATTTATTTTTCTTTTAAATCCTGGCTTATGGATGGCCTATGATGTCTGTTTTCCACCGCTTCGGGTCTTATTTACATAGGTTGAGTTTTCATAACATAATCATTCTCACTCACTGCTGAATGTAGCTGCCATAGTTGTTACATTCCTTTTGCCAGGATCATTTTTTCAAAACGATAGTAAATGACCTTCATGATCCTTTATAAGTGCTTCAACTCCCATTGGTTTCCTCTTCCGAGGTCAAATTTCAGCACAACAAAAAACAACCAACACAGAAGAGCTTAAAGAAAAACAGACTTTCAATCACATGGGAATTAACCTGTTTAGACCTGGATAATCATCTGTCTTTGTGGCTTTTTTGAAGCTGTGAAATATAAATACCCATCATTTTTGTTAATAATGTTTTATGTGCTTTCCTAATGGCACACAATAAGCACTATATAATTAAAAATGAAGTAATTTTGGCAAATAATTGGTACAATGCTTTTATTTAATGCCAGACTTTAAAACAACTGTTCAGACCTGTTCACCGGGCACTGGAGTGTCTGGTAATGCATGTGTTTTAGCGATCAGGTCAGAATGAATGTGATTGAGCACGTTAGCTTAGAACATTGGCATAAAAAAAGAAGAGTGTGTCCTATGTTTCTCTTTGCTGTGGATTAGCCTCAAGGTTTTGGCTTGGCGGAGATCCATTCATCCTGTCTGCGTATTTACCTCAAAATGCCAAGCTCCTGGTAATCATGACGATTCGTTTCTTGCACATTGTTTGCTGTGATATGAATGGCATTTGTTTCTATAAACTTGTTTCATTTTGCACAAGGCAGCGCTAGGTTTGTTTGTTCATGTTTAGCTCACTTGTACAAGCATGACCGAAACTTTCTGTTTCAGCAAATATTTGTGTGATGCTTGGAAAAGCTGTACTACTTGGTTATTGAAAACATTAATTGAGCATTTGCCTGAAAATCATTGCTTAATATGTGTTGTCAACACATTTTAATTTTTTTTTGTGTGTAAAATTTATGCTTGCTTTGTCTTTGATTTTAGCAAATGGACTGAAAATAAGAGCTAGTGGTAAAAAAAATGAGAGCAATTTCAATTATTTATACACAAAAATTGATGTTACTAAATCCTTTTTAATATATATTTATAAAATATTGAATAAATGAAATTAAAAACTTGAGTTTATTGCATCTTGTTTGTTGTAAAAAAAAAAATGGTTGACATTTAGCGAGTTTTACTAGCGATTGGATGGAAAATGAGAGCAGGTTTCAATATTTTTTTACATAAAATGTGGTTTTATGTATTTCGGATGTTTGTAAATCTTTTTTAATGTATGTACAGCATATGAAATATTGAATACATGGAATTAATGAGTTTATTGCATCTTTTGTTGTAAAAAAATGTTTAACATTAAATTGATGCTTGTCTTTAACGTTAGCAAGTTTTACTAATGAGTAGATGGAAAATCTCCTTTTTAATGTATATTTATAGAATATTGCATACATGGAATTGAAACTTTCAAAGTTTATTACATCTTGTTAGTTGTAAAAGCATGAAATAGATTTTTTTATTTTTTTTTTGGTCTTTAAAGTTAGCAAGTTTGACTAGGGAATGGACTGAGAAAAAAAAAAAACAGCAAGTGCTAAAAAATTAGACCAAATTTCATTCATTCATTTTCTTTTCGGCTTAGTCCCTTTATTAATCTGGGGTGGCCACAGTGGAATGAATCGCCAACTTATCCAGCATGTTTTACGCAACGGATGCCCTTCCAGCTGCAACCCATCACTGGGAAACAACCACACACACTCATTCACACACACACTAGACTATTTTAGCTTACCCAATTTACCTGTACCGCATGTCTTTGGACTTGTCTTTGGACTTGTGGGGGAAACTCCACACAGAAATGCCAACTGACCCAGCCGAGGCTCGAACCAGCGACCTTCTTGCTGTGAGGCAACAGCACTACCTACTCGCCATATATATACATTTTTTTTTCTTTTGTATTATTTTTTAATTAATTAAATGTTTATTTATTATATTTCATTTATTTTTTATATATTTTATTTATTTTAAAATATTTTGTTTCATTATATATATATATTTTATTATTTTATTTTTTTTCATTAGAATTAAAAAGGCAAAAAAGTTACCAACTGAAATTGATTGTGATTTAATAAATATTGTTTTAATGTAATGTTAGTAAATGCATTCTGTAATAGGATCTTACTGTAAATTGTTTCTATATTTTATTATTATTATTAATTAAATGTAGCAGTGCTTGATTTGTATGAAACCCTGCATTTTTCCAGTGCACCCTGCTCACTGTCAGTATGAATTGCTTTGGTATGAATGCTGAAAAACATCTCAAAACACACTTGCAATATACTGGAGCAAAAATTGTACAAGCCAAGTGATGCGTCAAATTTAATTGGCAAATTGTGTTTTTCAATGGATTTTAACAACTTGTGCCCTTCATCATTACTCTAGCACGTTTTCCCTTGTTAGGACAATCCCGTACTATACCCTCTTTGTGAAGAAGAGACTAGTCATCACTGAAAATAGCCAGCGCTCCAACTGTTTAAGTTCCCTGCATTACTGACAAACTCTTTCCAGCTTGATGAATAATAGCGCTGTCACTCTGTCTTTGCCACGCACTTATCCTTTTTTTTTAAAGATAATTTTGACAATATTCATTTGCCCCTGCCATGGTTTCAGGGGGTTTTGCGTTGAATAGGTGCCAATAGTGCGAATGCAGACTACTGAGGATTTGGCTTCCTAAGGAGAAACAGATGTTCGCTTTGGCCTGAATTAAAACAGGATGGCCGAGACACAGGTTGATGATGTATAGGGCTTTGTACTGTGTCAACATCTTATGTGTGTGTGCCTCCGCGTTGATCCTGTTAAGTGTGTTAATGGGTCTGCAACCATGGACCTAATGATTATTTAAGAGGAACACGAGTGCTGATACATTTTGCATCAATGTGGGTTTTTCATGCCTAAATCAGAAGCATAAAAGCTCAGACTGTGGAGAATTCTGTAAATTATTAGACTGGTAGGGTGGTTTTATTGCTTTTTCCCTTATATTGCTGTGGAATCTGTCTGTATTTATGAATTACAGGGGACAAGAACATTCAAGTGGTGTATATATAATTTTTATATGCTTATATGCTCATATATATATATATATATATATATATATATATATATATATATATATATATATATATATATATATAATTGTCTTTATTTTTCTCTTTTATAGTTTACTTAATAATAATTTTTTATTTTTTATATATTTATTCATATTTATTCATTTGATTTTTTTAATTATAATTTTATATTGAATTGTTTTATTCATATTTATATATTTTTATTTTTTTTCATATTATTTTTTTCTTTATAATATTTTTTTTCTTTTTATGCATTTATTTTACTTTTTATTTATTTGTTTTTCATTAATATTTATTATTATTTTTTTATTTTAATAATATGCCAACTGAAATTAACAATGATTAATAAATACAGTTTTAATGTAATGTTAAGTAATGCATTTTATTACATTAACTAATAGGATTTTACTGTAAAATGTTTCTGGTTTTGTACTATTAATTAAATGTAGTTGTGTGCAATAATACATCTGTGATTGTACTTCAGGAAGGGATATTACTGAACTATGTCATGTCTAATACAAAAAATTATAGGGATATTTATTGCTTTAAAATTTGAATTATAGAATATAAAATATGTGTTTTGTTTGTTTATTATAAAGTGGCATACAGTACTCAATATTGTCAGTTTTGACATCGTTTAAACAACAATTAGGATATGATTATGATAATATCGCACACCCCTAATTCACACACTTCTTGTAGGAAAAACTAGTTGGCTTTAAAGAAAAAAATCAAAACAAATGGCATTTTTGTAAATTTGCCTTATCTCAAATAAATATGTTTGCTTCATTTTTATACTGGAAGAATTTCAGATTTCATTTATCAGTGTCTGTTGTATTTTCCCGCACCAAAGCTATAAATTCCCAGCATGGCTAAACTGTGCTTATTTTAATTCTTTATGTTTTTTATGGAAAGACATTAAATGTGTTAAATGGCATGATTGATGTGCAGTGGATAATGAAGTTAAGCACGGATTGTCAAGAAACTGTTTATGTGGGTTTGCATAGGAAATTGTACATGGTTTCCACAAAACCGCAGTCTGTGTTTTTTCCTCCTTTAGTTGGTTAACCATTTGCCTGTTTCAGGCTTTTCAGTGTATATTTTACTGGCAGTGCTTTGCGTTTCTGTTTTACCGTCTTGCTTTATGCACAATTTGTGGTCATTTTAACTCCTACTTTATTCTCCCATTAGGAGAAGAGACGGTAATTTATTAGACCTCTAGGATTTTAACTAGCAAAAGGAAATGTTAGATGTGTTACAGCACCAATCATTTTCTATTGCTAACAGCTGGATATTTAGGAGTTTGGATTCCAGTGACATTGTACTATTACAATCTCTAATAGGCGTCTGAATTTTATATTTTTATATCCCAGATTGGGCGACATGGTGGCTCTGTGGTTTGCACTGTCTCCTCACAGCAGGTCGCTGGTTCGAGTCCTAGCTGGATCAGTTGCCATTTCTGTGTGGAGTTTGCATGTTCCCCCATGTTGGTGTGGGTCTCCTCCTGATGCTCCGTTTTCCCCCACAGTCCAAAGATATGGCCTATGTGAATTGAATAAGCTAAATTGGCCGTAACATATGTGAGTGACTGAAAGTGTATGGGTGTTTTCTAGTACTGGGTTGCAGCTGGATGGAGCTCCGCTGCGTAAAACATATGCTGGAATAGTTGGTGGTTGGATGTCGACCTCTGATGAAAAAAGGAAATAAGCTCAAGTAAAATTAATTAATGAATACCTCAGATTGACTATCCACTTCACAGACTACTAGGGTTATTGATGTAACATTGTTTTTAATTATGTGACCCATGGCAAAAATTTTAATTAATTTCTTTTGTCTTCCATAGTTATCGTCTTGTATAAACTGCTGTTATTAAATTTTTACATTTTTGAGCCAAATGTTAAAACTGACCTAAGGTGTGACTGCCTCAAACATACAGAAACCCAATGAAGCCCACTGGAACGCTTAAGTTTGCATCACTTTTTTGCAATTACATCGTAATCTTGACAAATTACAGTATATATCAAAGTCTAAGTTTCTGAATACCTTCTTTTATTTAAGTTTCGTAGAAAATGTAATAGATTCAGAGACATTTACACTCTCCATACAACCTGTGGAAACATTTACAGTTACGTTTTTTTAACCATAATTTTGTAGTCTAAACATAAAGCAGTCATGATAAACTATATATCATTTGAAAGCTTAAAATGTCTAGCTTCTATATCTGATGACTGATTTTAGATGGATAATTCTGCACAACTGTTATTTTTTTTAATTTGCAACAAAGGTACTCATCAAAGTTGTAAAGCATTACTTTGCTACAGCAATCCACAGGTACAATTTTGTTTAAATGTTTTTGAGACTAAATTCAAATCAAATACCATCAAACTGCCCCTACTACTTTAAAGTTTTATGTCTAGTTTAGAAATATTGTCAAAAGTATAAAATGCAGTTCATATTTTTCAAAACTAAAGGCAACCCTTGTATGGTCAGCAATGGAAACTGAATATCATCTGTTGGTGATGTTGACACTGCAGCCAATCAAAATCTTACTAAAAGCTCAGTTTTTGAGATATCAACTTCAAATTTGATATATAATTTGCGCAAATACTCTTAGATTTTAAATGTTAGGCTAATATATGTTTTTTAAAATATATTTGATGCATAACATATACGTTTATTGTGCACCAAACAGAAGATTGAAAATCTTTAAAGTTGAACATGTCATTATCGTGTCCATGTTCAAAAGCTGAATGTAAACATTAAGGGGTTAATAAATACATCAGGCCTAATTTTAATGTTAGGCAATCTTTTTTTCATCCATTTATTTCTAAAAACATAGGAACTTGATACAACTGGTCACTAAAAACCACGTCCTCTGGTGTGACACTTTATGCCAATTTTAAATTAGCTATTCTACTGAAAGCTTTAAAGATGCCATATACCACTTTGTTTTTTTATATGCTAAATTGTTCTTTTATATCTAAATAGTAGTTATATGGCTTAGGTAAGTTTAAAAAAATCTCCAAAAACTGTTTTATATGTTCATTTACTACTCACTAAAATACACATGGAATTAGAAGGTCCATAATTGACCATATTTGGATCGTGTCATGAATATTAATGAGCTATGCTCTGATGTGCAGCTCTCACAGACACACACAGCATGATATAAACTAAACACAGACAAATATGAAACCATCTGACTAATGTTAACCTATTTTGCTTACGGGATCTGTAGTGGATAAAGGTTAAATTATAATTAAATTGACAAAAGAGATCGATAGAGATGTATTGTTGTATTTTTGAGCTATATTGTCAAACAAAGCTAGGAATTAATATCAAATCAAATATCAAGTACCTGATTTTTTTTTTTTTTACACATTTAATTTTTTTGAACCAATATATAGATGTTTTGTCTTTGAACACCGATATTTATTAAAAATGTCCAGCTAATTTCATATAAAATAAATAGCATAAGATAATTGTCTGACAATGAAGATAAATCCCTCCCATGCTATTTGTTTATTATTAAGAGTTGTCTGTGCATATAAATACAATATTAATGTTATTAATTTTTGCTATTTCACACCATATGGCATTTTTACAGCACAGTATAGTAAAAGGATAAGTTAGTAACTTAGTATATTTCCTCAAACATCAAACTACATAAAAATGATTCAATGACCTAATATTCAGTGCATCACATACTATTTATCGCAGAAACAACGCAGCTGAAGCAGTATGTTGTGATGACACAAACAGAAACCGCAGCCAGCACATGGTTATCTGAAACAGCATGTCTGCGGTTTCTATTTGTTTGTTCTTTGTCCATGCACTAGAATGAGCAGCATGCATCCTGATTGTCTAACATTCGGTGAAATCCTGCAAGAAAGTGCCTCAAATTATAACAGGAAGGCTATTCTCCTCTGACTTTGGCTGCTATAAACAAAAATGTTAATTTATGTACTGGCGATATAATAATAATAAATATAATAATAATAAAATAATATATAATAATAATTATAATATATATTTATAATATTATAATCATAATATAATATAATAATATTATAATTTAAAAAAAAATTATATATATATATATATATAATATATATATATATATATATATATATATATATATATATATATATATAATTTTTTTTTTTTTATGATTTTATATTATTAACTTGTTAATATTAATTGATGTAATTGCAAAGCCTTGATTTTAGTAAGGTTAGTACACAGTCATATCCATAAATCCAATGGAAGCTATTAATAATTGACTATTTATTTTGGTGTTTCGGTTTTCGGCCTTTGTTTCCTCTTCGTTTTTTGCGTTTGGCCAAAAATGTTGTTATTCAAAAATAGTGTTTTACCAAAAAAAAGAAAAAAAAAAGCATTCTTTATAGCTTATTCATCAACTACCCACATAAATCATGTTGCTACATACTTCTTTCAGTTCAGGAGATTCAAATTCTACCCACTCTGTTTTCTTGCTTAATCGCAGGGAAAAACTTGGTCACCCGATACCCTATAAGTCTTTGACTCTCCAACAAATTGGATGTGAAAGGAAAAAAAACCTCTTTGTCTGAGAAAACCCAATAACTATCGCTAAAATCACCCTGTTGACATGCAAAATATATTTCCCGCCTAACTCGATCATTTGTTCCCAAGCAACAACTTCTAGACTTGATTTGGTGTTGTTATAAACCTCTTTCCAGAGGTCGGTGCCTCCAGGATCGATTTTTCAGAAAAGGGGAACGTGTTCATTCATTCATCCCATTCCTCATTCATGTCCTTCGGCAGTAAACGTGTCACTGTTTATAAAGCGACCCAAGTGGTCAGTCTGTGCACTTGACATATTTTCCTGGGAAAAAAACAAAACAAAATCCTCCCGTTAGTGTGCAAATCGTATGTCTGCTGAGGATTCCAGTAGTCAACGGCCTTTCTTCATCGTTGATCTGGCTGGTTTCCAGAGGTGTGGTATGGTTTGAGTTAATGCGCTCAACGGATGACCGTAAACGTGGATTCTGTATAACAACTTATCGACGTGCGTGTTCTCTGTAATTTCCGGGGTTGTCAGGATGAGAGACATCACACCGGTTCCATTCAGTGCCAGTCCTCTTTAACACGCTTCTAAAGATACCTTGACTTCCTCCGCCTGCTGTATATTGAAGCCAGACGGCGTAGATTTCTTGGTTATCCTCTCGGGTTTGTGTTTGTATGTTTGGGGCTGCACACATCTTTTCTTTGTTTGGTTTAATTAGCCTTATCGCATGCTGGCTCAAAAGAGATATGGTCAGATATTTAGATGGATCGGATAAAGGAATTGGTTGCTGAGTATCGAGAAAGAGGAGACAGATCCTTCCACATGCGATTGCCGGCCAAAAAGGAGGCACAGAACTGCATCTAACCACAACCACATGGGCTTTGGGGGGTCTTTTCTTTTCTTTTTTAGAAATCTTGTCAAGACAACAAAGCAGTCAGCAATTTCTAATGTCAGTGAGCATGTGCGATGACAAAAATTGAGATGTTCATATTTGCATTTTAGGTTTGGGGATTGTGAATATGATGAAAAAACAAGACCTCACACGATAATGACATACATCATCTTCAGCAGGTCGTTTCAAGTATTTTGGATCCAAAAGTGTTTAGTGATTAAAAATGTGTGTATGTGAATAATGATATTGAGAAGGATGTTGGCCATTGTAAACCATCTGCTCGTTTAAACTGGGAGACTTGATTTGACTGCATCATGTTTGATTTAATCATTTTGAAACCTCTGATAATGTGGAACATGGAACGAAGTAACCGAAATGAAGATTATTAAATTAGTTAAAGCAATAATGCAGGTTTGATGTGCACAATTTAGTTTGTTTTGCTTAAGACATGGCTTGACCTTTGGAGAAAATTGAGTTTTTGGACAAATTGTTGTGCACATACACATTCTACCATTCAACAGGTATTTACTTTTGTGTGTTTGAGTGTGTGGTAAGCATTTTATTGCACGAAACTTGAAATCTTCAATTGTTTACATATCTTAATTTACTGCAGATTCATATATTGAATTCATGCAATATCAATTAGGGTTGCAACAACGAATCAATTAAATCGATTATTAAAAGTTTCTGCAACGAATTTCATAATCTGTGACCGCACTCTGCCTTTTTCGTGCACTAACACCAGCAGAATTCAGCCCCTCATAGACAGTACAGAGCAAAAAAAACAAGCGGGGGTAACATTCGAGGAAAGATACATGGCGATGGCAGAGAAGTGAGATGGATCCGTCAGCGCCACTTCAGAGGCGTTGCTCGCTGCAGAAGTCGGGACCAGCTTAATTTTTCAAGCGCCGATGGAAGCGTCAGCCAATCAGATTGCTGTATGCAAATACACCAGCTAGACAGTGGCCTATTGCTGACTGAATTTCATTGGCTGACCCTTCTATGATGATCACTTCAGCCCCAACTTCAGACACGCCTTGAGTCAAGCGTTGACACTGAAGCCCTGTGTGAATGGGGCGTAACTTTGTAAAAGCCAATGTCTCCCTTTGCATCGGACTTTGAGGGTATTCTATTAAAGATGTTGTTTATGTTCACACAGCTACATTACACATCAACTAAAGTTTAAAATATAATATCGTAGTGGACCACCCCTTTAACATCTCTGAACGTTGCTGTAGGTGGTTGAGAGAGCTCTCAGATTTCATCTAAAATATCCCAATTTGTGTTTTAAAGATGAACAAATGTCTTAGAGGATTACAATGACATGACGGTGAGGAATTAATAACAGAAATTGAATGTTTGGGTGAACTAATCCTTTAAAAGCTAATTTTCATTTTTGGGGTAAACCGTCCCTTTAAGTGCATTTTTATTACGTAGACGTGTACTAGTGGATTTTTCACTGGCTTGTTTGTGACCTCTGTAAAGAGCCCCATTGAGACTAACTAAACTTTGGCTCTTCAACATTTACATGACTAGACAGTTCAGGAGCTTAAAGATCTGATCCAGAAATTTTTCTTCTACAGGAAAAAAGTCGATCCGAGCCAGTCACAGACGTTGACCTGTGCACATTATGTCTTTAGAGCAATATCCTTTTTCAAGACAAATCGCCTTGTCCTCTGTACCTAGTACAATTATATCATAAATGCCATAGCCAATTCAGCATGTTAGGTTTAAGTTAGAGCCCCAAGGCAGCTCTACCAACTATGAAAAAAGAGAGCGTAACAGGAAAAGCATTTTACTCCAGCGAGAGAAGGAAAAAACAAGATGAATTACACCTTTCCTAAAAAAAAGTACAGTTCCTTCTTCCAGATTATCTGCAATTTTTGATAAAAGCCACTTTTTCTTTCTCAGGTCTGCAAAGCATCCTGCGGCTTGACAGAGATATTTTTAGCAAGGCTATAGGAAGTTCCTCCAAATATGACGTTTGGATAAAACACAAAGAATGACATAAAATATTGAGAACAAAAAGAAATCCAAGCACTTTTCAGAGGTAACTGTTCTTCGTAATTTATGCCTTCCTGTAACCGTATTCCCAGAAGGCGATGTGTTTTGGAGACATAACACTAGTATTTTCCGACAGCCGTTCTCCTCTCTTGAACTTTTTGGCTAGGGCTTTGGTTCTCACTGCTTGCTTGAGTAACCAGAACGTCGTGACAAACATACGCTTCACCTCTTGCCGATGAACGGTTTATGCAGAACCAAGTTTTGACAGATAACTTGCTGCGGCGTTGCCATAGATTATATAAAGTGAGTTACATAAAGGAAGCAGATCGCCCAAACATCGGTTTTTATTATAACACATGGGGTTTGAGATTGTATGCGAACCCCAGGTGTTGATATGTGAAGGACACAGAGAACCGCAGAGCACTGCGATGGATGTCAAACTGCTGTTATTGAAAGTTTCGGTGATTCCTAAATATTGCAACATCATATGCTCAGGGGTTCAATTCGGGGATTCGAGAAAATGACTTTAGTGTGAGGTATAGTGTTATAAATAATGATTGCTGGAATAGTAGCGCTTGATAGCGGTTTCATATTTTGTTCTAGACTGTATCTTGAACAACTTCCAAACAATTCCCCACGTATTTTTGCTTCCATTTGATTCTTTGAGAGAGACTAGCAAGCAGTTTCTGATCACATATTACAATGTAAACATGGGATGAAAGGGTTTTTTTTTTTAAACCATAGACAGATGCAGTCAACACATACTCCCACAGAATGACATTAGATCGTCCGTAAGCGATTTCGTTTGTAAAGTTGGATGGCTCCAGATTGAGATTCCTCTCTCTCTCTCTCTCTCTCTCTCTCTCTCTCTCCTTCTCTCTTTCTCAAGCAGTTTATTGCAAACAGAAGTGAAGTGAAAACAATAGAAGAAGACCAAGAGGCAGAGCAAAAAAGCAGGAATTAGTGCCAAAACTCAATACAGAGATTATATTTCTGGAATATTTTAGGTTTCTTGAAACATTTCCAACTTGCCAGAGCCTTGGAATTGTCTTGGATTTCTGTAAAGCATTGATTTTTTTTTTTTTTCCTTTTTTTATGTGGCTGATACTGTGAACCTGTTGTAATGTAATGTAATGTAATGTGTCATACACCCAAAGCACTTCACAATCATGTGTGGGGTCTCTCCACACCACTTGGATGATGCAACAGCAGCCACAGGACAACAGCTCCAGCGTGCTCAGCACACACCAGCTATTAGAATGGAGAGACAGTGATTCAGCCAATTTGGTGGATGGAGAGGATTTGGAGTCCATGATGGGCCAATGAAGGGAATTTGGTCAGGACACCGGGGTTACACCCCTACTCTTTATGAGTAGTGCCATGGGATTTTTAATGACCTCAGAGAGTCAGGACCTCGGTATAACATCTCATCCGAAAGACGACACTCACTATAGTGTCCCCTTTACTACACTGGGGAATTAGGACTCACGCAGTCTGCAGGTTGAGCGCTCCCTGCTGGCCTCACTATTTTACTATCGATTTTTACCATGTAGTCTCCCATCAAGGTATTGACCAGGCTTAGCCCTGCTTCACTTCAGTGAGTAATCGATCCTGGGCTGTAGGGTGATCGGTCTGTGGCTGTTCATGTTTGTATGCTGGTATATATGTAAAACACCACTGGTTGGTTAACCGTGACTGGAAAATTTGATGGTTAGGAAAGTATTTTTATTTCAAGTTTTTCACATTTAAATTAATGCAAAATATAGCTAATTTAGTGATGATGATGGTGATGATTTTTTCAGGTGAAACCTTTAACATTTTACTGTTACACATTTGAAATAACAAATATTTTGGTAAAATTAGGTATTTAACACTAAAACTACTGAAGTGGTCCATGGTTTCCATTACAGCTTTTCATTCAAAACATTCAGTCATTGTTATTAATATTTTTTTTGTTGTTCTTTTTAATAGCAGGTTATAATCGTAACTGAATTATAATAGTGCATACTTTTCTGTAATAATAGTAGTGCTGTGTGTTTATTTTACCCTTTAAGGTGATTTACTGACTGACTGACTCACTGACAAGGCTGTGTGATGCATGAGGCCAGCAAACACAGCGTAGCTTTCAGTTATGATGAACACAATTTCCATAATTATACTTTACAGATGAAGGTCTATGGTTCTGCATACAGTAACATTATCTTGCTGGAGTTTATGGCTGTTTCACTTCAAGATGCATCAATGCCATTTTATAGGTCTATTGGAGGCATTCATAAATATTCCTAGCAAATCTAATAAACATACTTGTTACATAAACACACATAATCGCACTTCAGCAGCATTTATTTGAGAGTGCACAAGAAAATCTGTGTTTGAGCAGTGTATATTTGAGGGTGAGCAAGAAGTTTTGAGCACAAACAGGAAATTGGCATGCAAACAAAGAGATTTCCATGCTCGTATTACATGAATGAGATCTCTACTTGTAATACAGTGCTCACGACATTGTCATTGAAAAAAACGCCATAGGTTGTTGAAAGATCTGTGTAAAAGCCCTGCCTCCACAGCTGGAAAAATACTAGAGGAAATACTGTGGTCCTTTTGACCATATTTAATTTTTGCAATGTAATAACTTTGTTAAAATAAAACACGCATTTTTATGATACCCTGAATTTTCCTAAATGCTGTATGTATACATTTCTATCCCACATTGTTATTTTATTAAAATTGCAAAACATAATTACCTTAGAGATCAAAATCACTGCATGCATTTCAGTGTCTGCTATTTTTCCTCGTGACTTTAAATATGCGTGCCTCTGTTGCCTAGCAACTTCCTGCCAACAAAACCTAACTTTCTGATAGCAAAAACATTACTTTAGATATGTCTTTCAAAACTGCATATATTCAGTTTCGTGAAAAAGTGCTGTACCCTGCATCTGAAAGTGAAAATGAAAGTGAGGCACAGACATTCTTAAGTGGTCTAACATAGCCTAACTATATATTTATAGGCTGTATTACCAAAAATATATATATTTTTATGATGATGCCTTAATTAAATATCATCACCCTAAAATTATAAGGTTCTATCAGACATTTTTGTCAAAATTTAGTTGACATATTCCTTAAATGACAGGTTATTTAAATTATGGGATGTTTTTTTAGAAGTTGTTTACATTTTCAAGACATTTTATTTAAAAAACAAATGTTACACACATACTGTTTGCTATATGGAATGCAAAAATGTTGAACCCCAATATCTCAAAATCATTCATAACACATGCAGAACCTTATAATTTCATGGCACCGATATGATGACAGAAACTCAAAGATTAAATTAATATCTTAATAGAAGCTTTGAATGTAAATATGACGTGACAGTATGACTTCTCATATGAGAACAGTCTGAATGACTGCTATGGTAATTCTAGTAGTTATAGATTTCTGATAGTTCCTGTATTAAAAGTTGTACCCAATGTAAAAGTGCAATATTATCAATTTCAGCAAGAATTTAAGAAACATAATGTTTATGTTATTGTAATTGTATTTATTTCATTTTTAATTGTTTCCCACCCATTAACTTTAATAAACCAATTCATAATTAACCTTGTATACAAAGTAACACAATTGCACATTGTTCATCTGATTCAATTTGTAATACATTTTCAAGCTCACGATTTAAATCATTGATCAACTTTAGCTTTTATGAATTGTTTTACATATGACTGACTATAATCAGCGTATTAAATGGAAAATCTCTCTGACTATAACCAGATTACATGGTGCCCATGCTATCGTCCAGTTTCCTGACAGTCCAGATGCCCATTACGCCATCAATCAGAACTCATTTCACTTCCTCATCACCTTTCCACGTCTAAAAAAGCTGACAGGCAGATCTTTACATTGGCACGCTGGTTCTGTCAGGCCCGATTCCAAGCTGTTACACCTAAACAAGCACCAGCACTTCTGTGATTTAATGTGAACGTTAACGATTAGGAAAAAAAAAAAAAAACTTCAGTCCGGTAGGTTTACCGTGCCCAAATGTACTCCCCGCTCTCATAAAATCCTGTGGGTGGTGATACAGTGAGAAAAGACCAGGAAAAAAAAATGAGGAACCACATCTGGGGCCGGTGTGCAGGAATGTAGTTTTTTTTTTTAGTCTGTGTGTGTTTTTCAAGCTCTTGATCTGTGCCACATTATCAAGATTCTTCAAAGCATTAAAGCAGAGAAGGTGAAGTGGCCCTTTGCGTCAGAAAAATGAGACCCCCCTGAACGTGAACGAAAAAAAGATCAAATCCGCTTTCAGGGACCCGGTGTTTCAGGGCGGCGTTTACTGACTTACAATATGAGACACAATAAGTTCGAAGCTCTAATAAGACCCTTACATGTGTAACAGTGAAACTTCAAACACCCACACACGTACTCGTAGCCTGTGCTGAGTTATACACTCATTATATATTGTCAAACGTTAATGGAGGCCTGTGTAATTTACAGTTTCCAGCTGTTGAGGGAAAAGGGAAGAGAGAGAATTCATGAAATAATACGCAGCTGCTAATGGCTTGGGCTTCTGGCCAATTATGTGGATTTTTAATTATGAAGGAAATTGAGATTTTATTGTGCTTTTTTTTTTCGTCGATGGCTCTTTGTGCTGTTCTTGGCTGGAAGTTTATCTGTGTAATATTAAATACTGAGTACATCAAGTGTTGTACACTTGAAGAGGTAACAATTCATATCATTCGCATTCCTGGTTTTTGTTGTGTGTAATTCATTAGAGCCTTTAAAATTACCTCCTGGAGAAGACGTATTGTGGTCCTTTTTGCTAAAAAATGTAAGATGTATGTATCAGGTTTCCCTAGAATGTGAAGTTTGAGCTTGAAATACCTCATGGGTCATTGATTATACTATGTCGTAAATGCCTCATTTTGAGTGGAAGCAAAAACATGCTGTTTTTATCTGCATCTCTTTAAAGGGGTAGTTCACCCAAAAATGAAAATGATGTTATGAATTATTCCCCCTAATGTTTTTTCAAACCCCTCATACCTTCGTTTGTCTTCAGAACACAAATTAAGATGTTTTAGGTGAAATCTGAGAGCTCCCTCATCCTCCACAGACAGCAGTGGTTCTTGCCTGCTTCAAAGTCCTGAAAAATGACACGAGTATATCATGATGATATTGTATAATAGAGATTCTGGCAGGGCTTAATTTGTGCCGGAACCTCTGAAATCTGATCTGGCACCTCATTTTACCTCAACCGCCCTCTTCCCCCGTCTGCTGTTCACTTTCACTTTTGTTCCACGACTCCGCAACCCTTTTTACTTTCTATAGCGGGACCTCGCAATTCACAAATTAAACACTGGATTCTGGTCATTCAAATACACTTCAGTAAACATGTACTGTACACCTAGACATCACCAATATGCTATGTAACTGAAGGTTACTATGTTTATATATAATAACTTTAATGGTTAAAAGATATTAGTTACTAGTTAATCCAGACTGATCTCACAAGAAAACTTAAGTATTTTACGTTTTGTCAGTTTAGTGTCTAATTCATAATTCATAGTGGCTATGAGTTCAGTCGTATGAAAATGTATGATTTTTAAAAAGGAGGTGTGGCACTCAACCCCAGCCCTAAACCCAACTGTCATTGGGTGATGAGCAAATCATACAAAATTATACACATTATCTTACTAACTTATACAAATTAACCAATGATTCAAAAAGTTACAAATTGCTGGGAGATTGCGTTGGTCAATCAGGTAAAGTTACTAAAGGTAACTAATAAAGTTAGAGCAATTAATAACCTTAACTTTTGCAAATTTGATTGTAATGCAATAATGTGCATAAAGCTGCTTTGAAACCATAAATTCTGTGCTATACTAATAAACTTGAATTGAATTGTAGTGAATGGAATGGAGTTCCAACCCTTAGTTTGTGCTGTCAAAAACGTTTCAATTATCAAACATGTATGATTCCCTCCAACTGGTTGAAATCATAATCTGCAGTTAAAAGATAATAATCAGAATTTTCTGTGAATCTGTCAACTCTGACTGCTCAGATTCTGCACACAGGCCTTTGACCACCAACATTAAATCCTCTTGAATTTGAAAATAATTTATTTTATTTGAACTTAACTGGTTCCGTGTTTCAGACGTCTTAAAACTGCAATCAAAGCGACCCCCGACTATTATCACACAGAAAAACAGAGGCGGAACCTAAGTCCATTAATAGTCTTTGGTGGAACCTAATAAAAAACATGGTTATGGGGATTTTGTTTACATAATTAATGTTTGCTGAGATTTCGCTAAAATAACCAGAGTTTGCAGGGATTTCACTCTATAATAGCTTATAACAACTGCATTAAATTGTACATTAACAAATGAAAAACTGGAGATGCACCGATCATGTAATTTACATGTAATTTATGCCTTATTAAAAGTTTATTAGGGTGACACGGTGGCTAAGCGGTCACTGCACAGCAAGACGGTCACTGGTTTGAGTCCTGGCTGGGCCAGTTGGCGTTTTTGTGTGGAGTTTGCATGTTCTCCTAGTGTTGGTGTGGGTTTCCTCTGGATGCTCCAGAGATTTTGTGTTATGTCCACATGCCTCCTCATTCATTTCACTTTTTGTGTGTTGTGTATGAGCTTACTCAATGTGCATGAGCAAATGGGTCATGATTTCATAGTGTCGTGTTACAATACAAGTTTTTGTTCCTCATGACTTTTCTGAGCTCAAAATTAATTATTTACCAAATGTATCTAAATTATAACTAACTTATCTAAATTAATTTTTAAATGTGTCAAAACAAGCAAAATATAGCTGTATACTATACTTTGTATTTAACAAAACGTTTCTTAAAAAAATTAAAAATTAAATATTTATTGTCATGTATTAAAAAGTCTTAAATATAACTCTTAGGAACCTGCAGATACCCTTTTTTATTTATTTATTTAAAAAAAATGTTTATCATTTGTATTAAAGAAAATTTATAAATTAAAATATTTTTTAAAAAGAAATTTTGTTAACAGCCTTTAAAAAAAAAAAAAAACCTTTAGTTGAACTGATAGGCTTTGTGCAGCCCATGAATGTAATGTTATTTCCTCTGTGTTCTGCACTGTCGCTGTGTTTACTCCAGGTCTCTATTCTGTTTGTTTATAAGGTAATTAGAGATCTCTCAGAGCCCGGCGAGTGGGACTGAGGTCACGCTAATCCAGACCTGATTTTCTCCTGGTAACTGGATCTCCATCAGCGTGGGAAATGAAATAAACACAACATTGTGAAAGCGCAGGTGCTACCGTACAGCCGCTAATAACATCTGACAGGTCAAGTAAAAACTCTGTTTAAAAGCGAACGTGACTCACTGTTAATGCACCTGTTTTTGTTTGGACATGGTCCTGCAATCCCTCTGCTCATTCACAGGATTTCCATCGATCATTTAGCAGAGGCTGAAGAAAAAGTAGACATTTTTCTTGCTAGTAAGTCTTAAAATAAAACTCATAGTTCATTTTTTATGCGTTTTAGGCCATTTTAACATGCCTGAATGACTAAGCTTTTTATTTTTCATCCGCTAGTAAATGCACCTGATCTTTAAATGCTGAAATGCTCGGAAATAATGTCATATTTATGTTATTCAGTAGGTTGAGTGAATTAAAATGTCCAGTCACTTACAAAGATCTCTATTAAATCCACACTTGCATGTAATTTTTGTGCATTTCTTTTACTTGCATAACATGGATTTGGTTAGATGTCTAGTTGACTCAACCTGAACTAATCCATTTCATCCCGATTTAAACCCTCCCGAGGTTGGGTTCACATCTGGATGCCCTTCTCCCGGGACGTGCACATCATCAGAGTAATCGTACTACATCACAATGGGCCACATCCTCTTGTGCTCTTCGTTTTTAGCTTATCATTGCAATCTGGCCCCTAGAGGATGTTAAACAGTAAATGATATAGCAGCCTACAGTGACATGGCATTCTGGAGGAATAATGCACTGCATGAAAACATCTGGTCACTTGAAGATAATAATGCAGAATTAATTTAAAATGGTTTTCACTCAAATTGTTGATACATTTTTGTTAAAATGCGCAAACTGTGTTAAAACTGTGACCATGTAAAGGTTTTTTTTTCTTGTTGCTGCTGCTGTTGTTGTTTTATTAAAGGTGCTGTATGTAAGTTTTTGACTCTTATAAAGTATAAAAATACCATAACATGATTGCAGATATTTAAGAAACATGTCAATTCAAGAGTCATGACAGAACGCTGTCTTTGTTTTGGTTCTTTTAACGCACACACTGCCAGTTTAGCCAATTATATTTCAGCACCCCGGGCAGCCCTGGTGGAAAAACAAGTATTTGATTTATTCAGTCAGTAAATCTCTCAAAGTATGCGCGTGCAACTGAAATGTGACCTCTGGTAGACAGTAGCAGACTCCAAAATGAGACGCAGATTTAGAGTTCCACATGAGGTTATTAACTAGCAAATAATATAAATATTATACCCAATTTGGCTGTTTGCACCAGACGCAACATGACAGAAATTTAAAAACGGCCATTCAGAAGCAAAGAATAGTGCACTTGCTGCACTCCAGTGAAATGGTACGATTTATACTCTAATTAATACACATTAAACCTCTTTAACATTATTGAATATAGATGCTGAATCACTGTGCTGGTTTGCATTATTTCACAGTTATAAAGTTCAATTTCCTACGGTTTATTTTATTTTCAAGATCTGAGGTGAACTATCTGCTGCTGCTTTCAGTAGTATGGCAATCAATGTCACGTAAATTGGCAAACTAACATTTTTTTATTTTTATTTATTTTTTTAGCATTTAACACTTAATAAAACACATGAGGTGTACCTGAGGTAAACATTGTCAGTTTATCCTGTTGTTCACCTGTGAGAAATAGAAGCCATTTCTAAAATTTAAATATAAAATATGATTAAAAAGTCTGTTTTATGTGGAAAAAGTTCCTTCTATCATGTGCTGATGCTGTTTTATAACATGACTTAAATCAGCCAGCAATTTAGGCTTGATGGTTGGGAACACGTCAACCTGGCAACCTGCGCTTGCATGTGTTTTGATCCAGGACTGCAATACCTAGTTCAGCCACTGTGTCAAACTTGCATACTGCAACTTTAACCTTTTGGACAGTTTTTGGTAGTTTTTGCAAGTTTATTAGAATAAATACTTGCACTTTTTTTTAATAGTCTAAAAATGAAATTGCTGAAAAAGCTTAAAACATTCACGTCATTCCAACAAAATCCTCTAAAGGTTTCTGATATTGGATTTTTGTAATTTAGAAGTGTCTCAATTTGAATAATCATTGACAACACGTTGAAATTTGATCAAAACACCCATACAATTATTAATTCCGATCATCAGAGGTTGTTTTTATTGCAGAAACTTAACTTGTACAGTATAATGTTAAGAGAGTTATTCTTTTTCCTAATTCGTTTATTGAAAGTATTCTGTCCTTTTTCTTTATTTGTTTTCCTCACTGTCTATAAAGAACAAGAGCCGTCTTCAAGGCATTGTTAATTTGTGTTCAAAGATTCCAGGAGTTTCCCTGCAAAGTCTTGCATTCTATTATGAACAGCAGGTGTTGAGGATGGCATATAGAATAATTGGTGACCGCACACACCCCAAGTTAGCCTTGGTCACATTAGAGTTTATGCTTGAGAACTTTTGTCGTACGGCGCTGCAAAAGGGGGTGTAATAAACCAATATTATTAGACGTTGATAAAAACAAGCAATTGCTCCTTAAATTTCTTTACAGAGAGGTCAATTTGATCTTCTATTGATCTCACACAATCACGTGATGCGATTTCGCAGGTCAGAGTTCACCAAACTTAAACTTTCAAACGCAGCAAAATGTGAAACTTGTTGAACGACCTGGTTGATGTTTCTGGTCAGCCGCATTTACATGCATGTGAATGGAAGTCTGTGGGGAGAAAAGTACAGTGTAACTGCTGTAAACTATTATTTTGAGTGGAGGTCCTAAGGTGATGTCTAAGGACAATTAGATGTTCCACAAATTGTTGGATGGGTCAGTTGGCGTTTCTGTGTGGTGTTTGCATGTTTTGCCTGCGTTTGTGTGGGTTTTTTCCAAGTGCTCCGGTTTCCCCCACAGTCCAAAGACATGCAGTACAGGCAAATTGTGTAGGCTAAATTGTCCGTAGTGTATGAGTATGAGTGTGTATGGATGTTTCCCAGAGATGGGTTGCAGCTGGAAGGGCATCCACTGTGTATAACATATGCTGGATAAGTTGCCGGTTCATTCCACTGGGGTGAGCCCAGATTAATAAAAGGACACAAACCTAAAAGAAAATGAATAATTGAATAAATCTAGTTTATCTATGGTTTATTTTTTTATTAATATTTATTATTTTTATCTCTGTTTTTTGGCCACGAGGGCCGGTGTCCCTACCTGCCTGCACTCTTACCAGTCGCACTTTTTTTTTTTTCATTCATTTATTTATTTATTTATGTATTCATCTATGTGACCATAGCCTCATTCTTTTTATTCATTCTTTTTAATGCAGCCTGCAGGTTAATGATGACGCAATTATCATTCGACTCCCCAACAGCGGCACCTTCCTCATCAGCAAAATCATTTGTTAGAGATACACGAGAGATGAAAATTTATAATAAAAAGAGCAAAGGTGGGGCTGAATAGGCCAGAATTTTAAAAAATCTGAGTAAATTTTTCGTTAAAACCAGCAGCGAGAGTACAACAACACATGCAAAACAACTATGTCTGCAAACCACCGTTTATGTACCGAATGTTTTATTGTACTGTAGCTCTTCAGCAGCACCCTCTAGTCCATTTTGCTGCTGACAGTGAAGACCCAGGCCCCGTAATGTTACCAAGCACCAGTCATGAGCTCAACACACTAGAATTGGCAGGTACGATTATCATTGATTGAACATAAGAATTCAAATTATTAATATTAATATTAATGACTGGATATCTGTAAACAGTTTTCCGCAGAATATATATTCAGATATTGCAGAAAAGGACATTGTGAGTTGTAAAGAATCGTGTTGGAGATTTAGCTACCCTTTAATGTTGTCATATTAAAGAAAAATATTTGAAGTTATGTAGCATCTGTTTCCTTGAAAAAGACATGATAGTGTCATTAGAAAATTCAATTCATTTAATTTCAATCTTTATTTAGTACATGTAGCTTAATATATATTTGCATTTATTTGATATTTTTTCATTTCAAGGTTTGGGTATTTATGAGCTCTAACTCTTACAGAAAATAGATTCTGATACTGTTAAACATTACATTGTGATAAACTTTTCAAATAAATATTGTGTCATGTGCTATTTTTGTTATATGTGAAGCAACATATCAGAATGATTTGCCTCAAGGGGATTAATAAAGCCTTAAACTAAACTAAATTTGCATGTATACACTATCCAATGCTGTTTTTAACAACAACAAAAAAATCGCTAAAGCAGCGTACTTGTATGTATGAATGATGCCTTTAATTTACTTTAAATAAAATAAAATTAGCTTTAAAAAACCTTTGGCAGGAAGCATATGCATGCCCTGAAATGTATCACAGAGGTCCTTTCATGATAAATGATGATCAGGGAAACTGATTCTGGAGATTCTGGACTATATCCGACTTTAACAACACTGAAAAACACACACATATGGGGAGCGATAATAAATCCAAACTTTAATGCCAATGACCCTACCTTTTAGTTAAAAACATCTCTTTTTGCAAATTTCTGTTCGCTTGCAGAATGTAGTCTATTAAGAAACAGCACACACTTTTACCGCACAGCTCATGAAAGGTTTTGTGCTTTCAAGCTTCTGAGATTAAACTAACACTGTGTCACACAGATAATATGAATCGATGTAAGTAGCCGTAGTCTACATAAGACGTCAGAACGGAACATCTGGGGTCACTCATGGCAAGATATTCTTGCTCTTTGTGAAGTTTTGTGTATTTACATAGTTTTGTGTTGTGAGATGTATACATAGTTTGATTTCACGTCTGAACATTTCTGGCCCTGTTTAGATCATTATGGGATTTGCTCCAGCTGGATTTTATGTTCGCCTGTCCATTAAGCCGGTATAATTATTCATATTAATGATCCATGCCCTAATAAATACTTTTATGCAGTCCAGATATCATTTCTTGATATTTGCGTTCTCGATATCATGTAACATGCAAGATATTTTCGAAGTAACCTCTAATTAAAGAGTAAATAAACATGATATGATTCAAATATAAAAGAAAGAAATCTAAATCCAGTTTGTGTTTTATTTGAGTGACTGTAAAATTAAATGAAAAGTCAGACTCTCAAATACTTGTTAAGGCACCAGATGGATAGAAACTGAAGCGTAAACAGCTCAGAGAATCAATAAACAAAGCTTTAAAAAATATTTTTGCAAAGCTTGCCCTGGCAGACACAGGTCTGGGGTCAGTTCTGGCTTTTCTCTCTGTGCGTTTTTTTCTCTTTGAGTGTTGTATGTTTGTTAAGATAGGGACATATCTGAGATTGTGTATTTGAGGAGGATCGTGGTGGCTTTGGTGTCAGCATTCTCAGAAAAGCAGAGGTTTTATTTTCTCTTTTGGATCTTCATGTACCCAAACTTTTGTCCTTACAGTCGTTTTGTTTGTGCCTCAACTTTAAAACAAATACTGGTTGCCTTTTTTTAAGCTGAATCAAATTAACCTCATGAGTCCTTTGGACTTATATTATATTAGACTGACTTAAAACAGCTTGCATAACTTATAAAATTAATTTAGAACATCATTTACTGACTTTAATTAGTTACAATGGATTAAAAACATATGACTGATTGATCATATAATTTTTTTTTAAGTGTGTCTGGAAGGTCTTTGATTTATTTCCAAACTAGGATGCACTATATTATTAGAACATTCAGTAAATTGGCTGATAATGGCTTGAAATATAAACATCAGTGTTGGCCAGATATGAACACTTATGCTGAAATGTATTTCTGATAAGATGATGTATTGATTTTTGAGCCTGCGGTTATGTATTTATGGATTGTTTGACAGCCACAAATCTTACAAATCTCACTTTAGTTTTTGTTAATCAATTTTGTTTACAAAATTAAGCTTTCAGATGTGAACAATATGGCACTTCTAATGAAATGGTTAGGTTTATAATCTGATTAATACATATTAAAACTCTGTAACATTATTAAAAGTACTGTACATGTCAAGTGACTTATGTTGTTGGTTTGCACTGAGTTAAAATTTCACTAATTTAAAACTGTTTGTTTGTTTGTTTGTTTGTTTGTTTGTTTGTTTGTTTTGTTTGTTTGTTTTTTCGGACTGGCGATAAATGTCATGTAAAATAATATTATAACCTCATAAAATAACTTCAAAGTGGTAACATTCAACACTGATAAACCCATAATCAGCACCTGAGGTGACCATTGTCATATAGAGTGTGCTGTTGTTCCAGCCGCTGCATCGCAGAAATAGAAATCATTTCTAAACTGAATAATTATTATTAAAACTAATTTTAACATGGAAAAGAGAGCTTTTATTGTTTGTATGACACACATTTACACTCATTCGAATCTCATTATTTCAAGTGATTGTATTTTCCCACACTATAAGGCGCACATAAGAGCCTTAAATTTCATCAAAAATTGGCTGTGCACCTGATAATCTGAGTTCCAAAATCAGTAAAAATGTTGTTTTGTGACTGGTAAGAAATCCGCTTGATTGACTGTCGGAGCATTTCCCACTGACACAGGGACGTAATATGTACTCTACGTACTGTACGCTGGTAGCGATTAACAACAGAACTTCAACCTCTGGACATTGGTGTAAACAGGGTGTTCAAAATGAAATTGCGAGTGGTGTGGATATGAAGGATGACAGACGGCGAACACACCTTTACTAAGACTGGTAGGACTCCTGCGAACTGTTGTCCGAGCTTTCGCGAAAGCCAGCATCATCGCTGAACAGCCACAATTCTGATTCAGAAGATGAGGACTCTGATGGATTTGTGGGAGAAGATTGTATTTTGTTTCATTACCTTTTTTGTAGATGTATGTATGTTTTAGCATGCACCTTATAATATGGTGCGCCTTACACTCTCAGAAAATATGATACAATGTTGTACCAAAGAACGTACCAAACCCTTGTCACTGGGGCAGTACCTGTTTATGGAACAGAATTGTACCTTAAGACAAATAAACAAATTTGAAGCAGTTTGTACCTTTTTAAGGACATTTTTTGTACCATGAGAAACCTTGGTTTTCAAAACCTGCAGATACAATATTGTACCTTCATCAAAAGTACAAATCTGATCCATAAAGGTACCACCACAGTGACAAGACATTCTGTACCTTAACAGTGTCAAAAATGCTAACCATACATTTATTTAAAATGCCTTAAATGTTTAGTTTCTGTACCATATAAGGTACAACTTTTACTAAGATACAAAACTGTTCCTCAAGGAACATTATTTGTACCACATGTACCTTTTTTCTTAAAGTGTATGTATGGTTAAAGTACAGAAATCAACCCCATAATTGAGACTGCATCTTATAATCCGGTGTTACGGTTTATTTCCAGCAGCTGGGGTAAAATAACGGCCATTAAATTACAGAAATTTACTGTAAAATATCAAAGGTTGAATAACAGAAATTTTCCAGAAGTTTAAATTTAAGGAAATTTCTGTAATTTAATGTTCGTTATTTTACGGTAAATTTCTGTAATTTAACAGCTGTTATTTTACTTTTTTTTTCCAGATTTTTTTTTACAGTTTAGTTTAGGCAAATGGAACCAAAGACCACAATTTATTTAGGACAAATGTAAAATCGCGTTCTTTGTGGATTAAACTTTAACTGAAAAATTGAATGAATTTCTCAATCAATTCATTTGGTTGACAATAACTCAACACAAAGATATTAACTTCACTTTTTTTTTTTTTTTTTTTTACAAGTTTAAGTGGATTAAACATAAAACAAATAAGCAGTCCAAAAAAATTTAAGAATTGTGTGATTTTCAGCTTATTTTGAATGAGAAGTTTCCACAACCAGCAGAAGTCTTATAAATTTGATATTGATGTTTCTGTACATTTAAACTTCCATTACAAGTTTGAGGTGGTTAGCCTATCACAATCCACTGGGTCAGCTGGCCAATCAGAGCAATGTTTTTTTTTTTTTTTCTTTTTGAGGAGAAGCTTTGTTTGTACACAATATATATATATATATATATATATATATATATATATATATATATATATATATATATACATACATACATACACTTTTATTTTCTTTTTTTCATTGGATTTACCAAATCGGTTTAAGGTAAGTGTTTGCAAACAATTTATTTGGGCTGCGTTTAAGCAAACAAATTAAGTTGAACATTACTAAATTTAATTTGTTTGTTTAAATTCAGCCCAAATAAATGGTTTGCATCAGTTTTGCAGAAATCATTTTTTCAGTGTGCAAATAAGAACATTTCACAAACTGGAAATAAAAATAATGCAATAATATACAGTATGTAAAAAACATAATGTATTTTTAAACACCAGGGCCTGTTTATCATACAGTTTATTCTAAAAATAAACTCATATAACATAAAATAGTCTCTTGTGTTTCTATTCACTCTTTAAATCTCACTGATGTCTGGAGAAACGTTTGAGATATTAAACAGATCTCATTCGCATATGCTGGAACATGCCATGTGTTGTTTATATTTCAATAGCGGTGTGCATATCCAAGTGTGGTTTTGGTTGGTAGAGTGAATACGACCCCCTGTGTGTCTGTGTGTGTGTGTACATGACTGCAAGCTTGCGGCGAAGTGTGAAAATTACCTCCACCTTGTTCTGCTCTCATACCCATCATCGCCTCCAACAGCAGGAGATTTGTGCCTCTTCTGCCCATCTCTTCCACTTCTCAGCGCTTCCTCCCTCTGGACTCTTTCCGTTTCTGCTGTTTTTCATCATATAAATGTGAGTTATGGTGCTTATGAGGTGCTGCAAAGTTGATTTTATTGCTTTACGTTTTTAGTATGGCCATCTTAAATTCAGAATATGAGTTATTAGAGATAGTTCCCAGAAAAAAAGACTTCTGCCATCATTTACCCACCCCTCACTTGTTCAAAACCTTTTTGAATTTCTGTATTCTGTTAAACACAAAAGAAGATCTTTTTAAAAAATTTCAATGGTGCCTGCCACCAACATTTTTCAAAATATCTGTTTTCAACAGAAGAAAGTAAGTCATAAATGTTTAAAACCTCATGAAGGGAATAAATGGAGGAAATTTTCCGTCCCCTTTGGCACTGTGGCTCAGTGGTTAGCGATGTCGCCTCACAGCAAGAGGGTCTCTTGTTCGAGTCCCGGCTGGGTCAGTTGGCATTTCTGTGTGAAGTTTGCATTTTACTAAAATATAATTTAGTGTGACAAATAATTAATACACCTAAAATAGGAACTACTGGGGAAAAAATCATTGACTTGAGAAAAATTGTACAATTCACCAGATGTCTCATAGTTTAGTCTTAAACTTTATATGGCATTTAGTCATTTAGCTGCTTTTGTTTAAAGCAACTTACATATGAGGAGGCATTCAGAGATTCAACAAGAAGTGGGATAATAATGGGCTGATGACTCACTGAGGTCTTGTGAAGCGAAACGATCGGTTTGTGGAAGAAATTGAATGCTTAGAAGCCTGGTCAAACAGATATCTGCAAATGGTATTCTGTCAGTCTTAATGATGAAACAACGCGGGGAAAAAACGTTTTAAGTAAAACAGAAAAGTTTAATAAATAAGTTACAGTATATGGAAATATGGAATTTCTAATTAAAGGGATAGTTGCAGTTTTGAATAACTGATTTTTCCAGAGTAGTTTATAACATTTGCAGTCCAATATTTGTAATAAAAAATCTTTTTTCGATGCTTATATTTACTCATTATTTTTATTTTACCTCCTAAAATGACATTATAGTGACAGTATACATAATATATATAATGATAGTTCACTCAAAAATGAAAATTCTGGCAACATTTACCAACCCCTCACTTGTTCAAAACAAATTTGTGCCTCTAACTTCTGTTAAACACAAAAGAAGATATTTTTTGAAAAATGCTGGTTGATTTTATTTCCCCCCATTGACTTCCATTTTTATTTATTTTTTTCTACCATTTAAGTCGATGGTTATCATCAACTTGTATTTTTCAAAATATCTTTTTTAGTTTTCAAAAAAAGAAAACATTTTTATTTTTGATTAAGCTATCCTTTTAAAGTAATCAGAATAAATAATATATAACACTTTGTTGTAAAAGAAATGGGATTTAATGCAGTGCTTCTTGTCTGATCTGAAACCCACTTCATATCGTATATCTAACAGGCAGTGAAGATCGCTGATTTTTAATGAAATCAGATCTTACACTTGACAATTTTGTAATTGAAAGACAGTTCACCTAAAGCCCTTGGGCTGCCTGGCTGAAAAGTAAAAGTTTGTGTGCATATAGCCTATTTAAAGGGTTAACTAGGCAAGTGATTGCACAACAGAGGTTTTTTCTGTAGCCAATCAAAATAAAATCTCAAGGGGGATAATAATATTGACCTCAGCAAAAAAAAAAAAAAAAAAAAAAAATATATATATATATATATATATATATATATATATATATATATATATATATATATATATATATATATATATATATATATATATATACCTGTACATACATATATAAGACCGAATAAAACCCTTGGGAGCACATATTAAAAGACTTAAGTTAAAGTATCATGGCAGTCCCAAACAAATAATTTAAATCTTAATTTGTTATGTTATATTTAAATATACTTTGCCACTAAGCTTTATACCACTTCCGTTTTCAGTCATACTCTCGTTTGTTTCAAAAGGTTTGTAATTGCATTTAACATATTATGACACACTAAAAGTATGACGTTTGGTCTTTAGTTTTTATAGGATAAAATTCTTGATCTTGCTTTTAAACTTTACAGATTCCTTAATAAGAAGAAGAAATAATTGTAGAAACCTAAAAATTATCTTTTTACATAATAAGAATATTAAAGGTCCCATGAAATTAAAATAATGTATTTTTGTTTTTTAGATTTTAGTATCATTATGTTAGTCTTCAGAATATCTAGTGTGGTACAAAATTGTGTGATCTTTGTTTACAGTGACAAAATTTGCCTTTAAAAGAGATAAACCTTGAGATTACGTCAAACATAAAATGCACATTTCAAAGCTCTTCAAGAGACTTTTAGTTTGTTCTGTTATATCAAAATAGTTCTCACATATATTATTCTAATGCATAAAAGCAATAATAGATTACATTTTCACATCAGAGTCCTTTTAAATGTTATTCTGTTGCATCAGAATTTCAATCGGTGCCAATAGCCTTATAATATTCATAATTATGTCAAAGGTTCTATTTTTAAAAAAAACACCTGGAGTCATTGAGTACATTTACATGGACACCAATAATTCTATTTTAATGCGATTAACACAATACTCTGATTAAGAGTCTACTATGTAAACCGTGATTTTGACTTATTTAAAAGGTCGAAATAAACAGAAACCGGATTAAGACGTGGAGTATGCTAATTTTAGTGGCATTATTGAAGTGCAGCGCAGACATTTAAACACGGCAATAAAAATGTTACAGTCATGTAGGACTTTTCGCCGTGTTTTGCAACAGGGTAGTGCATACACACTGGGCTGTTTGACACTATTCTCTGCACCTAAGTCTGTAAAGGACCACAGACACACACACCGAGTGTGAAATGAAGAGTTTTTCTTTAACTCCCATTAGGCATGCGGTATCAAAGTCCATTAAAAACAACACTCTTTCACCAGTCCCTACTTTGTGCTTGGATCCAATAGCTTGGGTAGTCATTGGGGGCATGAATAAAATTTTCCTGAATGAAAGTATACCTGCCGAACTGTATAACGAAACATTCAAAAAGCAACTCATGTAAACACCTCAATTGTATAATTGTCTTAATCAGATTAAAGCAAATAGTTTGATTACTGATCTCCATGTAAGCTTAGTCATTATTCGTGTAGCCTGAATGCTACAGATTCTAGTTTTCATGGGAAAATTCTTCATCTTGAAGGAAACCCCAAACAAACTCCATTAGTTCTGGGCAACATGCACTAAACAAAAGTGTGATCTGGAAAGACTGCAAGCTAATGTACAGTAGTTCAACTATATTAAATTCAACGCCAAGATGTGGTTTACGATTGTTTTTTAATTATCAACAATTCATTTCCACTCCTCATTCAAAATGTTCAATATTTACATTTTGCTGTGTCATTTCAGTGTAGGAATTTCAGATGGCTTCAAGTCTATAATTATGTGTGTATGTATTATTTTTTTCAGTATATCAAGATATAGATGGTGCCCCTTAAATACTGGCAGGGTTTACTATATTTGGGTTCGTGTGTGTGTGAGAGAGAGATTTAAAAGCAATTGTGGTTCCCGATATTTTCATCTCATACATCAAACAATCCAATAAAGTTTTTCCTGTGTGAATCAGACCACCTAAACGGCTCCCATGATTTAAACCATACCAGCTTGTAGTATAGCCCTGTAATGTATGTGGTTGTAAATGTGATTGTGTGGAGATTTATTAGCTGTTAATGTTCTTATTAACTGTAAATCAATGCTTTTAACATGCTGATATAGTTTTTAATAAGCAACGTTTAAACACTGTTGATCAATTTGGTTCCAGATTAGACCCACGGAGCTTACTCTGGCAGACTAGACTAAACAGCTCAACAATTTTTGTGAGTAATACTGTTGGAAAGGATATTGCCATTACTTAATATCCAAATTCCATTCCCCCTTGTTGATTTTTTTTTAATTTTTTAATTTTTATTTTTTTGCATTGAAACATTTGGGACTCATTTTAGCATAGTGCTGAAATGAATCATTTCTTTAGCACTTGTGAGTCTATCCCTTGTCATTTGTCGAACCACAGCGATCACTTGGAGTGGATTTGAGGGAATATTATTCTCTTACCTTGGTGGTGCATTTTCCATCACCCTTAAGAAAAAAATAAAACTCTTCTTGTATCGGGGACATGGATTTCACATTAAGTTGTATTTAGGAAAATTGCTAAAACAGAGAGAGAAGACACATATGCACATTAATAATTCATGCTAGTTTGTTTTAGACTGGATTGAAGCCCTTTTTCTTGGAGTTTCCGAGGCAAACAGCACTATTATTGCTCGTTTTTAGTAGGGGGTTGAACAAACCCATACACCTCGAACCTCTGAAGAAGTATTGAACTTCTGTGCATGAATGATCCTATTTGTGTGTGTGTGTGTGTGTGTGTGTGTGTGTGTGTGTGTGTGTGTGTGTGTGTGTGTGTGTGTGTGTGTGTGTGTGTGTGTGTGTGTGTGTGTGTGTGTGTGTGTGTGTGTATGTGTGTGTGAGACGTATTATTATTGTCATTGTTTTGATACAGGTCTAAGAATAAAAAATTTTTTTTTTTTTTTGCATTTTTAATGCCAATTTTAATAGCAATTTTTAAATAAACAAAACGATCTCCGTTCACACTAATTCACAAAATTGACTAAAGTCATAGTTTTGTTTTAGATTGTCTAGTACTCACTCAAGACTATATATTAATTGAAATCAATTTTACAAAAATCAGTTTTTGTGATTTATATGTGTTGCATAAAAGATTTTTTCTGAATCATGAGATAATGTGGGCGACGCAGTGGCGCAGTAGGTAGGGCTGTCGCCTCACAGCAAGAAGGTTGCTGGGTCGCTGGTTAGAACCTCGGCTCAGTTGGCGTTTCTGTGTGGAGTTTGCATGTTCTCCCTGCCTTCGCGTGGGTTTCCTCCAGGTGCTTCGGTTTCCCCCACAGTCCAAAGACATGTGGTACAGGTGAATTGGGTAGGCTAAATTGTCCGTAGTGTAGAGTGTGTGTGTGAATGTGTGTCTGGATGTTTCCCAGAGATGGGTTGTGGCTGGAAGGGCATCCGCTGCGTAAAAACTTGCTGCATAAGTTGGCGGTTCATTCCGCTGTGGCGACCCTGAATTAATAAAGGGACTAAGCCGACAAGAAAATGAATGAGATAATGTGAAAACACTCCAGGGCTCTGTTGCAGATTTCTAACAACCCCTCAAGCCTCTAACAACTCCCTAACAGCAGAACTAATCATTTTCACCTACTGTTATTAATTAACCCTTGTGTATTGTTCAAATTTACCACCCTTTCGTTATGTTCATGGCATTTTTTGCCCAAGTGACTTCTATTATAATTACGTTTTTGATTGCAAAGCTATGACAGCATATAATCATGCATTCTTGATTTTTGGTGGTTCCTTGTTTGGAAGGCAGCCATAACCCTTTAGATCGACCTGTGCAAAAATGTGTAATATGGAGTAAAACAGCAGATTATACTGTGTGTGTGTGTGTGTGTGTGTGCGTGTGTGTGTGTGTGCGTGTGCGTGTGTGTGCGTGTGTTTGTGTGTGTGTGTGTGTGTGTGTGTGTGTGTGTGTGTGTGTGTGTGTGTGTGTGTGTGTGTGTGTGTGTATGCATAAATACCCTTACTATGTTCTGAGAGCTACTTATTGAGTTTTTTTCAGACATATCAAGATAAGTGTGCAAAGGTCTCTCTCTTTCTCACACACACACACACACACACACACACACATACACACACTCTCTCTCTCTCTCTCTCTCTCTCTCTCCTCCATATAGAAGGCAAAAAATAATCTCTTGATCAACAGTACAAACTAAAAATTTGACCTCTTTCCAACTAGGAAAACCATCAACAATCAAGATGGCAGGATTATATGGTGTTATGGCTTTGCAATCAAAAAATTATAATAAAAGTGAATGGGACAAAAACAGCCACGAACATAATGAAAGGGTGGTCAATTTGCTCTGAATATATTGTTGAATTTTTGAACATTTTCAAAGCATTTTCACGAAATATGTGTCAAAATAAGTTTTGTCATGAAAAATCATTTCATTTGCTGAAACAGAGAAAGTTATAGCTAAATTAAGACTCAAAATCACCCCAGGGTGCATAAAAAACATCCTCAACAGCACACAAGGGGTAATTTTACCATGTTTTTAATTGTACATTATAGCTAAATAATTTGTTTGTTTCATAAGGTATACCAGCAACCATTTAAACCGTTAAACAATTATGAGTGTTTGCTAGAAAATGCCTTTTGTTTGTGGTTGCAGTTGATGATTTGGGTCATGTGATTCATATCTTGTACTTTTGAACTCCTGTTAAAGGTTCAGGACACCCTGGAGTACTTTTTTTTTGAGATTTTAACAGATTTGTGCATCAGTTAAGTGTTGAGCATCAGTTAAGACAATGTTAACACCTGTCAGCTTTAATTGGGGGAAACTGGATAACTAAGCTTTTGTCAGCTCATTTTATCTTGCGGGTTTAAAATATTTTTTGTGGCAGGATCAAAATTCGTGTCGTATGCCGAATCTGCTAGTGGAGTGATGACGCATTCATTTCTCATTATTATTCATAGTGAAGTTTTCTTATCCTGTGAGAAGACCTTGCTTCTTAATTATTCATGAGAGCACATGCTTTCTGAAGGCAAGGCAGACCTGCCATGCTGTGACCCAATAACTGGGTGGGGTCAAAACGTTGTGTGTTTGTTTCCATGATTCACGGGGTTTGTTGCATGTTTTTCCCCACAATGCTGTCAGGGCTGATACAGCAAAGCTGTTGGTTTGCAACAAGCGTTTTTGTAGAGAAAGCTGTATGAGAATTGGAGAATGGCGGACTTTTGTCTTTTATCAGTGGAGTTCATTACCATTTAGACACATCACCCATATTCGTGCTGCTGTGTTAGCCTATGTTTAAAATCCTCCAGATTACCAGCAGAGTTATTGGTTGGAATAGACAGGGGAAAAGACTTGCTACACTGTTATCCACTGTCTGCATTCAGACCCAGGGATTTAGGAGGAGAGAAGTCTTCCTCATTTATTTTCTTTACATGATTATCTTTATTATGATATAACAAATTGTGGTGATGTTTATGTAAAATTACAAAAAACATATGTAGAAGGGCATTACATAACTTGTTTATTTCTTTGCATTTTAACTTAGTAATCTATAAAATCATGCGTCGTCTTATGGTTTGTCTCTTTTTGTGAGCCAACTGACAACAGTTCTTCACTCCCCTTTTTTTTCCCCCTGCTCTGATGGCCACGCCCACTCCACTCCCATTATGAATCTCTTTTTTATTCTAAGGTAGAATTGAATCGAAAGAGTGGGGTTTCATGGCCCTTTAAGGAAGCATGGTGCGTATCGATGCACCCTCATTTTCACAGAGCATTGTGAGGTTTTTCAGTGCACTGGAAGAATTTTGCAATTAAGACAATACTTAAAATGGCTGACCTGAACAAAGGTGCTGCTTGAGATCCAGCAAAACTTCATAGCAGATTCCTAGCAACCCCCCAGGACCCTCTGCTACTTAAGTTAATTGACTAACCCAAATTGGCACCATAGACATGCGCCTATTAAGTAGTTATCTCTTAAAAGCAATCACTATCTGTTCATTAGATACTACAGCAGGGGAGTTCTCGACATCTACCTGAGCTCAAACTCCCCTCTCTCCTTGCAAACGGGAGGGAGCCCCAGGCTCAAGGATCTTATTAGCTCGGGGCACTATACCGGGACAGCATGCCAAACAAGCTTTAAAATCCATCATCAGCTAAGTGTGAACTCTTGAAATGGTTGCTGGTATATGAAACAATCAAATTATTTAGCTATAATGTACTTTTATGTTTTCAAATTACAAGTCAGACTTCAACATACAGTTACAATCAACAAGGTCACATTGTATTTGTTCAAATCAAACACAAATGTTGCACAGGAGTGGGGGAAAACTTCAATATTGTAGAAGGATTTCTGCTGTGCAGGTCTAATCTAAACCCACTTTAATTTGCTCCACTGGTGCTCTATACCTGCTTATGGCATATGCCTGGATTTTGGGATTTCCGTTTCTTTAAAAAGTGCCAGCCTGAGACAATTTATTCAGTAAGGACAGTTAACACTGCAGTGGGCCGCAGACACACATGTGTTTGGTTTAGTGGACCGCAAGTTAAAGTTTGGGAACCAGAACCTCGGGTTTATAATGTAGGAGTTCTAGCAAAGCATCCACAACAATCTAACACAATGTAAGCTTGAACCATTTTTGAAGAAGATTTACAAAGGTCGCTTTCTTTTATTTCAGAAAGAAGTGCTGTGAAGGTTTCAAGTTTGTCCTGGGTCAGTGTATTCCAGAAGGTAAGATTACTCTCTCTCTTTTTCTCTCCTTTACCAGGATTAGACTCCTCTGGGTTGAATTTGCTCTGATATTTCTGGACGTGTTTTCCCTCGCCTCCCATTAGCATTCTAAAGAAAATCATTCCTGTTGGCCTCAAACCAGCTTGGGCTCTTAATGTTGTTTTAACATTTCCAGCACACCTTTAAAGAGCTTGGCATGTTTTCCCCAAACCAGAAACGATTGCTTGATTACCGTGTGTGTATTTTTATAGTAGGAACAGGCCCGTATATATATATATATATATTAGCTTACCAATGCCGTAATATACTTCTCCATCTTCGGTTGAGGGGTTCAAACCACTAACAAGTTTTTACTCGTAACTGTCTTGCAATTATAAAGTCTGCATTCTGCGGTTCACCCTGCCGCATTGAGAAACTTTCTGGAAGTTTCTTTTTTTCTGTTTCTGTGCTGTTTGTGTCCTCACCTGCCCCCTCTGCACTGATGAGAAACACATAAAGCACCGGTTGAAAACGGACACATATTTCTCTGACTCACACAGCGCTTCATGCTGGGCCTGTTTGGCTATTTCAAGAGGAATCGTGGAATAATGAAAAGATGCAAGGATTCTTGAACTGGAACTTGCGGTGCTTCTCAGACCGCACTGTTTTTGTTTTTACTATTATAGTGCAATTCTGAGGCTTGAAGTAGCAGCACATTTGCATGTGGTTTTCGGAAATACAGATTATATTGTAGGTTTTGTTTTAAAGTGTGGTTTGTTTGCTATTTTGTCTTGTCACTGTTTGTGGTTGTGTTTGTGTGTGCAGATTATGACGTGTGTGCCGGCGCCCCGTGTGAACAGCAGTGTACGGATCATTTCGGTCGGGTTGTTTGCACCTGCTATGACGGGTATCGATATGACCGGGAACGACACAGAAACAGGGAGAAACCGTATTGCCTGGGTAAGCTTTTGATCATGTTTATATAAAGATATTGAGAAAATCTATTTGAATATGATCACATGCAGATGACTGAGTGACTGCAAAAAATATATATAATAATAATAATAATAATAAAATAAACAAAATACAGTGCATCCGAAAAGTATTGCAGCAAATGAACTAAAGTAAAACACACACACCCAATATATAAAAATAAATAAATAAATAAATAAATAAAAAGGGAGAATATGCAGTGTAAACAAATGAGGACAAAATCTTATATCAAACCTTGAAGTACTGTTTTTACACAACTCAAAAACTATTCCAAATCTTTTTAAATAATTAATGTTTTTTTTAACCTTTTTTAACTGAAAAAAAGAGTTTAACTTTCAAAGAGTTCAGAACTTTAAACAAAACTTGTCATTTACAATGCTTTAAAATGTCATAACTTTAAAGCATCAGGAATATGTAATCACACAAAGACATCAGCTCCCCCTATATGAGCGTTTTTTTAGTTTCCTGTTGTTTGATTTCTCAATGTCTTTTTATTGTCAGCGTGAGTGTATTAGTTTTTTTAATGTATCTGACCTCCAGGACTGTTGAACTGTGTAGTTGATTTGATAAGACTCAAATGTTGTTTCTCCCAGAAGCGATTCATGATGCCCAAGGAGAGAATATCACGTCTTTTGCACTTTGCCAACTTTCTGTCCCTCACACTTTTCCTCTGTTTTTTTTTTTTTTTCAGACATTGATGAATGTGCCAACAATAACGAGACTGTGTGCTCACAGATGTGTGTGAACACTCCCGGCAGCTACCGGTGCGACTGCCACAGCGGCTTCTACCTGGAGGATGATGGGAAGACATGCACCAAGGGCGAGAGAGGTAAGTTGAGAGTTGTGTGTGTGTGTGTGTGTGTGTGTGTGTGTGTGTGTGTGTGTGTGTGTGTGTGTGTGTGTGTGTGTGTGTGTGTGTGTGTGTGTGTGTGTGTGTGTGTGTGTGTGTGTGTGTGTGTGTGTGTGTGTGTGTTCCCTTCATCTCTGTGTTTATGCATTTACAGCTGTCAAAGTAAATGAGGACACGCGGAACAGATTTTCCGTATAACATCCATCTCTCTGTTAGATTAAAATTTCTGTGGAATGATACTTGTGCAAACCTGGGCCTGTATTAACAAAACATCTAGATTTAATATAAATATTAAGACTTCTGCATGGATTGGTTGATGGTTGGATGGATGGATATATGTAACAAACAGATGGATGGATGGATGGATGGATGGATGGATGGATGGATGGATGGATGGATGGATGGATGGATGGATGGATGGATGGATGGATGGATGGATGGATGGATGGATTGAAGAATATGTATAAAAACATTTGGATGAATGGATGGATGGATTGAAATATTTAACAAACATATATGGATGGATGGACATATTTAACACACATATATCACAATATCACACTCGTAGCAGTGTGCTATGGCTGTATATCAGCACTGGTGGGAGGTGTGCCTTAGCGCCCCACCAGTGCTGATATACAGCCACAGCACACTGCTATGAGTGTGATATTGCGTTTTTACAACAGTTTGACGACACAATCTTGTACATAAAAAAGAAAATCGAACACAGGTAGTCTAAAACCCTTTTGTATTAGGAACTACTTTCTGCTGCCATTCATTCACATCTGCAGCTGACATCAGAACAGCAGAAGCCATTACTAATTTACCAACGCCACTTTAGAGCTAGTATTTAAATAATTCTCTATAGCGTAATGAGAAGCAGTGCTTCTGGTGTGTGACCCCCTTAAAGTGATGACAAAACAGCAAATTTTTCTCACATTTTAAGATTATACAGCTGAACTTGATATGAAATGCCATCAGTCTACAGAGATTTCTCACCAGACTGCTGTTGTGTTTGCGATAAGGAGGGAAAAGGCTAAATCCAGCTTCTTATTCCATCTTCTTATTGACACTATCGGATAAGTGTATAGACGCTATATAGCGTCGGTATAAGTGTGAATGAGTGTGTTCCCAGAGATGGGTTGCAGCTGGAAGGGCATCCGCTCCGTAAAACATATGCTGGATAAGTTGGCGGTTCGTTCCGCTGTGGCGACCCTAGATTAATAAAGGCAAAATAAGCCGAAAAGAAAATAAACGAATCATATTACAAATATTTACTAAATATGATTATTCCACATGTTCAAATATACTATTTATTTATTTATTTATTTCACATAAACATTAAGGATTGATTGTCTGTTAATCTTAGAAGATTTACAAAAAAATAAATGAATAAATCCATTTTGTCATCTCTTCTGGTCTGACACATTTATAAGACATTACTTCCTGTCTCTCTGCAGGAAGTCCACTGACCCATCACGGTTAATGACTTGGGACACCAGCTAGCAGTTAGCATTAGCATCAATCACTTTCTCCTGTGTCCATCTATCTTTTTAGTCTTACTGGTGGAGCGTTTCAGTCGGTCAGTTTCCTGTGTGCTGTCTCCTCTCTGTTGGGTCAGTTTGAGCACAAAACATGATGAACTTTCTGGCCATTCACGGTTGCAACAATCCAGATGTACAAAATAGGAATTCTGGGAATTCCAGAAAGCTGAGATTACAGAGTGCGGATCAGATGAGGTTATCAGTTACGAGTCAAACTGAGCTGTAGGAGTCTCCAAGAGATTGGGATTGAACTTTTGGCATGAATGACATGAGCTTGTGTATTTCTGATTAAAGCTGTATTTAATGAGCCTCCTTTCTGACCTAGAGCACAACTGCAGATCCCTGTTTACATTCATGACACACTTTTGTGGCAAAATTAACTCTGAACTAAAACTATATGGTTTCATTTTCTATATGGTTTCACATAGAAAACGAAACCATATAGTTTTAGTGAAACTTTCTAAAAACTCCAACCAGGGTGAAGATTTTTCAAAAAAAAGTGGGATCGTGGATGCTACAACCAGAGTCTTTGCCTCATGACATCAGCGTGCGCTCTGTTTTCTCATTTCTGATTGGTTAACATGGCTGGGTTCAGGGCAAACACGGTGAGGCAAATTCTGCACATTAGCGGCAAATATATAGAGTATACCACATTGCTCAACCATGGGATGGTAAAGTGTAAGAACATTTCAGACTCGTTCCTGCAGTGTGACAAGCATCAAACCAAGATCAATCCACATTGACAATTTTAAGGGCCCTATCATACACCTGGTGCAATAAGGCACAAGATGTGCAAAATTTGCCCTCTCTTGTGGTTTGTAATGTTATGGGCAGCACAAATGTCTTGAGACCTCAGGCTGCTTGTGTTGGCATCCACTCTGGAGATCTTTTGCACACCCCCACACTGAATGCAACCCCAAACCATAATTTTTCCTTCACCAAACTTGACTGATTTCTGTGAAAATCTTGAGTCCATGCGGGTTCCAATAGGTCTTCTGCAGTATTTGTGATGATTGGGATGCAGTTCAACAGATGATTCATCAGAAAAATCGACCTTCTGCCACTTTTCCAAATGATCAACTAGAAGTCAAGTTATTATTTTAGTTTAGTTAGTTAGTAAGTTAGTCTGCCCAACAACCTTCCTTAAAGGGACAGTTCACCTAAAAATCTAATATGCCTCATTTATTCTCACTCATGGTTTTAAACCTTTATGAAGATGCATATTTGGAAGAAATGTGGCTGCTAGCATCCACTGACTTGTAGAGAAAAAATACTTTGGAAGTAAACAAATGCCAACAACCAGCCTATTTCAGAACATTTTCTTTTTGTGTGCAACAGAATAAAGAAACTCAAATAGGTTTTGAACCCAGTGAATGATGGCAAAATGTAAATTTTTGTGTTAAATTTTTTTCTTTCAAATCCCCCATGTCATCATGTCATCTCTTTGCAGCTCCACTCTTTGAAAAATCAGACAACGTCATGAAAGAAGGCACGTGTTCGGCCACATGCGAGGACTTCCATCAGATGAAGATGACTGTTCTCCAACTCAAACAGAAGGTACAATATATTCCTGCTTCACCTGCAGGGTTTATTCTCGAAAACAAGCAGGAGATTTCATTTTATATGCATGTCCTCATCCACACACTTGAGGCGACCCAGCAAGAACCTACCTGCCAATATTTCACGAGCTAAGTCAGACGTGGCTTTACAGGTCTTTAGGGATGTGTTGGTGACTTTATAGGTGAAAATAAAAAGTGATAAAACACAGGCCAAAATGTCTGACTTACGTCTGTCCTTGCTGGAGGCTAGTAAATCAGGCTGAAAGCAGCGATGCGGTTTAGACGGGCGAAGAGTCTGTGTTTTGCAGTCAAAGCTAGACTGTCAACAAATCCACTCAACACCCTCATGGCCGCGGTGTGATATATGGCTTTTGCGCGTGTGGTCCAACAGGCTGTGAGGGGAAAAGATCGAGAGAGTAAAAGAACATTCTGAACTGGATGATTGAAGCTGGTGTTTTGGTCGTACGAGACGGTGACGAAAAAAAAATGTTAATGAGGTTCTTGTTTTTATTTTTTATTTTTCTAATATTTTTATAGTACCTTTGCTTCTGTTATTTATTTGTTTACATTATTTTTCACATATTTACCTAATTATTTAATTACTAATTTATTTACTAATGTATTTACTTATTTATTAACTTATTCAATTACTTATTTACTTTTCTTATTTATTTACTTATTTAATAATTTACCTTATTTATTTATTTAATTATTAAATTTTTTACCTTATTTGCTTATTTATTTACTTAATTAATTACTTATTTACTTATTTATTTTCTTACTTAATTGCTTTATTTATTTACTCATTTATTTATTTATTTATTTACTTATTTATTAAATTGCATATTTATCTATTTATTTATTTATTTATTTATTTATTTACATTATTTAATTACTTATTTAATTTTGTTAAATTATTTACTTATTTAATATATTACCTATTTGATTACTTATTTATTTGCTTATTTAATAACTTATTTACTTTTTTACGTACTTGTTTATTTATTTATTTACATATTTATTTATTCATTTACATTATTTATTTACTTATTTAATTTAGTTAATTTATTTACTTATTTAATTAATTACTTAGTTATTTATTTGCTTATTTGTTTGCTTATTTATATGTTTATTTACATACTTTTGTACTTATTTACTTATTTATTTAATTATTTATTTATGTACATTTTTACTTATTTATTTACTAATTTAATTACTTATTTACTTATTTGCTTATTGAAGTATGTATGTATTTATTTATTTACTTATTTACTTATCTTATTACTTATTTATTTACTTATTTACTTAATTATGTATTTATTTATTTACTTTTTTATTTAATTAATTATTTAATAATTACTTTTTTACCTATTTATTTATACATTTATTTATTTATTTATTTATTTATTTACATTTATTTTTTGAAAGAGGTTATATTTGCTTTGTGTGCAGGGTAAAAATTGATTAGTTGACTTAACTTTAAAAAACAAAAGGGCTAAAATTTTAGTTTAGGGACCAGTTTTCACTATTGATAGTGTTTTTTTTTACCTGCCTATTATTAAGATATTGGCTGTTTATTATTACTTATAAAGAGCATATTACACATGGTCATATTCTACACCCCTAATCCTATATTTAATACTCAATCCCAACTACTTTAATAACTATTAATAAGCAGCAAACTATGAGTTTATTGCAGCAAAAATCAGAGTTAATGGTTTGTTCATAGCGAGAATTGTACCTAAAAAAAGTGAGTAAACCAGTGGCTTTTAAAGGGTTTAATTGACTTGAAGTGAGAAAATGTGTTGCCTTTAAACGATCAAGTTTATGAACTAACGTGCATATTTCTAAAAAAAAAAAAGTAATAATAATAACTTAAGTCAACTTAACAGTTCCAAGTTTTTAAGGCAACAGGTTACACACTTTAAGCGAGGTATCTAATCATTTTTACAGTGTTAAAAAAAAAAAAAAGTTATGCTTTTTATTAACTTTTCTATCTTAATTGCCACTGTCATTTGTGAGGTAATTGGCATATATATATAATTATATATATTTGTATGTATATATATATATATATATATATATATATATATATATATATATATATATATATATATATATATATATATATATATATATATATATATATATATATATATATATATATATATATATATTTGTATATATATATATTTTTATATATATATATATATATATATATATATATATATATATATATATATATATATATATATATATATATATATATATATATATATATATATTACACACACACACAGTTGAATTCAGAATTATTAGCCCCCCCTGACTTATTAGTGGCCCTGTTTATTTTTTTCCCAAATTTCTGTTTGATGAAGGGAATATTGTTTTAGCACATTTCTAAGCATAATAGTTTTAAAAACCTATTTCTAATAACTTATTTATCTTTGTCATGATGACAGTAAATAATATTTTACTTGATATTTTTCAAGACACTTCTATACAGCTTAAAGTGACATTTAAAGGCTTAACTAGGTTAATAAGGTGACCTAGGCAGGTTAGGGTAATTAGGCAAGTAATTGTATAATGATGGTTTGTTCTGTAGACTATCGAAAAAAAAAATAGCCTAAAGAGGCTAATAATTTTGTCCCTAAATTGTTTTTTAAAAAATTTAAAACTGCTTTTATTCTAGCTGAAATAAAACAAATAAGACTTCCTTCAGAAGAAAAGATATTATCAGACATACTTTGAAAATTTCCTTGCTCTGTTAAAAATAATTTGGGAAATATTAATAAAAATAATCAAAAGGGGGCTAATAATTCTGACTTCAACTGTGTGTGTGTGTGTGTGTGTGTGTGTGTGTGTGTGTGTGTGTGTGTGTGTGTGTGTGTGTGTGTGTGTGTGTGTGTGTGTGTGTGTGTATATATATATAATTGAGCATTTTTTAATATTAATTTATATTACTACTGTTATTGTTAGTTATTTAGTTAGTTTTTGTTTTCTTTTTACATTGGTACAACCTTTTTATATGTATTTTTTTTTAAATGTAACAAATTCTAGTTTCAATGTTGAAGTTTATTTAAAAACTTGCTAAGTATTTATATTTCTAATTTAATCCTGAAAAACAAGTATCTCGGTTAAACTGGTAAAAAAAAATGTAATTGTAAAAAAAAAAAAAATTCAAATTATTAATGATTTCTTTGTATTTTTGATAATTACAGTCTTGGTAAACATACTGTACAAAACTTAAAAAAACACCCAAAGTTTGTCTTTGGTTTCTCTATGCTGTTCAATATCGCTATAAAACTTGTAAAACGTTGGTTAAATCTACTATTAGTGTACAGGATATTGTGTTGTTAACATATCAGGGATGTATAATCACACCTTAAAGTACACTAGTCAGCAGAAACTGAACTGTGGTGTTTCATTTTAACTTTTAGATGTTGTATTTTTTGTGAAACGGACTGTTCTTTACGCCACATAATTCGGCTAATGTCTTGCAGCATCATGAGCGGTTGACATCGGCACTCAGTGCAACATGGGATTGAAATATGTGCAGTTCAAGCAACCAGACACAAATCAAAACCAGAAACAATGACAAATGAGATTTAAATTGCTTGCAAAGCGCTGGACACAGACACTTACACAGATTTATGCACCAGGCCTAAGGCTGTATCTACTGCGTGTGGCAAAACCTCAAAGTTCTCTCTGTGTGTGTGTGTGTGAGCGTGTGTGTTGATGTCCAGAGCTCAGAGGTTAGCAGGTAATGGATACCTCCAGTTCTTTGAAGTGAAAGACTCTTGTAAAAGACAGCCACTGATCTCGGTTCACGCACCAACCTGAATAATTCAAAGATTTCCTGTTTTTTTTTTTTTTTGTGAACGGCATGAACGCAGATGTTGCAGTTTATAGATCACTTTACATTCTCATGTTACTTTGGTTTGAATTATAATTCTCTTATTTTGTTATGTCTCGTATTTGAACCGTTCCTCCCGTTAGATGCTGAAAGGAATGATTCAAGCTGATTTACTGATCTCGAGGCTGTTGAATGAGCTTACTTTTTTAAAGAGTAATCATTCATAGTGATGAGTCTGTCAAAAACAATTCAGCTTCAATTCCTCTTTTTTTCTAGAGCGCTTTTTCAATGTGGATTGTGTCAAAGCAGCTTATCAATATGAAAAAATTAAATGAAAACAAGGATATCACTTTTTATTTTGTTTATTGATTAGAATGCTTTATTGAATATTCCCTCTACAGACTAACAGAGTATTTAGGATGGCTTTCAGATCAGTTTTTATTTGTTTATTTATTTATCACAAGATCTCATTGTATGCATTTTTTAAATTTTATCATTTTATTTTTAAAACTTTTTAATAAGCTCATTTTTATATTTTACTTTTCAGTTTTGTATTTTTTTTATTTTTACAGCATATAACTTTTTTTTAAAGATAATTATGTTTATTTTGTATTTGATTTTAGCACTAAAAAGAGATCATTTATTGAATATTTTTTCTCAGGAAAGATTAAACACCATGGCCTCTACTTTAACGATCTAGGCACAGTCTAAAACTCATGGTGCAAAAGCATTAAGGACATGTCCTGTTTTAGGGATGGAAAAAATATGCTCTGCGCCCCGGCGAATAGTCTAACAGGGTTGTGCTTATTCTTTTAATGAGTTATGGGTGTGTTTTGAGCGTTATGTACATTAAGCCAATCAGAGTCTCATCTCCCATTCCCTTTAAGAGTCAGTTACGTCGCACCATAGCGCATTTGATTTTTACATGGTGAACTTTGCAAGTATAAAAACTGAGTGCTTCACTGGCGAGAAAACGGACCATCTGCAGCGAAAGGATAAAGAACAAGCCTCCTCCATTCAGCCTCTTTAATTTCTTTTTACTTTTACTCTTTACTCCTTTACTTTTGTGGAGTAAGGAAATGGTGTTGAACGCACTCCATCTATTAGCCTACATATTCAAATTTGTTTGTTAAAAACTATTTCGTAATTAAGTTCTAATTTCAAGCAAACAAATAAATGAACAACAAAAATGAAGTGTGAGTTATTTCCAAACACACTTCTTATTCTTATGCCCCATATGGTGATGCAGATGTCTCCAAAACCTGACAGGTGGACAAATCTTGTTTTTAAACTCTTAAAACTTGTTTTTATTAAAACAAATATTAGTATTATGCATAACTAACACACTCTGTTCTGGATTTAGACCAGCTTTTAGTTGGTTAATGGCAGGGTCGATTTTAGTTCCTTAAAATTGCAACGCACCAACAATGCACCTTAGCATGCCTCCTTTCAGACCAGCATGTCCACAAAGTGGTGCAAATAGATTTGCTATTTAAACAAGGTGGCGCAAAACGTTAAATTTATGGTTGTGCTGGTTTGAAAATAGCAACAAATCGTGCCAAACACATCTTGCGCCTTATTGTGCCACAGGTGTATGACAGGGCCCCATTAGTTTGGATTTGCCTGGCCAAGGTTTTATTTATTTATTTATTTATTTTTTATTTCATTACAATCTTTTTATTAGCAGTTTATTAATTTGTTTACACATTTTTTATATGTATAGATTTTTTATTTTAGTACTGAAATATTAAGATACTTTCCTGAACATTCATTCCAATTAATACACCACAGTTTGCATATAGAGAGAGTCAAGGCATGAGCAAGAGTAAAGAATTAAATTAATAATTAACTTTTCATTTTAAACTCTATTAACTATTCAATATTCAAATTTAATTAAATATTCATTTGTAAATTACTTTTCATGGATATCTTAACTAAAAGCTTTTATTATAAGTTCTGTTGAGTTTTTAATCCAAAAGTTATCTATTTCACATTTCTGTCCAGTCCTGCAGTACGAGAGCCAGTGTGATGATCTGTGTGTTTTGTTTATCTCTTCTTTCCTTAGATGTCCTTATTGTCGAGCAACACAGAGATCAATAAGCAGATGACCAATGAAAAAATGATGATGACGACAAATTCATTTTTACCTGGACCTCCAGGGCCTCCTGGGCCTGCAGGTGAGTTGTACAGTTAGAGTCAGAATTATTACCTCCCTTATACATTTCTTCAGTTTAAAATAAGTTTAGACATAGTACTGTAGTTTTAATAACTCATTTCTAATGACTTATTTCATTTATCTTTGCCATGATGACAGTAAATAATATTTGACTAGATATTTTTCAACATACTAGTGTTCAGCTTAAAGTGCCATTTAAAGGCTTAACTAGGTTACTAGGCAAGTTAGAATAATTAAGCAAGTCACTGTGTAACTGTTATGATTATCAGTGATCTAACAGCTGCAGATCTCTAACGGCCTAGCTGAAGACACAGCTGAAGCTCATCATTTATTACCTGGACTTTAAAGAGAGCACTCACTCTTACATCAATGCTGAGTCTTGTTATACTGAACTGTAAACATTACGACGCCTTTTCCTTTCCTTGCCTTCTGTGTTTGACCCTTGCTTTGTTTTGTTTGTTTACGTTGTCTGCTGCCTGCTTTTTTAAATTGTCAGCCTTTATTTCACTATGACTCTGGATTTGCCTGCATGTACCTGTTTGCCCCTGTGTTGACTGTTGCTTACCTGACCATTCTCAATAAACCTGCATTTGAATCCGCACCTCCCTTTTCAGCATCCGTCTAACGTTACAATAACAATGTTTTGTTCCGTAGACAAAAAATCCCAAAGAATTGATTAAAGGGGCTAATAATATTGACCTTAAAATGCTTTTTAAAATGGCTTTTGTTCTAGCCAAAATAAAACAAATAAAAATCTCTCAAGAAGAAAAAATATTATCAGAAATACTGTGAAAAATTCTGTTAAACATCATTTGGGAAATATTTGAAAATATAAAAATAAAAAAAAACACAGGAGGGCTAATTATTTTTACTTCAACTGTATCTGCTGCTTATTATTCTGTGTCTGTCGTTTGCTAATGCTAGTCTTCTCACTTTATATTGTCTCTCAGGGACGCCTGGAGCCAAAGGATCCTCTGGCTCTCCTGGACAGATGGGGCCACCAGGCTTACCTGGTCCCAGAGGTGACATGGGACCCATTGGACCCTCCCCTGACCTGTCGCATATCAAACAGGGTCGACGTGGCCCAGTGGTACGTATCAATCCACTTTCACAACCTAGAAGCTCCTGAAACCTTCCTTTATCAGGTGTAGTATAGACCAGTGTTTCTCAATTGGTGGGTCACGACCCAAAAGTGAGTCATTTTCAGTGGTTCGCGGAGTGTGTGGTCACAATAAACAACAAAAGTTACATTTTTTTACTTATTTTGCTCATACCGGACTTTTATTTAAAAAAAAAAAAAACTTGCACAACAACCCTACCGTTTGACATGTGAAATTTCATTTAATTATTGCAACAAATATGTCGAAGCGCAAGCTAGACCCCGAATATGTAAAGTATGGATATATATATTGACGACAAAAAAAGACCTAAAGCCTCAGTGTCATATGTAGTGAGGTGCTGTCATGAGAGATCATGAAACCTTCTAAATCAAAACATTTAGAAACCAGAAAATATGTTTTATTAACATATTTATAACATTAATGTTTATTATTAAAAGTATTTGTTGTTTTTACTTTGTGATATTTCTATAATTTGATCCATTTTGTTAAATGACAGCAATAAAATATTGTTTAATTGTAAGTCTTGGTGAATTTCTTATGATTTTTCTGTCACTACTTGTTTATGTTAACAAATGAATACAAATTATGTGTAATTCCTAAAATTATATAATAGTTTCTAAAAATGTGGGTCGCGGCTTGATGACCATGTAAAAATGTGGGTCCCATGGCCAAACCAGTTGAGAATCCCTGGTCTAGACGTGCTAATATTCAATAATACAATAAATTGTGATTATGTTATAAGATTGCACGTCAAAATGCAGTGAATAATTATTTGCTGTGAATTAGCCTAGCATGCACACACAATCTGATTGCGCAGCTCTATTAAATCTGAATCTTTCATAATGCTTTATTTGGCTTGGGTCACGGGGCAGTGGTGTTTTTTTCTGTTGTCATTTGTCATCATTAAGCTCTATGAAGATAACTTGGCTTTTTTGGCTTGGCGTCTGTTTTCGTGACATCTGGGCTTTGCATTCTTGAACATGAGTCTTGTTGGGTGTCCATTTTTGTTATGACTTCCTGAAGGATGTGCTTCCTTAAGCAGGTTCAAGGATGTCAAGCAACCATGCACTGTCCTGTTTCTGGAAATCTGCTTTCCTGCTGTGGTTTAGTTGTAGTCGTCATGTACACACAGACGTGTCGCTAAATAAATGCTTAAGAGCTTCAGTGCCTATTCAGTCACATGGAAGTAGACCGCAATCACATTTTTTGTCACAGTGTCCTGTAGTTTGGGTGCTAAGCATAGAATAAAATATGGATGTAGTATCTGTGATATCACCCAGAGATTACTAAAGAGTGCAAGTAAAGATAGAAGTAGGTGGGGCCAACGGTTGCCTTTTTGTAAGCACATCATTTCACTGACTCAGACAAGATTTGTTCCTTGGTAACCAAAAAATGGACATAGAGGTGGTGTGTGGGAGGAGCTGGAGATGCCTGATTGTAATTTACTTGGTTTTGATCAGTTTTCTTTGGGTGAAACACATGACACTTCATTAAACGTGACTGATTCTTGTTCATTTGCTTAGTTGTATACAATACACCACAATGAATGAGCTGCAGTGATGTGGTGGTGGGCAGCAGAGACCTGTCAATCAAGTGACCACATCCATAATTATGCAGAATTGTGAGGCTTAATATAAATTAAACGGATGAGTTATTAAAAAATTCAACTCCATCACAGTCATGAAGGGTAATGTTAGCTATAAACACCACATTTATTTTTAGCAGACTGTAAACACCTTTTTCTGCTGTAAAGTTGGGCAATTTAACATGAAAGTCAATGGAAAATTGCTCTTTTGGAGCCAGCCCCCAGTGGCTCGTCAATGAATTGCAGTTTCAGTCACTTTCCATATTAGCTTCACTAATGTTTTCCATTCTTTAGTTCAGGTGTATACTCTCTCAATCTCAATCTCTGTATATGTATACACTAACTGACAAAAGTCTTGTCGCCTATACAAGTTTTAGGAACAACAAATAAGAATTCTAGTTGATTTGGTATTTGGTTCGTTTGGTTTCAGAAGTGGTTTATATGAAAGGCAAAGGCCTCTAGATTATGCCTATTTTATATGAAATATGCCTTGATTTTTGATTATTTAATTAGGACAGTAACATCTGACTTTGCTTGGATAAAAGTCTTGTGACTTAACTGCATCCATACATCTCTGCAATGACTTAAATAACTTATTAATAAAGTCATCTGGAATGGCAAAGAAAGCGTTCTTGCAGGACTCCTCCATCTTACCCCAGACATGCTCAATAATGTTCATGTATAGTGACTGGGCTGGCCAATTCTGGAACACCTTGATCTTCTTTGCTTTCAGGAACTTTGATGTGAAGGCTGAAGTATGAGAAGGAGAATTTGCCCTCTCCTGTGGTTTGAAATGTAATGGGCAGCACAAATGTCTTGATACCTCAGACATTTGATGTTACCATCCACTCTGCAGATCTCTCGCATGCTCCCATACTGAATGTAACCCCAAACCATGATTTTTCCTTTACAAAACTTGACTAATAACTGTCAGAATCTTGAATCCATGCGAGTTCCAATAGGTCTTCTGCAGTATTTGTGATGATTAGGATGCAGTTCAACAGATGATTCATCAGAAAAATCTACCTTCTGCCACTTTTCCAAATGATCAAGTTATTATTTAATGCTCTTACAACTGGGATCGAAGACAAGACTTTTGTTAGGTAGTGTATATATACACACAGACTATGTAAAGCTAAAACTATTAAAACGCATTTAAAAAAAGAAATGTTTGCAAAACCTATAACTAGAGAATTTTCTCTACTCTGGATCCAATCCAATGATGGATTACTACAATTCATTATTTTCGACAGGGATTGAATTGTTAATAAAGATGCAATATTGTGTTTGATATCTTCTGCTGGATAATCTAAATTTGGTGGGAACAGGCATTTAAACACAACCTCTGCAGGACATCCACGGCTCCAGGATTGAGTAAAGAAAATAAACATCACCTTACACTTACATTCTTAAGATGCTGAGTAACTTCCTAATTATGCTTGGTCTTAATTTCTTCATTTTTCACCCCTCACATTCACAGATTAATATAGCCAAGCTTGATTTTAGGCACAGCATGAAGGTGTTGGAGCTCGTTGACCTGTGGTTTCTGTCGACGGCGACACGCTTTACACTTCCTGTTACGGACTGTTAACCTTCATTACTCTTTCACACATTCTTCCAGACTCAACCTGACGCACATAATGAATTATCATCTCACACTTTTCGCGCTCAAATTACAGGCGCTGTGAAATGCAGCACACTTTCTCATGTTAACCTTTTTTAGCAGAAGCATCACTTTGCAGCATATGTGTTTGTAGCCTATGGAGATGACATCTGAAGTTCTTGACCACAGATATTTGTAGAGGACTTTAATGTGTTGTTGGTTGACCTTGGAATTGTGACTGAATGCTTTCTTTATATATACTGTACATAAAGGCATAGTTCACCTCAAAAGTTCAACTTAAAGGTGCTGTATGTAGAACCTAGTGGTTGATTTGAGTATTGCAGTCCAAATTCAAAATATTAGAGTTTTTTTTTTTTTTTGTCCTTTTCTTAAAACTTGACACACCCCCACACACACAGGTTGCTAAATTGACATCACCAATAAAAATGAGCACAAGTGACAATAAAAGTATTCAATTTTACACTGTAAGCTAATGTATACTTACAGTTGAAGTCAGAATTATTTACCCCCCTCTATTGGGGTTGGGTGATGTCGACCAATTTGTCATCGTACAATGTATAATGTGAAACTTCGTGATGGACAATGGCATCATCGACGTCAAATTAATTATTTATGATTAATTTATTAATTCATAATGAATTAATTTCCCAGTGATGGATTGCGTCTGGAAGAGCATCTGCTGCGTAAACATATACTGGATAAGTTGGTGGTTGATCCCGCTGTGGCCAAACCAGAATAAAAAAAAGACTAAGCCAAAAAGAAAATGAATGAACGAATGAATGAATGAACGAATGATAATGAATTTATTATTTGTAGTCTACCAATTCAACTACCTGACCTGCATGGTCTTTGTTTTACCCATAACCAAATCATAAATAAATAAAGATAAGTTACACACAAGTTACCACCTGTCAATCACTTTTTCCTTAGGACTCTGGCATGAATAGGCAGAGTGATCCGTGTTTCTATAATGGCGTCGAGAAACTTGGTTAGTAAAAGAGGTGCACAACCAACAGCAACCAACCAACAGTATCTAAGGTTTTTGCTAAAATTATTAAGTAAAAGCGTGAAAGCGAAAGAATGAAGCAGTGTACTGATGCTGTGACACGTTACCTGATAGATTCAAAAGACAGAAGAGTCGTTAGATAGACAAAATAAATTAAATATCATGTTTAACAACTACAATGAGACCCGATCCAGTGGTTTATCCTTGATAAACTGCATAACGTGCACTGCTCTCTGGGGTTTTGTGTTTAAAGCATATGCTGACTGCCTAAAGCTCAGACGTGTGGAGCACAGAGTGTGTGTGGTCATGTGATGTGCATTTTCAGCGGTATAGTGTGGACGGAGGGCTTTTCAGAAATGCAAGGTGAAACGCCTGTGTGGATGTGGATCGTTTTCGTTTTAAAATGGCATTTTAAAACTAAGTCGCATTAGTGTAAACGGGGCCTGAGTTTGTATTTTACGCAAGCCTGTTGCTGCTGCTATGGGGGCTGGGCGAAGGATCGGGATGCCGGCTCAGCATTAAGATGTCTATCGGCCATCTGCGATGGATGATGGACGATGGCATCGTCCACTGAACCAACCCTAACCTGTATATTTGTTTGCCCAATTTTTGTTAAACGGAAAGGAGATTTTATAGGAGATTAATAGTTTTAATATCTAATTTCTATTAACTGATTTCTATTTTTATCATGATGACAGAACATACTATTTTACTAGATATTTTTCAAGATACTAGTATTCAGCTTAAAATGACATTTAAAGGCTTAACTAGGTTAATTAGCTTAGCTAGGCAAGTTAAAGGTACTGTGTGTATGTTTTTGACTCTTCTGAAGCATATACTATAATTTGTTTGCAGATATTTAGGAAGCATGCTGAGTAAACATCTGGAAAACAATTCTGAAGTCAGATATTCTGCTTTAAAAATGTGTTTTACGTGCCAGAACGTCTATCTTTGTTTTGATTATTTAATATTGTTTTATTTTATTGCCCAATGCCAGTTTAGCCAATTATATTTGAGTTGCCTTCATGGAAAACCACGTATTTCATTCATTTAGTCAGGACGGCTCTCAAAGCATGTGTCAGTGACCGAAATGCGACCTGGTGGACAGTTGCAGACTCCGAAATGAGAAGCAGAATCAGAGTTCCACATGAGGTGGTTATTAATTAACAAATAATAAAAATATTAACTTAATATTAGGTGAGCAGGTTACATTATGACTCTGCTTTAACAATATGCTACGTGATGAGATTGCAGCAATAAGCAATTTAGCTGTTTGCACCAAACGAAACATGACAGAAATTTAAATACAGCCATTTAGAAGCACAGAATAGTGCACCTACTGCACTCCGATGAAGGTAAGGTTTATAATATAATTAATACATATTAAACCTCCTTAACATTATTAAATGTACATGCTGAATCCCTGATATGTTGGTGTCATCAATCTGGCAACCTGCGCTTTCATGTTTTTTGAACCAGACATGCTCAAACGTACATACTGCACATTTAAAAATTAAAACGACGAAATTTTTTTTATCAGGAATACTGTGAAAAATTCATTACTCTGTTAAACATAATTTGGGAAATTTTTGAAAAAGAAATAAAAATCCAAAGGAGGCCGAATAGTTTTGACTTCAACAGTATATGTTGCAGTTAGAGTTAGTGTTTATTTATGTAGATAGTTATTTCCGTAAGTTAGCTCTTATTCATTGTGAGATGTAAACGCTGATCACGCTGGGCGGAAGCTTTTTAGGAAGTGTCGAATGTTAAATCTCTGATTCTTACCACTTTCATTTGGCATCATAAATATGCAGTGTTTTTCACCAAGGCAGCCTGGAGTGCTGAAATCCTATTGGTTAAACTGACAGTGGGCGGAGTTACACAGACCAAAAGAAATACAGACATTCCAACGTGAAACACCCCTTTAAAGGCAGAATATCTGACTGTTGTTTTTTATATAAACAGGTTTTTTAGTATGTTCCTTAAATATCTGCAAACTTATTGTGTTTCTATGCTTTAAAAGAGTCAAAACCTTACATACTAAAACTTTAAAAGAATTTAATGAAGTGGTGCAGTTCCAGAATGAGCATTTGTACATGTTCACTCTCCTTTCTCCTGTTCTAAACCAGTTTTAAGATATTTTGAAAAATGTTGGTACTCAAACAAGTAATGGTCACTATTGACTTTCATAGTAGAGAGAAAAAATACTATGAAAGCCAATGTGACCATTAACGGAACAAGTAAGTCAATGGTGACCAATTATTCTGTTAATGAACTGCTACTGAAAAAGTCAGCTACAGTACATGTTGAAACTCCTGTCATTTTTGTTTGATCTACTGTATCCCTTTAAGATTTGTGCTTGAAATATTTTTACTCTAAGGTCATGAATGCTGAGTAAATCTGCAATGTCTGGTCTTATTTGGGACATAATCAGTTTTGAGCTCTCGTAGCCATGGAAGCCTTTGTTTTTGAGATGCAGTTCCACTTCTTGTTTGCTTATACAGCAGACTATAATAGTTTCAGCAGGCTTGTAAGACTGAAACTTAATCAGCAGGTGCAGGATCTGTTTCATTTGCAGTTTAGTCTTGTGTAAAAGTCTTTGCACTTCCAGCATATGAGCTGTTGGCTTTTAAATCAATGAGATTGCAATAAAATATCCTGCTTGTCATGGTTGCGTCTAGATCTAGATTCACATGAGGAGATTGGGACATTTTTGACACTGGTCATGGGTAATGTTTTGACACATATCTTTTTTATTTCCAAACCGTTTACATTCGCGTAGGACTTTGTTTACATTTAATACTGAGCCAAGACACACACACTAAAGTACCATTTCAATTTTTTTCTTTTTGACTAGTGTACCTTATTAGATTGAACATGTTTAAAAAGCTATATACAAGGACCCAGTTTCATAACACTACTTGTAACATTTCATAATTCAAACAAAAAGTATACTCTTCAAGTACAAATTAATTAATTTATTAAAGAAACGCCACTATGATGTTATGAATGGCTACCAGGACATTGCTTTGTTGATTTTGCATCGTTTTGATTGGATGTGATGGGGAAAAGAAGATAACGACATCATAATCACCTGGTTGACCTTTTGTCCAATAATCATCTTTATTAAAATGACATTTTTTTAAAATTACTTAGAGTGGTCTCGGTATAGAAATCAATGGGGCCAGTTTTTTTTTTTTAATTGCGTGCACATTAAAGAGTTATCAAGATTGCTGCTAAGATCTCTGATTTATAAGGAAGAGATTTCTTTATTTGATTTATTTCAAAGTTTTTAAAAATTCATAATTTATTATTTTTGAAAGGTTATATTAAAATGCTTACTTAAAGTGGCATTACATTTATTAATCATTTTAAATGTATTAATATTCAAATGTTCATTGTTAATTAAATATTATTAATTAATAATCTAGTAGGTCATCGTGTTATTTAATTTAATTATAATATTTAATTTAATTACTCACTCATTTTCCTTTAGAATAGTCCCTAAACTTCTATTTAAAATGTGATTTAAATTTTTTATTAGTAATTCATTAAATAATTTATGAATACGTAATTAATATTGCAGTTTTTAATATTAAAATGTATAATTAAAATCAGTCTATGAATGTTTTTATATTTATTTTATGATTAATAGGATATAATTAATAATTTCTGTAAATAATTAAGTATAGGTAAGATCCCTATACTTCTATTTAAAATGTGATTAGATTTTTTTATTAGTAATTCATTGAAAATTTAGTAAGTTAATAAATAATATAAAATATTTAATATTAAATGTATAATTAAAATCAATCTATAAATATTTTAATATTTATTTTATAATTAATATCTCTTAAATCATTTCTGTAAATAATTTATAAAGTATAAATATGACTGTCTTGATTCTCTTCAGACAAGATAGAAAATTATTATTTTATAATTAATAGGATATAATAAATCATTTCTGTAAGTATAGGTATGACTGTCTTGATTCCTAAGATCCCTAAACTTCTATTTTAAATGTGATTTTTATATTTTTTTGATATTAATTTATTAAATACTTTATAAATAATTAATTACTATTAAATAGTTAATATTAAAATGTATAATTAAATTCAATCTATAAATGTTTTGATATCTATTTTATAATTAATATTATATAATAAATCATTTCTATAAATAATAAATTATAAATATGACTATAGCTTGATTCTCTTCAGACAAGATCCCTATACTTCTATTTAAAATGTGATTTTAAATTTTTAATTACTAATTAATAAATGAATAATTTATTAATAAATAAATGTTATAAAATCATTCATATAAAAATGTATAACTAAAGTCAATCTACAAATATTTTGATAATTATTTATATAATAATAGTTGAATTGCATTTTTTTATACATAATAATGTGTGTGTGTGAGTGTAGCTGCAAGAAAGCAGCAGATTTTCATCTCTCTGGGCTCATGTGTAGCTGGGTCTCCTCCGCTGGGCCGGCGTGTGAACACGTGTCCTCTGAAACCCCTGACCTTCAGCTGGCTGACCTCTGACTCCCTGAAGGGGGGCGTCTTTTGCAGGTGGGGTGGAAACTAAGATGGGTAACGGGAGTCACTTTTGATCTTCTTTTCTTCTGTTCTTGCTCCTTTATCATTCTGATTCCCCGTCCTTTTTGATCACTGGATGATATATATATATATATCCTCTCAAACAGCTGGTCGTGTGCCAAGCATTTGTCACAGTTTGTTTTGCGTAGAAACAATACATTTCTCAATATGCCCAAGCACAACATCCATCCTACCTCTGCATGTTGATAAATGATAATGGCAATAACAGGGAAAAGACTGCCTGCGTTATTCTGCACATGGGTTGCTTTTTTTGGCCCGTGTGCTTCTCACGGACCCCGTCGTAAATGTTTCAATAGACATAACCTTTTGCTTTTAACGCGTTAGACCACGTCTCTGAAGCACGAGTCGTCAATGAAGAAAAATACTTCTGGAGTTGTGTAATAATTTATGAATCCAGGATATAGAAATAACTCATAACAAGTGTTCAGAGTTTCTTCATTTAATTTGACGAATGAGAAGCAATGCAGTTTGTAAAAGTGGGCTTGAAAAATGGATCTGCCACCAGTCGCGTCTGTGGGATTATCCTGTTTTAGCATTAATTTAACACTTTTATTGGCCCGCCTGTTAAATACCAGTAGGAAAAGGCTTTATTGTTTAACCTTTTGCTTAAAATATTAACAAAAAGCTCAAGATACTTGACTTGTTTTTGGATGTGGAAGCTGTTTCTTTTGTTGAAATAAAACAACTCATAATGTCAGTTTATAGTTTAGGACTTTCTGACACCAAGACCCCAACAAACTTCTACATTTCTCCTGTGTGACACTTATTTTGCCACTCGAACAGACCATGGCCTTTTTCAGACTCCTTGTTGACTGGAATGTCCTTCAGGCCCGTTTTACATTGATGCATTTTAGTTTTAAAACATTGTTTTTGAAGAAAATCGATTAACATCCACACTGGTGTTTCATCTAGCATTTCTAAAAAGGTCTCCATCCACACTATTCTGCTGAAAACGTACATCATGTGACCATACACATGCTCTGGAATGCACTAAAACTGCAGCAAGAGACAGGGTATAATTTTACCATGCATTTCCTCTGATAATAGTTATTGCATATAGCTCCATTTTCAGATGTCTCTGTTTTCCTCCTTCCTAGCATGGATTACCAGTATTTTAAAATGAAAATGGCCTCTTCAGCATTTCAAAATTTCCATTTCAGGGGATTGAAAACTTTGGTGTAGTGTTAAAAAAAATTGTATTCATGTAAACTGGTCCAAAGTTTAACTCAGTTTAGTTTTTATTGATGTTTGTCAATCAGAGAGGTTAAATATTAATTAAAAGAATTTAAAGACTTCAACTTTTCAAATCTATTAACAAATAGTCGCAGTTAGTTGAAACTTTCTTGCTTACACTAGTAGGTTTAAGTTTTAAAACGGCGTTTTAGAATGAAAACAATCCGCATCCACACTAGGGTGTCACCCAGCGTTTGTGAACAGCTCTCCGTCTACACAACACCACTTAAAATGCACATCACATGACCACACACACACTCTGGCATGCGCTGCAGCATATGCATGTGGACGTCTGAGCTCCAGGCAGTCATCTACCCAGATGAGAGCTGTGCTTGTCGGACTGTTTATCAAGGATCTACCGCTGTATCCAATCTCACTGTATTTGTAAAACGTGATTTTTAACTCATCTTGTTGTATATATCTAACTATATCTAAGTTCTCAGGTAACGTGCTTTGGCTGAGTGCAAAGATAAGTTAATATTTAATGTAACCATGTACATTCTGTATATTGACTGATTGCTTGCCTTTTTTTCCTATATTGTATAAACTTATTGTACGTTATACTTTTATAATGGCCATTATTAATTATTAAAATTAATATTCAGCAAAAGAGAGGCTATGTTTCGTATTTTCAATGAGAATGAAAGGCTCCGTTTTGTTATAAATATGCACACAGTGAAGATGACGGTTATATAAATATGTAGGTACACGACGCCTCAACATTTCTGCTGTCTGTTAAGTTGCTCATATCAACAAGAAAACAGCAGTTTTTAATATATGTTTTCATTTTATAGTTAAGAAAGTGAAACAACGTACAATAGCTAGGGTTATGTGAATAAGGTTATAAAGTACACCGTTCCCTTTGAAGATTTACTTTACGTGTCCCTGGAGTTTGTTTTCCATATTAAACTTGCGAAGTTTGAACTTAAAAGGAGAGGATGAAGACTGAACTGTGTGTAGGCTACTTAATATTGAGGGAAAACCCCAATCACAATGTCTGCAGCCCTGCCTCCGTTTTCAGATGTCTCCGTTTTTCCCCATCCACACTGAGACGAAGCAGCAGTATTTTAGAATGAAACAGCCTCTTCAGCGTTTTCAAAATGCTCTGTTTGCGCTGCTCGAAAGCTCCGGCGTAGTGTGATGGCGCAACCATAGCAAAACGTATGTGCTTTAAAACTAAAACGTATTAGTGTAAACGGGGCCTAAATCAAAACAATATTAATTTCAATACATTTATTTTTCTACCGCTCTTTTTACAATGTAGAATGTGTCAAAGCAGTTTAACATATTTGAAGAAAATAGAACAAAAAGTCATAAAAATATTTCAGATTTTGGAGGATTCCAGCAAATCAGACTAGCCGTCAGGATCAATGCAGAGAATCAGTCCTGCGCACTTGATTCATGGATGGCCATGACAGTTATCTGCTCTCAACGTGGACCGGATCCAAGATTCTTTGAACCTTTAGCATTATTTGGACTAAGCCTGTTTCCTTGTCATCTTCAAACATCTTCAAACAAAATGTGTTGCATTTGGTTGTGAAAATGAATAAGAAACATTTGAAGGTGCAGTCTAAATAATTGAGCATGGTTTAATATCTAAAGAATGACTTTCAGAAGCTGATTTGAAAATTGATGCCCAAAAAGCCAGAAAGTATGAAAATGAGTGGCTGAAGCCAGCGTTCATTTTATATATTTTTGCCTTTCTCCAAAACAATCTCAAATACTGTCCTGATGGAGGAAATGGGCATTTTCATTGTTTTAGCTTTTCTTATAATCACTTGACATTTTGTGAAGCTCAGCGAGTTTTTATGGCAAATCCCAGCTCTGTTCTGTGGTTTTCCCCATCGTGATGAATGACTGAGGGAGTTTGGCCTTTGTTTCCTCATATTTGTAGCCCTGTGAAACAGGAGCTCACCGCTGAACAGTTTCCTGTTTCTAGTCACCCAGGTGTACTAAATAAATGTCAAATATCACAGGGAACATGTTTCAAATATATTGTGCTCATAAGAATTCATAGGGGTGCCAGTAATTGTGGCACACATATACTTTGTTTTTTTTATATTTTGATGAAACTGTGTTGATTCCAGTCACTCTTAGTGAGATGAGAGTTTTTGTTATTGTTTTCATTAATATTTTTATCTGAAGGTTTTTTTTTTTACTTTTTTGATCATATTTACCATTGTATGTGCACTGCAAATAAAAAAAGGTTTTCTTAGATTTGTTTTATTTTTTCTAGTCCAAATATCTACAGCTTTTTAAATCAAGATGCATTTTTAGACAAGCAACAAAAATGAAAAATATGTTAAAAAAAATTACGTGAGTTTTTCTTAAAACAAACAAACTAATCTGCAAAAGGCATAAGCAAAAAATACTTTGACATAAGATTATTTTGCTAACCCAATTGGCAGATTATTTAATGTGTTTTGGGTTAAAAAATAAATAAATAAATAAATAACTCCTTAAAACAAGATAATATACTTTGCTTGTTTAAATGCTTCTTGATTTAAGAGTTTTTTGATATTTGGACTAGAAACAAGGCAACAAAAATCTTAGATAAAAAGCGTTTGCAGTGTGTAGTTATGGGACTCCCCTTTCTGTCCAGCCTGACCTCACGAGGAAACGTTACTAGTCAGTTCAGTTGTACGAAAATGTCCAAAAACCTACCCCTAAACCCAACCACTCAACCCAACAAATCATACTAAATTATATGAATGAGATTGTACGAATTTTAACAAATTAGCCATTAAATCAAAAAGTTTGTCATGAGAAATCATTGATCTCTCCAGGAATCCATGTATTTAGTGTCTTTACTAAAACACTGTTGATGTTTTCACTGACCCAGAACCAGCTCTATTTAATCACCCGCATAAAGATGAACTGCTCAAAGCAGTATTTTTAGACCGATGAATCATGTTTTCCATTCTACTATGAATATGGCTCAGATCTGCCCTAGAGATCTGGACAAGCATGATTTGATGTGTGAAAATATTTGAGAGCTGAATGAATGGGACCATCAAATCCATGATATGATGATTGTAAATATGTCGTTCTTGGAGTGACTTGAGTGGTTCATTTGCCCTTCAGCTGTTTTATGTTTAATTAGATACGCATTTGAACAAAAATAATTAGCTAGGCCTATATTAACAATTTTGGTCACACTTTAATTTAAAGTACAATTCTCGATAATATCAAACCATTTTAGTAGTTTAGGGTTTAGGTATATTGGAATTATGTGATGTTATAGAGTATGATCATGCACAATATTCAATTTATAAGAACTAATAAACAGCCAATATATTTAAAATAGGCAAGTAATAAGCAACTAGTTAACAGTAAGAGTTGGTACTTAAACTAAGGTGTTGCATAAATGTTTGATTGAATGTGTGTGTGTGTGTGTGTGTGTGTGTGTGTGTGTGTGTGTGTGTGTGTGTGTGTGTGTGTGTGTGTGTGTGTGTGTGTGTGTGTATGTGTGCGTGTGTGTGTGTGTGTGTGCGTGTGTGTATGTATGTATGTATGTATGTATGTATGTATGTATGTATGTATGTATGTATGTATGTATGTATGTATGTGTTTATGTGTATATATGTATGTATGTATGTATGTATGTATGTATGTATGTATGTATGTATGTATGTATGTATATATATATATATATATATATATATATATATATATATATATATATATATATATATGTGTGTGTGTATGTATGTATATATATATTTATATATATATATATATATATATATATATATATATATAATATATATAAATGTATATATATGTATACACACACACACACACATATATATATATATATATATATATATATATATATATATATATATATGTGTGTGTGTGTGTGTGTGTGTGTGTGTGTGTGTATAACAGACGTGCTAAAATAGTCTAACACTGTAAAAAAAGGATTAGTTGACTTTAATGTAAATGTAAATGTAATAAAAGTGAGTACAACAAGCATAATTATAAAAATGAAGTCAGCTTAACAGTTCCAAGTTACAATGGCAACAAATTTAATTTTGAAGATAACAAAGAGATATTTAAAATGCATAATAACATTATTAGTAGGCTACTGAGTGACTGATGTTGATGATTTGCACTTGAGTCACAGTTCTGGACAGTCTACTAGTCATTTTCAAGATCTGATGTGAACTATATGCAGCTGCTTTCAGTAGTGTGGCAATAAATGTCACATCAAATTGTGTTTAAACTCACATTTTAACACTGAATAAAGCTCATTATCTGAACCTGAATTGATTATCTCATATTGATTATCTTATCTCATTATCTTATCAGTATATGCTGTTGTTTTGTGAGTTATTGATGGCAAAAAATTGTGATTCAAAAATATTTAAAATATATTCTTGTTAAGCATATGGACAAGAGAAATTGGCCATTGATAATGTTTACCATTTATAATCATTTATTCATCTTTTAATAGTTTTGTTTTTTTAACAGAGACACTGTGATTACAAGTGATTACTTTACTAAGAAAGTGAGTAAACCTGTTGCCTTAAAAGCAACAAGTTGATTTTACTTTAAAAAAATCATCCATTTACTTAAATTTTATAATTATGCAAATTGTTTGTCCACTCAATAATCATGAGACAAGTTTACTCTCTTTTTTTAAGTAAAGTCAACTATTCACTTTTTACAGTGTATGTTTGGTGTGTGTTTAATTGGGATGTTTTGTGTGTGTGTTTTCAGGGTCCTCCTGGGGCTCCAGGGAGAGATGGCATGAAGGTACGGTATGTTTTCTATCTTTATCTCTTTTCTTTGTAATTCTGAAGCCTTGGCTGAGGGCAGTTTTCCATCCGTGGAATGCAAATATTTGGGAAAACAGGATGAAGATGTTTAAGATCAATGGTGACTGATCACTAATAAAATTAAACTCTTGGATGGCTTCGGGGTCAGTGACCAAAGCCCAAAATGTTCAAATATGACATCATAGGTGGCGTGACGAATTGCAGATAGTTGAGAATGTCAAAACACCATTAGTACATTCTTGAAATGGCAAATTTGATTAGTCTAAATATTGACGATAGTTACACTGAGACATTTCACAATACACCATAGCTAATCATAGGATCTCAAAGCTATTCATAGATTTATATTATCATATTTATCATACCACACTATTATATTACTGTCTGTTGGTGAATCTTTCCACAGAACTGTCATATACTTCCAAACTGAGACATGTGATCTAGCTCATGCTTTACAAATAAAATTAAAGGGGTTTTATTTAAACAGGTCTTTATGTTAACCTTTACATTTTTCATGACAAATTCACCCTAAAGTGAGTTTATATCAATAAGCAATGTTTCAGAACTCCTTTTAAACACCACAAACACATCACAATACCCTGAAATTGAATAATATAGTCTTGCATTGTTTCCGTTTCCAATTTACACTGTTTCACAGACCTAATACACATAAAGAGAACCAACTTTATGGCAACTTTTGTGTTTATTTTGCTTTTAGCATAAAGTTGTATGTATTTAACAACATTTAAAATAATTAAGCTTAATAATCACGTGTATCGCACTTTCAGCACTAATCGCTCGAGTTTAAAAAATCTGAACTTCTGCTGACATTTGCGCCACATTAACCAATCAGGAGCTTTCTCATGTAGGGGAGTGATTATGTAGGACCTTCATTATGTAATGAAGTGCCTGTTGTTGGTGTCCCGAGGGGAAATCCTCCTGCCGACACCGGACAACAGTTCATCAAACTGGGCTTGGCTCAGTCGGAAGCACTGCTGAAAACTTCCATCATCCAGGTACAGTATCTGGAGGAGTTTATGAACTCACAGAACTGGGTGCACCTCTGAATGGATTCGACACAGAATTGGACTTAGACACAGCTCCAAACAAATCAACGCATGTTAGCCATTTAGCAACGAAGCTAGAGTCACCGGGCAGACAGAAGCCCCACCCATGACACGAATCCGCGTCTGTTGTGTTAAATCAATTGGATTTGAAGAGCGAATGAAGCGCGTAAGCTTAAAATGTTCACGCGTCTATTTACACGCGAATAGCACAATTTATAGGCGCATATCGCGTCTGGTGTGAACACAGTGTCACAGAGACGTAAGCTGTGAAGGCTACACCCACTTCTGGAAAGGGGGCGGCCAGCAGCAGCTCATTCGCATTTAAAGAGACACACATGAAAAAAAGGTTTTAAGTTTGACAACTTTTATTAATCCCAAAAGGGGCAATTCAATTAGGGCAGAAGCATCATGACACATCATACAAAACAAAATAAAAAATATATATATGATAAAGAATGTTATGCTTCATGCTTCCCAGCATGCTTCATAATAACTTTGAAGATATACCACTACTAATATACAGTAAAGGGTCTACGGATGAAAAATAGCCATTCTTGGCTAATTCTGGCACATTTTACAGTAATGTTTATTAATGTGCATTGACCCTGTAAACAAATAAACTAAACTAAACTAAACTAATACTACTACTACTACTACTATTGCTGCTAATATTAATAATAATAATAATAATAATAATAATAATAATAATACATAAAAAATTCAAACTTGCTAAAATTTCTGCCTTCTGGAACAAAAGCAAATTTAAATCTGTCATATAGTATGTTCTTTGCTTCTTCCAAAAAAAAAAAGGTAAATATTTACAGCGTATTTAATACTTAATTCATAAGATTTATTGAGCCCAAACTTCACAGACACATTTTGGGGAAACCTGAGATTTACATTATTTTCAAAAAGCATAACTGGAACTCATTACAACCGAGTACAATAGTCTATATCCACTGTTTTGCTTAAACCTTAAAGCCTAGATACAAAGCATTTGTAATGGACATCGATCAAGACATGGATCAAGAGTGTTATAAAAATGGCTTTTTCTTTTTTTTTTTTTTTTTACAAAGAACCCATATTAAATGCAGGCATATAAAACTTTCATGGTAAAAGAATAATATGTGTAAAATGTATGACTTATTTTGATCTACACTAAATAGACTTTGTAAAATAGTAAGTGAACATGCTGAACTGCTACTCATTTTAAATGATTAAACAAAAACATCTTTCTGGCAAATAGGTAAAACATAGTGGTTTGAATGATAGTGGAAAGAAATAAAGATTTAATATGATGATTAATTATTGTTTTGGTGCTGCACTGTGATTTGAATATTTAATATATTGACATTATACTTTTGTATGATGAACAATGCATGAAAAAATAATCGATCTAATATACAGAGACAAAAAAAAAATCTGTATTTCACTTGTTTTGATGCTTGCAAACGGCATTTCGCCTTTGACCCAAACATGTTACATGCACTTTTCATTACTGCAGATTAATCCGGATGTTCTTATTCAGGTAGCTAGCTATAAATATGTCAACAGTTTAACTAACTTTAACCAGATTGATTGTCCCACTCGGACTGTAATTGATCTACAGGGAAAAACAACTGACAGTAGGTGTAAACACTTCACATGATAATCCAATCTGGGGTCATTTAAAGCAACTCTGATAATGCAGAACACACTTGTTTCATTATGAATTGTGTGTTCAGACATTTAAAACAACAAAACCAATCTGCGTTCACATATACACTTGTCAGTCAAACGTTAGGAATAATTAAGAGGCCAGAATTTACTACATGTATTTATTTATTTAGTTTTTTGGCTGTTTATTCCCTTGAAAACATTGTCATGCACATCTTGATTTAAGCAAGAAAATATTAAGATATATAGCAATGGGATACATTGAATTGAAATGTTGAAAAAGTGTTGAAAATAAAAGGTTCTTTTCTTTTTTTTGCTTTAGAAAATGATAGTCGGATTAAGAAATCTTTTCATTTGTTGTGATTGAAAATCAAGGTTATTCCCCCATATGTTTGTAACAGAAGCCAGCTAGGCAGACGCAATAGGCCATGGTCTTTAGCCCCCTTGTTAGAGCAACTGACTCCCATGCAAAAAACCACCAGTTTGATCCCAGCTCAGGGTTACATGTAGGGGCTCATTTGGGATGGGAGTGAGGTTTAGAGGGGGTGAGTGTAACAGAGGCCAGCTAGCAAAGTGCTATGCAGGTAACCCTCACTCCTCTGACCTCAAAAGGTGCTCTAGCAACAGATGCTAGGGGCCATGGGCTTCAGCCTCCTTGTTAGAGCAACTGACTCCTATGCAAAGAATTGCCGGTTCCATCCCAGCTCAGACCGGGTTGGGTGCAGTAGGACCGGTGGGTTACGTATTGCTTTCTTAAAGCTTATGAAGTTACAACATGGGTATTGGGGTGTTTAAAAATGCCTATTAACAAATTCTAAAAACATGGAAGCTTTTATACAAAAAATGCTCACAAAATGATGTTTTACTGAAATACGTGAATAATAATTCCAGAGAAATTTAAAGAATATTCCATATAAAGTCTATAGGTAGTCTATAGCTGCGTCCCAAATGGCACACTATACACTCATGCACAATGTACTTATGCTCTTAAACACTCAATAGCATAGTATATGTATGTAGTGTCGTCCCAAATGGAGCACAAATTTTTTTTTTTTTACCATTTGGAAATTTAACCAGTTTCCCAGATGAAAGTTGACTGTTACCAAATTAGTGAAATAAATAAACAACGTACCAAATAATACCTGTCGTGAGTATTGCCGCATTCTTCACTGGGAGGCGCTATAATCACTCTCATTGGAGAATTTTGCTTTCACAATCCAAAATAAATAAGTTTATCCAACATTTGCGCCTGATAGCTCCGCCCCTTCCGCTACATGAGCAAACCTGCTGTCGTTGAGTGCGTGAAGTGTCCATCATTCAACACTTTATTTTACCGGTCAAGTGAGTGCATCATCCGGGTATTTAAAGTGCACTTATTATTTTTGAAGTTTTCAGTGTAAGCGTGCTACTAACTATACTACAAAATGGTGTAAAATAGTGCATAAGTATGCGATTTGGGACGCACCTTATATTTTCATACGTGTATGTTCATATATAGATATGTAATAACAAGATGCATATGAAAATATGAAAAACAACTTTAAAAATTAAAGTCCTGTTTTATATTAAGTGTTCCTAACTACTTTGTTTTTTTGTTTAAATATAAATATACTGCATGTAATGAATTCATAATGCATAAGGGCTAAACATAATCATGATAACCCAAATATTTGTAAAATTCCCCTGAGATGTTAGCTGCTATGTATCGACACACATGGCAAAAAGTGGTAATTAAAAAACAAAGAAAAAAAGAATATTTAATCAATCAAAGTATATTTACAAATGTGTACAATCAATGCAAAATAAGCAACCAAATCAACTGAATCAAACCTGATAGAGGGAAGGAAAATAAGCTGTGCCAATTTAAAGAAAATAACAAATGAAACACCCTCTAACTAAACCCTCCCCACCTTTAAATAATTAAGGAAAATCTGAAAATAGAAAAAAACTTCTTCTACGTCACATGACCCTCACTAACCTGCACTAACCTGCGAGTAGCACCCGCTTCTCACCTAATGGATCAACAGAATTAACTACGTGTGTGTAAAATGTCACGTGACGTATTTCACGTTCACTTCCCTTTTAGTAGATTTAAGCAAATTTAGCTTGGACTTTCTGAATAGATGTACAACTCAAAAAAAAAAAACTAAAAAAAAAACTAAAGCGAACCAGAGAACAGGAAAGGCACACATATGTCACGCAGAAAGACAGAGCCATGACAAGAGACAAAGGTTCCCTCCCAAGTGACAGGTTGGTGGTGTGGGTAGATTTAGAGATGGTTAAGGTGTAAGGAATGGTCAAAAGTAAGCGTAATTACAGAAATTGATTGCTGATGTAATTACATATAAGTATTTAATCAAGCACAAATACAATGTAAAAACAGGTATTTACACAGTAAGTATATTTTACAGATTTTTTTATTTCAGTGTAAGTAAATATTAGTTAGGGATGGCTGAAGTGATACTAACATTTCGACACGAGATCCTGAAGCACAAGTGTTTTGAAACACTGCATGATCCGAAACACCCAGGTCCCGTGACTAAAGCAAATCAAAGCATTGGCTATTTCAGAAGCGTTTCTAGACCTGGGGAATCTACATTTGACTGACAGGGTTAGGAAAAAAAAACTCTATTTTATGTAGCCTAGTGGACCGTGCATGTAAATAGAGTGCTGCAAATGGCCGAGTTTGAATCCCGACTTGTTCAAATATTTTCAAATTATGACATGATGTATTTTAATAATGTTACTTTTTCATTACCAAAACAAGACAAATGTATTCACAAAGTGATTAGTCAGATGTCAGACCAATGTTAAAACACAACACAAGAACAGAGCACTTAAAAATAAAATCTATAGCTACATCAACCTAGATTCGAACCCATTATCTCTGCATGCTAGTCTGAAACTCTCACCACTTCACTAAATCACTTAAACTTCAACTCAACTGCATGGGGTTTAATACCTCAATTTGCTTAACTGTTTCTTTGCTGAAGGTGTACCAGAGCAATACATAATCAATGACCACTAGGTGTCACTGTAGCGTGGCGTTTTGAAATGTTTTGAAGCTTCGACACATTTGCTTCGACTGTTTTAGTGTGTCATGAAGCCTCGTTTTGCCCACCACTAACATTAGTTAAGGACATTTAGTAAGACTAAAATGAAAAATAAAAGTTTCTTAAACACTAATTAAGCATATTTCAATAAATACTAGTTAATTTATCACCACCAGAACAAATCAAAATGTAAAAATACAATGGAAAACAGTTCTTTGTGTTAGCAATATTATTGTAATTTTACAACATTATTGCATTTTTTTAATTTGAGCAAAAGAGACTTCTTTTTTAAAACAATTCTTAATTTTTCCATACTCTTTACCAGTAATCTACATGTATTTGCCCTATATGTTTCAAGCCTCAGTTGAACCCCTATACATACCCATGCTTTTCCAAAGAAATTTAGTTTGTTTTTCAACATGTGGTTGATTCAGGGTTCAAGGTTGATCCATGTATAGCGTGTTTTTTCTGGCTTTGTATTCACAAATCAAAAACATCTGGGCCACTTTTGTACCTCTGTGTGAACCCTGACCCTCCGTAATCCCCACAGAGGGGTCAACATCTCCAAACGGCCGTCTGTGTGGTACCTACTGCCATACCTCACCCCAAATGAGCTATAGACCAGTCCAAATGGTGCAGAAAAGCTGTTGAGATAACATTTATATGCACTCTGATGTTGAATAAACTCTTCTGGTTTCATATACCAGCTAAATAGCATTAAGTAGAGATTGATTTGCAAACACGGCCAGGGTTTGGGGAGGTTAAAAATTGTACAAACAGTTGAAGTTAAAATTATTCGCCTTCCTGTGAATTTTTCTTTTTCTTTTTTCAATTTTTCCTAAATTATGTTTAACAGCAAGAAAATGTTCACAGTATGTCTGATAATATTTTTTTCTTCTGGAAAAAGTCTTGTTTGTTTTATTTCGGCTAGAATAAAAGCAGTTTTAAATTTTTTTTAAAAACATTTTAAGGTCAAAATTATTAGCCCCTTAAAGCATTTTTTTAATAGTCTACAGAACAAACCATCGTTATACCATACCCAACTTGCCTAATTACCCAATTAAGGCTTTAAATGTCACTTTAAGCTGAATATTAAACAATATCTCTTCTGCACTCCATATACGCTGCTCACGCTTTGCTTGCGCTGTGAAACAGGTGTAACTATGGCAATGCAGTAAAATTCGTTAAATCATCTAATTTTTTTCACAAGATTATACAGAATCCCTTACCCCAACCTTCATCTTTCCACTTTCTTAATGCCATCTGACTGATCAGTAAAGATAATATCAATAAAAGCTCACTGGAAATACCAACACAATCTCACGGCAATTCGTAACTTTTTCATTTAGTGGCTAATTCGTATGAATTCGTACGATCTAATTCGTACAATTTAGTACGATTTGCTTATCCCCCAATGATGGTTGGGGTTAGGGGTGGGGTCAGGTGCCACGCCTCCTTTTTAAAATCGTACCATTTCGTACGACTGAACTCGTACGAATTCGTACGAATTAGCCATTAAACTGGCAAAACGTAAAATACTTACGTTTTCTCGTGAGATCAGGCTGGAAATACATGCTTCAGCCAATATTTGATATATTAACAACTCATTCATTTTCACACTAATGATATTTACAAAGACATGTTATCGACAAATAAAGGATCAGTTTCCTACAGTTCACTAAATAACTGCCAACATCGTATTTTGCATTTCACAATAATGCGGGCAATAATATACCCGCAACCTACTTTTCTCATTGCTGCCTATCAGTTTAAGAACTGGCGATGTTGCCAGATATTGCTATGCAAACAATCACGGCAATCCCACAAAGAATCTATCAAAATAAGATCAAATCTTGTATTTTATTTTAAATAGTATAGGCAATCTCTAAGCCCAATCTTCATCTTCCCACTTTAATAC